>NC_041384.1:325352051-325417464 GCF_002162155.2 Triticum dicoccoides | reverse complement strand
GGGCCCGTGCGGGCCGTGGCGGCGGCGGTGGCCGGGTGCCACGTGGCGGGCGAAGATAGGGCGGGGGGAGCGGGGCGGACACGTCCGTCGGTGGGATTTTTGTCCGGCGGCGGCGGCGAGGGGATTTTTAGGGTTTCAGACGAGGGGGATCCGGATTTTCGGGAGGGGGTGTATATATAGGCATAGAGGGAGCTAGGAGAGTCCAAACGAGGTGCGGTTTTTGGCCACGCGATCGTGATCGAACGATCTAGGTGATGGAGCAGAGTTAGGTGGGTTTTGGGCCAAATTGGAGGGGTGTTGGGCTGCAACACACACGAGGCCTTTTCGGTTCCTCGGTTAACCGTTGGAGTATCAAACGAAGTCCAGATGATACGACACTTCACAGGCGGTCTACCGGTAGTAAACCAAGGCCGCTTGGCAAGTCTCGGTCCAATCCGGAAATGTTTAATCCCCACACATGAAAGAAAGCTAGAAATGACCACCGGAGGAGAACGAAGCGCGGAATGCAAAACGAACAACGGGGAAAATGCTCGAATGCATGAGATGAACACGTATGCAAATGCAATGCACATGAGGACATGATATGAGATGCATGACAACGATAACAACACACGGAGACAAAAACCCGAACTCGAGAAAATAAAATAACTTAACGCCGGAAACGGCAAGAGTTGGAAGACAAATTGGGAAAGTTACATCCGGGGTGTTACACCACAGATCAATACTAGTCTTTTCTGCGCACTTTGTCCTCACTTGTGCCCCCGCGGGAGCAACTTCCCGGTTGGTCACACATCCTGAAACTACTCCAAGCTGAGCACGCTTAACTTTGGAGTTCTGTCTGAATGGGATCCTGGAAAAGAAGGAACTCCGTATTGATATGAGTAGTCTATCATACCTAATAAGCTAGGCTATCACATACACCCCCACTCAGAGGAACCGACGTCCTCGTCGAGCCACAAGAACGTTCCCTCTTGGCACATACGTCTGTGCATCCAGTCTGGTACATGTCTCATGCCATGTGCCACGACGGGTCACAAAAGTCATGAACAACATGACCGCGCACCTGTCCGCAAACATCCGTGTAGCCTCGAGGGTCTGTTCTGATACCAACTTGTAACGCCCCAGACACACCCTGTCACACCCTAGCTAGTTCAAGCATTAGAATGTGCATCATGTTTAAATTCCTCTTAAATTTGAAATGGGGAAGATAGAACCCCCAGCACCCCCTGGAAACAACTAGGGTTTACTAAAATTATTTTCAATGAACCCAAAATGCCCTTCACAAAATGTTCATCATTTCTGGATTGGGATAAAACCCCTGGCAAAAATGGTGCACTCTTTTCTAGGACATTCTGGATTTTTTTGAATTAAATCATAAGTATTTGAATTTGGGCATTTAAATGCTATAAAATAATTTAAATGCTCAAATAATTCTGGAAATAAGTGTGGGCTGTTGGGAATAATAAAGCCCAACAGTTGCCCCTGATTATTTTCAGGATTTTTAAAGATGTCTAGGTATTTTTAATAAAGCCCAACAGTTGCAGAAAAATAGAAAAAGGAAAACAAATCAGAAAAAGAGAGAGAGAGAAACTTACCTGGAGTGTCCCAGCTATCTCACCCGCCGGCCCACCTAGCGGCCTAGCATTGTGCTGGCCCATGCCAGCCAGCTGCTTCTTCCCCGCCAGGCAGGCAGGGAGGTGACGCCGGCATGCCCGAGCTTTCCACAGCGTCACATGCTTGCCGCCCGCGCCCCTGGACGCCTGGACGCCTCCACGTCGCACCCCGAAGCCCCTGGACACGCCATTCCCCCTGCCTCTCTCCCTTCGCCGTTCCCCACCATGGCCGACGATCCTGTCGCCGCACCGTCGTCGTAGCCGCGCCCTCCGTCGTCCTCGCGCCGCGCCATCGTGTCCATGAGCTCCGCCGTTGTCGACTATATCGAGTAGGCCGAGCCCGAGCGCTCGCTCGCCCCGGAGACGCAGCACCGAGCTCGTCCTCAACTCCGACCACCGGAGATCCCCTTCGCCACCCCCGCCGCATCAGCTCATCCCCGACCTCTCCGACTGCCTCGACGAGACCCCCATGAGCTCAGCCACCTCCCCACCCTCTCCGTTCTCTCTCTCGAGCCCCGTAGCGACTGCATGTAGATCACCTGCACGCACCGCCGCGGAGCTCATCGCCGACGAGACTCCGGCCACCCAATGGCCATGCCACCCTGTCCACTAGTCCTACCGCACCTCCAGGAGCTCAACGCACCAAAACTCGCGCCTCCCCGTGCCCCCTAGCGACTAGTTCATCTTCACCCGAGCTCCGGTCGCCGCCAAACTCGTCGCCGGCGATGTTTCCGGCCACCCCAGCTCCACCCACTGGCACCACTCGATGCGGCTTCCTCCCTGCATCACGTAGATAGTCTCCGCCGCCCTTTTGGTCGCCGGAGTGCAAATCCCGCGTTGCTCCGCCACGTCTGGCCTCGCCGGCGGCTAGACGCCGGCAAGTTAACCCTATTTGACCCCCCTTGTGGGCCCAGGTTGACTCCCCTCCTGAGTCTATGACAGGTGGGGCTGGCCTGCTAATTAGTTTAGAATTAGTTTTAACTAAATTTAATTAGTTCAGTCACTGACATGTGGGCCCAGGCCCCACTGACAGTTAATTAGAGTTAATTTAACTCTGTTAATTAGCTGAGTCACTGACAGACAAGGCCCACCAGTCAGGTTTGACCTGGCTGACCCAGTTGACCGCTGACGTCAAACCTATGTCATGCTGACGCATTAATTCAATTACTGGATTTATTCTTAAATAGGAAATTCCAGAAAATATCCAAAACTTCTAAAAATCATAGAAAATCAACCATAGCTCCAAATGCAAAGATTTATATATGAAAAATGATCAGAAAAATTCAATCTATCCATCTGTAATGGTTTCATGCATGACAAAACAAGTTAACCTTGCTGTTTAAGAAAAATAAGTTAATGCACTAATAAGGCCATGATAAAAGAGCTAACATTTGAATCTTTGACTCAAATGAGTTCATTCCATCCTGTTTTAGCTTGCATTAGGCCAGGACACATTCATTCTGCCATTTCATAGCATGCATCATATTGTTGCATATTGTCATGTGTTGATTATGTTCCGTGTGTCTTTCGTGGTAGGTTCTGCCTCTGAGGATAACCCCGAGTATCCGTCTGAAGGGCAGTACCCTACTACCACTACAACAGGCAAGCAACCCATTGATCATTTCGATACAAACCCATGTTCTCGCTTCTGCTCTTGTTTACTGCATTAAGACAACGCGATTCAAACTGCTGTGTGCTACGGTAGTTGAACCGTTATCCTCTGCATGACCTGTCATTGCCACAGTAACTAGATGAAACCCACTAGCATGTGTAGGAGTTGATTGAGCCATATATGTGATCCCTACCTTACTATGCCTGCTATGCTTAGAGTTGTGTCACGTCTGGTTCATCTGGGTGATGGGCTAGAGTGAAAGGATTATGTCGGTAATGTGAGGGATGTGTTGAACATGACTTGGTAAAGGTATCGATGAGAGGCCATGTAGGAGTACATGGTGGGTTGTTTCATTGAGACCGTCCCTAAGAACTGATATTTGTATGTGTGATTTTAAGAATCAACTACTACCATGCATTGGAATCCTTAATTGACCCTCTCGGCTTCTTAATCACCCTAGTACTCTGTCCAGGAGTTGCAAATAGTTTCTGGTGTTTGTAGGTTATGTGTTGGCGGCTGTGCGTAGCGCTGACCCTAGGGGTGGGCTATGTTGCGGTAGATACACCGTGGCCGGGTATGCCGGGCGCCCGTTTGGCGTCCCGGGGCCCTGTTCACATCGTTCGGGGCCGTATGTGGAAACCTCGGCCGGACTCCCTACGGATGGAACCTGGATAGGCGATGAACCTGGACTAGAGACTTGAGTGTTTAGGTAGGCCGTGGCCGACACCCTTGTTGGGCTTCCGCTTGAAGGTTGCCGAGTACATGTCGTGTAAATGGCAATAAGTGGTGAAAGCGTGTATGAAGAAGTACACCCCTGCAGGGTATATAAAACTATTCGAATAGCCGCATCCGCGGTGAAGGACTACTTGGTTGCCTATACAGTTCATAGACAAGTTAATGGTTACTACTAAAAGACTCAAGATAAGTGTGAGTACCGAGGATGGCCCTCTCGTAGGATGACGAGGGAGAATCCCCGGTGGAGTATTGTGTTGGTGAGTAGTGGACTCGTGTGCGAAAACTATTTTACTAGTGGAGTTCCATAGGATAGCTTAGCCAAGAGTCAAAGCTGGCTTGCTGCAATAACCCCACCACCTTCTTGAGAATGAGCATGTATAGTAGGTTTTGTTGTAAGACTTGCTGAGTACCTTTGTACTCATGTTTGCTTAATTACTGTTTTCAGATGACAACACCGCCGCCTCCGATGGGTTTAGACCTCGATGTCGACGAGTGACTAGCCACCCAGGTGGTGATCCTGGCCATGGAGGGCCCTATGTAGATAGACAGGCTTCGGAAGCCTTCTTGCTTTCTAGTGTGTGTACTCAGACTATTTACTTCTGCTTATGCTTGTATGCTTGTATGATTTGAGTGTCGGGTCATGTGACCCCTACCTGTATGAACTTGTTATGTATGGCTCTCTGGAGCCTTTAAATAAAGTACTTGAGTTGTAGAGTTTTGTTGTGATGCCATGTTGTATGTACTCATATCGGGCATATTGTGTGTATGATTGAAATGCTTGGTATGAGTGGGATCCGACAATCTAGTTGTTTATCCTTGGCAGCCTTTCTTATGGGGAAATGTAGTCTAGTGTTCCTCGAGCCATAGTAGTCCGCTACAGCCCGGTTCATCGGAGTCCTGCTAGCCCAGCACTACTGTTCAGGACACTTGACTGGCCGACATGTGTTTCACTTCGTTCCTATGTCTGTCCCTTCGGGGAAATGTCACGCGGTGACATCCGGAGTCCTTCCTAACCTGCTACAGCCCGGGTTCCCCGGAGTCCTATTAGCCCAGTGCTACAGCCGGGATTCACTCGCTGATGACCGACATGCTTGATGTGATTCATGTATGCCTGTCTCAATAGGTCTGTGCCGCTTTGGGTTCATGACTAGCCATGTCGGCTCGGGTTCTCTGTCATATGGATGCTAGCGACACTATCATATACGTGAGCCAAAAGGTGCAAACGGTCCCGAGCCATGGTAAGGCGACACCGTGGGATACCGTGCGTGAGGCCGCAATGTGATATGAGGTGTTACCGGCTAGATCGATGTGATTTGGAATCGGGGTCCCGACACACCCGCCGGTGGTTGTTACTCCTGGCGGGATCTAGATTGGCCCCACAGATCAATACTATTCTTTTCTGCGCACTTTGTCCTCACTCACGCGCACCCGAGAACAACTTCCTCGTCGGTCACCCATCCTGAAACTACTCCAAACTGAGCACGCTTAACTTTGTAGTTCTGTCTGATGGGCTCCTGAAAAAGAAGGAATTCCTTATTGATATGAGTAGCCTATCATCCCTAATAAGCCAGGCTAGCACACCTGAGCTCCAACTAAACCAGATAAAGCACGCATGAGGTTCAGGAGTGTGTGTGGATTTGTTGGCAGGGCAAGGATCAACATTAATCTGCCGGGGTTTCGGAAGGCTGGCACAGAAACACGGCGAAGGATAGTCCGGGAGATCATGTATCACATCAACATTCTATACCACTGGAGAAATGCAGGTGGAACACGCTGCACTGAAGAAGGCTAGAAATGCTTGGAAAAATTGGAAGCACGTGCTGTACAAGAATTACTTGAGTGAAGGCAAGGATCCAATCCCCGCATACCCCCAAATTACAAAGGTAGACTTGGCAGAATTCAAAAGGGTTAGGGCAACTCCAGAGTTTGCTGAGAAGAGTTTCAAGCAATCAGAACTTTAGAAGAAGAACATACACCCCCACCGTATGGGAGTGGCAGGATACTACGACATGAAACTGATATGGGAATAGGAGGACAAAGAGGTAGTAGCGGTGTGTGGGAAGCCGGCCTTTAGGGAAATCAGGGGCGAACGCGCCTGAGACTACTTGCAGGCACGTGCAAAGAGGCATGATGATGGAACTTATTACTGTGAAAATGCACTTGACGCCAAACTGTATGAAGTGATGATGGAGGCTTCCAAGATCCTTGGAATGTTCTACAGGAACTCAGGGCCATGTGACATTCTGTCCATTGCTCTGGAAACAAAAAAGCCCCTGGCTGTGCAAGGGGTATAGGTGTTAATGTCCCGCACAAGAGGGCTTTCACACTTAGTAAGGAAGAGAGGCTCAGCATGAAAAAAGCGAGTAGTGAAATGAAGTAGAATGCATTGTTTGAAAAGTTGAAGAAGGAGATTTATCCGGCTGTTTGAAAGGATGATGAGGACTCAATGATGATGCAGAAGACTCTAACACTAACAGATAGCCAACAGATGGGGGGAGGCGGGCATGGATGATGCTGCTTATTGCGCGACAACACTGCACAAGAGTAGTTGTGCATCAGCTGACCCCAGCGACACTGAGACTGCAGCTGCTCGTGATGATGCTATATCTAATCTATCTGGAATGAAAGACAGACTGAAGGGCATGGTTACACATTATGAAGGTACATTAAAATGTGCAACAGCCTGGGTTTGCCCACCCTTCTTGGAAGATGGACTCTTCTTGGACAATGTGCCATTGAAGCCCATCTGTGTGAAGTGCTACGTGACTAAAGTAAAGCCTGGATTCAATGAATTTTCCCTGAAGAATGTTTAGGGATTCCTGGATTAGGGGGTCTCCGGACAGACGGACTATATCCTTTGGCCGGAATGTTGGACTATGAAGATACAGGATTGAAGACTTCGTCTCGTGTCCGGATGGGACTCTACTTGGCGTGGAAGGCAAGCTAGGCAATACAGACATGTATATCTCCTCCTTTGTAACCGACTTTGTGTAACCCTAGCCCCCTCCGGTGTGTATATAAACTGGAGGGTTTTAGTCCGTAGGACAACATACAATCATACCATAGGCTAGCTTCTAGGGTTTAGCCTCTCCGATCTCGTGGTAGGTCAACTCTTGTAATAATCATATCATCAAGAATAAATCAAGCAGGACGTAGGGTTTTACCTCCATGAAGAGGGCCCGAACCTGGGTAAAACATCGTGTCCCCTACCTCCTTTTACCATCCGCCTTAGACGCATAGTTCGGGACCCCCTACCTGAGATCCACCGGTTTTGACACCGACATTGGTGCTTTCATTGAGAGTTCCTCTGTGATGTCGCCGTAAGGAAGGATGCCTCATCTCGTTGTTAAAAGCAACATTACCGCCGGGGAGCTCTGGCTGTCGGCCAAGCTCTCCGGCTAGGCAGTTTCGTCATGACTGCCTGTTCGGCCGCTGCACCGACGATGACTTCTCGGGAATCAAAAATAGCTTCCACGTCAGCTCGGAAGTCGCCGAGCAGATGGTTCCAATGGAGCTCTCTTCCCTAAACGAACTCTTGGATCGCATCGCCACCTTGGGAGTCGCTATGGACTATGATCGGATTGGGCTTAAACCCGATCAAAGGGAGATTAACTCTCCATCGGTCACCCATCACGTTGCGGTGGTGGAGGAACAATGCGGCAACTCTTCCTCTATTTTGAGGATTAGCTATGTTCGGATTCCTGAGCTCTCCGAGCCGGATACCCGCTTACGGGAGGACATCATCCAAGCCCTGAACCTAGAATCAGGCGGCGGGCCAGACTTATTGGGTAACACTCCGGGACCCGAACTTCCAAGATTGGAAACTCCTCGGCCCCTGGGTCTCAGATTGGGTAGGGGTTCAAACTCAAATCCACCCACCCACCCAGACATAAACGACCTTTCCCACATCAGGCAAGAGCCCCATGAAACAGTACATCATTATTGGGCCAGATTCCTCCTTGTGATGAACAAGGTTAAGGACTGTCGCGAGGAAGATGCAGTCTCACTTTTCCGCAATAATTGCACGGACAAGGGAATCCTTAACGCCTTCAGTCGCAGTGACATATCATGCTTCGCTGACTTGGCGTCCATAGTACGAAAGTACTGTGCGATGGAAAGCGCCTGGAGAACCGAAACGAAATTTTGGGATAATCCGGCTCCTAATGTACACCCTGTCTAAAGTAAAAGGGTGCACTATCATAAGACACCCGAGCTAGTTGCAAAGAAACAAAAACCCTCTACAGGGCATGGAACCATACTGGAGGGATGGCTTAACGGACCCTACAAAATTCATAGTACAACGGATACAATACCAAAACATAGCTTCAGAGCATGTTGGATACTCCGGCAGGTGGCCAAAAGTGGTGAAGATCTTCTTATCCCAAATGCCACAGAGCACCATCCCGTGGATAACAATACAGTGTTAACAGTCTTTGAGACCTTTGCGAGGCGCAATTGAACACTCTGCAGCATGGCCGAAATCTGCCACGTAACAACAATAAATCCATGGAGTGACACGGCTATTACCTTCAATGCCAGTGATGAACCTAAATTCCGAACAGCCCGAGCACCAGCTGCACTGGTCCTCAGTCCAATTGTGGACGACTTTTGACTCACCAAAGTACTCATGGACGGCGGCAGCGGATTAAACCTCTTCTATGAGGAAACTCTTCAAAAAATGGAAATAGACTGTAACCGCATTGAGCAAAGTAGCACAACCTTCAGGGGAATCATACCCAGTCGGGAGGCACGATACGCTGGGAAAATCACACTAGATGTGGTATTCGGTACACCAGAGAATTACAGGTCCGAAGAAATTACATTTCAAGTGGCCCTGTTCAGCAGTGGATACCACACCCTTCTAGGACGTGAGGCGTTCACTATCTTCCAAGCCGTACCCCATTATGGGTACATGAAGCTCAAAATACCCGACCCCAACGGAATCATCACCCTCGCTAGTGATCCAGACACAGCACTCCGCGCCGAAAGCAAAACAGCCGCACTGGCCCTCGAGGCATTATCCGAAGCCCTCTCGGCCGAGGAACTAAACACGCTACGCTCCAAAGTGGACAGGGACGGCATGATACTCGATAAGAGATCCAAGTCCACCTCTTTTAAACAAGCGGATGAAATAGTCAAATTCCAAGTCCACCCAACGGACCCTACAAAAACAGCCTCCATCGGGGCACAGTTAAACCCCGCCGTGGACGCCGCACTTTGAGAGTTCCTGTGCGAGAATTGGGACATATTCGCTTGTCACCCCTCAGACATGCCAGGAATCCCACACAGGCTGGTCGAGCATAGCCTCAATATCCTAAATGGATTCAAGCTGGACAAGCAAGCTCTTCGGCGTTTCTCCGAACCTAAGGGACAGGCCATGGGAGAGGAACTAGCCAAGTTATCGGAGGCCGGATTCATCAGAGAGATAAAACACCCGGACTGGCTAGCAAACCTTGATGGTACCAAAGAAGGATAAATCCTGGCGCCTTTTTGTTGATTTCAAGGACCTCAATAAAGCTTGCCCAAAGGATCCCTTCCCCCTCCCCCGCATTGACCAAATTATTGATGCTACCATAGGACACGAGTCATTGTGTTTCCTCGACGCATACTCCGGTTACCACCAAATCAAGATGGCGGAGTCCAACCAAGCCGCAACGGCATTCATCACACCATACGGTCCCTTCTGTTTCAACACAATGCCTTTTGGGCTCAAAACGCAACATATCAGCGCATGATTCAGACATGTCTGGAGAAACAAATCGGCAAAACAGTAGAGGCATACGTAGACGATGTGGTCGTCAAAACCAAACACGTCGACTCTTTGATAGACGACTTGAAGCTCACGTTCGACAACCTATGAACATACGACACCAAGCTCAATCCGGAAAAATGCGTTTTCAGCGTACCATCCGGAAAGCTCCTGGGTTTCATTGTCTCCAGTAGAGGTATTGAAGCTAACCCGGCCAAAATCCGAGCTTTGTCATAGTTGGCTACCCCAACAGACCTCGAACAAATCCAGAAGTTAACAGGATGGGTGCCGACTCTAAGCCGCTTTATCTCCCCCTTAGGAGAAAAGGCTTTACTCCTTTATCGCCTCCTCCGGCGCACCGAACACTTTGAGTGGACGGACGCTGCCACAGCCGGATTGGAAGAAAAAAAGGCCAGTTTGGCAACCAACCCAATCCTCGCCGCGCCAAACATCGGCGAACCAATGTTGTTGTACATTGCGGCAACCCATCAAGTTGTAAGCGCAGTGCTCGTCGTCGAATGAGAAGCTGACAGACATAAATTCCCTCTCCAAAAGCTGGTATACTATGTATCCACTGTCCTCACTCCATGCAAATCACGGTACCCACATTATCAAAAGATAGCCTACGCGGTATTCATGGCATCCCGGAAGCTGCGACACTACTTTCAAGAGTGTTCGATTATAGTAGCCTTGGAAGTACCACTTAATGATATTATAAACAACCGCAACGCTACGGGCCGGATTGCCAAATGGGCTATTGAGCTCCTCCCGTTCGACATAACATACAAACCTCGACGAGCCATAAAATCGCAAGTATTGGCCGACTTTGTCGCCGAATGGACGGAGGCCGAACTCCCTAAAGAGTACGACGCATACTCCAATTGGATCATGCACTTCGACGGTTCTAAAATGCTGGCTGGTCTAGGGGCTGGCGTCGTCCTGATGTCCCCAATTGGAGATACCGTTCAGTATGTAGTGCAAATATTGTAAACAGACTCCAACAATGCAGCCGAATACGAAGCTCCGTTGCATGGTCTTCGGATGGCAGTCTCCATGGGCATTCAACGCCTGGAGGTGCGTGGGGATTCAAACCTTGCAATATCCCAAATAAATGGAGACTTTGATGCCAAGGATCCAAAAATGGCGGCCTACCGAAACGTCGTCCTAAAAATGTCAGCTCGGTTCAAGGGGCTCGAATTTGACCATGTGGCTCGGGAAAACAATCAGGCGGCGGATATCCTCGCCCGCATTGGCGCAAAACGCGATGCGGTCCCCCAACATATTTTTGGAAAGGTTGTTCAAGCCATCCATAGTATGGGAAGGGGACACCGCTAACCATAGTACGGACCTGGCCAAAATGCCCGGTACCGAATACTCTGACACAATCGGAGGCTTCGCCACCAAAATCACACCTTTAGCCCACGTAATAATGGCCATTATAGCCCCGTGGACAGAACCATTCCTGGCCTACCTAACTAGGCAGGAACTTCCGGAGGACCAAAATGAGGCACGCTGCATAGCGCGACGATCTAAGGCATAAAGGGTCCATGAGGGAGAATTGTATAAAAAAGCACTACCAGAGTCCTTCAAAGGCGCATCTCCGAAGAGGAAGGGCGGAACCTTTTGGCAGAAATCCAAGCAGTACTCGGCGGTCACCACGCCGCAGCCCGGGCTCTTGCAAGCAAGGCCTTCCGTACAGGATTCTATTGGCCAACGACCCGGGCAGATGCACAGGACTTAGTCCAACGTTGTGCTGGTTGCCAGCTCTTTGCAAATCAAAGCCACATGCCACCCACCGCCCTCCAAATAATCCCCATTACGTGGCCCTTCGCTGTCTGGGGGCTTGACATGGTTGGACCCCTTAAAGGGGGAACCCACAAGAAAAAATACTTACTGGTCATGGTGGACAAATTCACCAAATGGATAGAGGCCAAACCTGTTAAAACAGCCGAATCTGGACTAGTGATAGACTTCATATCTGGGGTGGTACACCGTTATGGCGTCCCCCACAGCATCATCACTGACAATGGCACAAACTTCACAGCCGATGAGGTAAAACTCTGATGCAGCAAAATGGGCATCAAGCTCGATTATGCTTTAGTCTATCACCCACAAACCAA
Source organism: Triticum dicoccoides (assembly GCF_002162155.2). Classification (NCBI taxonomy): domain Eukaryota; kingdom Viridiplantae; phylum Streptophyta; class Magnoliopsida; order Poales; family Poaceae; genus Triticum; species Triticum dicoccoides. Next base: position 325,405,635 of record NC_041384.1, on the reverse strand, counting down.
TGGCCAAGTCGAGCGAGCAAACAGTCTTATAATGAGCGGCATTAAACCCAGATTAGTGCGTTCCTTAACGGAGTCTAACACGCACTAGGTAGAGGAGCTCGACTCCGTACTCTAGGGCCGCGGACCATGCCGAATCGTAGTACCAGATACACACCCTTCTTTATGGTGTATGGCATAGAGGCAGTCTTGCCCTGTGACATAATTCATGACTCACCTCGAGTGTGCATGTACGAAGAAAGAGAACCCGAGCTCGATCGGCAGGACAGTCTGGACACCCTGGAGGAGGAGCGCGACGTGGCCAAAGCCCGTTCCACATTTTATCAGCAACAGGCTCGCATATACTAAAGGAGAGAAGTACGGGCCAAAACTTATAATGTGGGCGAACTAGTTCTACACGTGCCGGATAAGAAAAAGAACAAGCTCGAGCCCAAATGGGAAGGTCCCATCATTATTGACCAAGTTCTGATCGGTGGAGCGTAGCGACTGCGGGATGCATCGACTAGTCGACTCGAGCCGAACCCGTGGAACGCGGCCAGGCTCCGAAGATTCTACGCCTAGCGCCGGACTCTATGTTCGTCCCCTCCTTTTGTCCATTTTTTGCATATACATTATCTGTCTTGTTTTTCTTTCTTCCTTTCTTTTATTCTTTCTCTAGGCCTTTAAGGGCCAACTTGTGCCTCGCTTGCACATTATAGATGCGCTAGCCACACTCATAATACCTGGGGGCTTCTTTCACAAAAGCTTAATTATTTATCTGGGCCTCAGGCCCCGAACATGTGTCATGCTTCTGCATGTACCTTTTTCCGCCATTATATGCATCGATATGACTTAAGTTTTGGCCAAGCTGGGTTGCCTGGCTCTTGTGTTTTTGCCCTACGTTCCTATTAATTCGACTAGGGCATAAGGGGAGCACCTCTGTGATTGTTACTGACGGGTCAGCCGGATGTGTACCTCAGACTGGGTGAAGCCGAAAGCTAGCGTTCTAAGGGAATATTCGGTCGGTGAACAAAAGATGATTTTTATTTATTGTCCATATCTGCCCCCAGATGTTTTTCCTGTGTTTCCTATCGCAGTCCGGGCATGCACTTTAGGGCATGCTTACCCAGGTAAAGGAACCCTTAACGGAACTATTCTCCCTGGAAGATGTTTCTTACTACCCATGTAATATAACATAACTAGTTGGGCACTTGTCTGTTCAAGCACTAATGACCCCAACGCCTGGTCTCCGCGCATACCCCGGTTCTTATATAATTGAGCGGGTATTTGGATACACTCCAGACTATCGGGTCCCGAGGTTGAAGCGAAAAGGTCCGCCAAGACAAATGATCTACAATCCGGCTAGAAGGCATTATACATGTCACTTTCATTACATAGTCATGCAGACTGACTAAATTCCTCTTCTATACCATCCAACAGGCTGTCTAGCTTACAATCCTATTGGGAATACTTTGCGGCTAATTCTACTTGCCCATAAACTAAGCTAACGGGGATCTCTTTTCCGTCGGGCCCACAGGTCCGACCTTGGCCTTGTGATTTGGGTCTGCCTTGGTATACCGCGTCTTCACCATGGCCCAGGATTCTCTGGCACCCTGTCGGCAGGCCGATATCTTCCATAATCGGAAGCGCCGCCGTGCTCCCTTGAGCTTCTCCGCAAGCTCTACAATGCCCTCTGGCAGGGAGGCGGATGGCCACAAGGCCTGGGCAATACCTTGCATCACCTGCCGAACTTGTTCGTGCAGATGTTACACCTCGGATAGAAGATCACCAGCAAACCCTGGCATTTCCTCCGCGCGACGACCCGTCAGCATACCTACAGACATAACGTTGTTAGTCGGCTTCTTCGCCGAACTCCTTTAAAAGGATTCGTTCAAGCACTTACTGAAAATGCCGCGCTGAAGCCGCTTATTCTCCTTCTCGGAGTCTGCAAGCTGGCCTCAAACGTCTTTTAGTTCCACGCTAAGCTTAATATTGGCGTCTTGGAGATTGTTTTCTCCTGCCTAACCTGAGTCAGCACGCGTTTGCCAGCCTCTAGCTGTCGCATAACATGTTGGTCCTCCGGATTTTCTCCGGATTCCTCTGCAACATCTATTCTTAGATCTACAGCCATGCCGCACATTATATGGTAACCATCATTCTTTAAGTAAATGTTACCAGCAAGTGACTTTTTCGGTTCCTGCAATGCAGCCAAAATGGCCCGCAGTTGGGTCTTGCATTCCTGTAGCTCCTGTGACAGCCTAGTATTCTTCTCTGTAAGATCCTGCACAATAAAGATGATCCTTAAATCAGTTCTGCTAACTGTTTCAAGTCTCAGGGGCTACTGATACATATAAATCGTCAGATTTACTTACCCGTACATCCTTTACATACTGATCCGTGGCTCTAGGTAGACCATCTTGAGCAGCTCGGAGGTACGCCTCTCCAGAATTGAAGGCATCAAATGCCTCTGGTGGGAAACAAGTGTCACGGAGTACGGCCCGGCGGTGCCTATGATTCATGGCACTTTCCACTTCTGAGTTTGTAGCGGACAATCTATCTGCATCCTCTGTAGGGGGATTATCCGGCGCCCGCCCTATATCGGCTTCCGCCTCTATGTCTGATCCTAGCGTCCGACTGGTGGAAGCGTGATTAGTAACATCGCCGGACATATTCCGGCGAGCGTTTTTTCTGTTAAAGAAACATGGGCGTCATTATAATTCGAGAAAGACGACAACCATGGAGCGGGGTTTTTCATACCTTTGCACCGACGTCTCCGTCCTGACCGCCTCCCTTTTTGGCCTACCCAGCCTCGGTGCCTCTTGTGGGCGAGTTGCTGTGGGTTTGGCAGGTCATCCCGAATACCTTCCCTGTAAAAATGCCATGTGTATATGGTGGGTGAAGTGTCTAAAAAGGGGATCCTAGTTTTTGGAGTTGGGATTTTTGGTTTTTCTTACATCCGATGCAGGGAGCAGTCCTGGATAGTCGGCCGTAATGTCCACATGGCATCATCGCAGCTTAACTGATAGAACTGCCGGTCTATTAGCTCCATGAATATAACCGGATCTTCTTCATGTCCGGAGTCTAGGGCCCGGTCAGGGTCCTCTGGTTGTGGAGAAGGGCTGCTGACCTCCTTTATAGCTTTTCGCAGTTCCTGCCGCAAAGTGGCAAGGTGAATACTTACGACAAAGAATGCAGGAAAAATGGGAGTAGGGAGATATAACTTACCCAGCTTGGAGGATTGTACATGGAAAATCCATCCCGTGGCTTGATGCGGGTGAACTCCTCTTCCTCACCCTTAAACAATTCGGACAGAATTTTCGCCAAAGCGGCAGCGTTGTGCGGCCCCTTGCACCCGCAGCGGGTGGCATCATCTGCCTCGTTAAAAGTCCACAAGGAGTGTCAACGATATTGAAGTGGTTGCACTCCCCGCATTATGAAAATCAACATAACTTCGATTACCGTCAATCCTGATCGAGCCAGTGCTTTAATCCGTGGGCGCCAACTTCGGTATTTCTTCAGAGGAGCATCGTTGAACTCAGGAAGACCCCGCCGAACAGGGTCCGGAGGCGGAACGTCCTCCATATAAAACAATTCTGAAGGCCAGTCTTTGGATGTCTTCTTCGGAGTACCGGACAGGTATCCGGTATCAGCGATGCGCCATATTTCAGCTCCGCCCACTTGATAAAGTGACCCCCTCTGTGTGCGAGGGACGAGGCAAAATAGCCTTTTCCATAGCTCGAAGTGAGCCTCGTAGCCCAGGAACAACTCGCATAGAGCGACATAGTCGGCGATATGTAGGATGGAGGTGGGGGTGAAATTGTGTAATTGGAGGCCGTAGAACTCCAGGAGCCCGCGGAGGAATGGATGAATTGGAAATTTGAGTCCCCTTAATAAATAGGGAACAAGGCAGACCCGTTCCCCCATAGAGGGACAGGGAAAGCTCTCCGCTTGCTCCCCGCCATTATAGGTGGCAAGCCCGGCTCGGACGGGCACCATATACGCCGGAGGGAGAGATCCCTTAGTCTGCAGTTCAACTAATCGACTGTGTGGGACTGAACACCTCTCCCAATCACCGGGCTTAGGGCTTAGGGGGTGGGAGGAGGAGCTGCAGAGGTCGGCCATGATGGAATGGATCTTTCCGGAACGCGCTCTGATGGATTCTCGCTGGGGGAGGATGGTATGGATCGGATCTAAGGATCCCCATCCCTTTAATAGACAATTTATTTATCTGGCTAGGGGGCAAATGTAAAAATGCCCTGGCGCCTCATATTCATTCGACGCGTGGGAGAAAGCCCTTATTGGGCACAGAAGCCAAGAGGTCCGAACATTTATGGGACCGGACACTGCTTTACAAACATTCAAAAGATGGAGAAGAACCTGCCTTGCAATGCTGAAGACAAATACTGCACGCCGGACTCATCGTCATTGAAGCCTGGTTCAGGGGCTACTGAGGGAGTCCTGGATTAGGGGGTCTCCGGACAGCCGGACTATATCCTTTGGCCGGACTGTTGGACTATGAAGATACAAGATTGACGACTTCGTCTCGTGTCCGGATGGGACTCTACTTGGCGTGGAAGGCAAGCTAGGCAATACAGATATGTATATCTCCTCCTTTGTAACCGACTTTGTGTAACCCTAGCCCCCTCCGGTGTCTATATAAACTGGAGGGTTTTAGTCCGTAGGACAACATACAATCATACCATAGGCTAGCTTCTAGGGTTTAGCCTCTCTGATCTCGTGGTAGATCAACTCTTGTAATACTCATATCATCAAGAATAAATCAAGTAGGACGTAGGGTTTTACCTCCATCAAGAGGGCCCGAACCTGGGTAAAACATTGTGTCCCTCGCCTCCTATTACCATCCGCCTTGGACGCACAGTTCGGGACCCCCTACCTAAGATCCGCCGGTTTTGACACCGACAAATGTCCTAGGAGACTTCAATGAGCAAGAGTTCATCGATGAGATTCCTGAAGCCCCGCCAAGAGCAACCAGTCTCGCCCCTCAACAGATGACGCTCTCCTTGCCAAAGCAGCTCTCGCGGGCTGATGCATCAACCTGTGATCAGCAGGCCTGACTTTGTGGCGTACAGGCCATGTCATCCTCTGCCCCAAAGAAGCCAGTGGCAAGGCCTACAACTGCTAATGACGCACCACTAGTTCAGTTGCCGGCCACTGAAGCAGCGGGGGGAGACCCAGCTGCAGCACATGCTCAGCAGACCAACCTGGTGGAAGAGACAACTAAGCAGTCTGATGCTTCAGAACCGCCTGCTAAGCAGTCTGTAGGTCCTGAAGCGACTACTCATCAGTCCATCGGTCTGTAGTCGCGCGATCAACATATCAATGCGTGAGCACTTCTTGCTCAGCAAACCAACGCGTTCGCACGACCTCCTCAGCACACTGACAAGTTGGCACCACCTACGCAGAAACCCGACATAGCTTCAATGCATGGTCAGCAGTCCGATACCTCTGCTCCTACAGCCAGCAGTCCATCACAGCAGCACCGCCAGCTCAATGGTCTGGCATAGATAAACCGTCTGCTAAGAAGTCTGTCCAAGCTTCACCGTTTGCTCGACAGTATACCTTGCAGGCAACCAGGCGTTTTGCCAGAAATGCTTCAAGTACCAAGAAGGAAATGGCCAAAAAGGCTACAACAACGACCACGAGGAAGGGCAGCGGGAGAGTGAAGTGGAAAGATAATAATTGCCTCTTACTTAAAGCACTCATCTCGCAGAACCAAATTAACAACAGCTTGTTCGAATCGGGAGTAATATTATTACTGACACCATGGATGATGAGGAAGTAGAATTGTTGCTTGCTAAAAGTATAGAAGACATACTTGAAGCACACAATTATGTCCATGGCCAGCCATTTCTTGTTGGCGAATACTTTGATGAGTGCATCTCTAGTTGTTGCGAGTTACATGAATATTGCATTGATCAAATGTCAACAGGTTATCATGCTTTGCTAGTCCACTACAATAGAGTCATTTCCGACACGATGCTGGTTCCATCAATGTGAGTTTCAAGGACTCACATCTCTTCTTCAACTTCAATTCGCTTGATGCCACTCTTGTTAGATGCCTGATTTTGTAAGTGCTTAACAAACTCTGGTCAACTTCTCCATACAAAGTTGTAAATGATAAATAGGTAACTAGATTTTATTCCTCTCAGGGGATTAAGCACGAAGAAGAATAAGGGATAGTATGTATTTCACAGATCCTGCATTAGCAAATGACACAACATTAGATGGTAAGGACCGACGGGACTGGGCCATTAACACGGTCCTCCGTATGTTCGAAAACACGTCCCATGCAAAATCATTTCTCTGGCCATATCATGAATGGTAAGTCAAGTAAACAACCACACATACACTAATTGTCTTTCATATTTCGACATCATTCGTAAGTTCATGGCTTTCTTAATATGTAGCAATCACTGGCTATTGGTATTCATTGTTCCAAACAAGAACACAATTTACTACATCGATTCTCATAGAGAGTCAACAAACGCTCAGGATCTGACGCATGTTCAACAATTCTTGGATAGGTATTGAATTCTATGATGTTGAAATTAATTTGCATTCATATCTGGTACAATAATTGATGTTGTCAAAATTCATCATCATTTGTCGTGTGCTCGCATCGTGGAAAACTAAACCAGGGAACATGTTCAAGATGGAACAACCCGTACAACATGAGAACGTTTCTCCAGTAACACACCAAAATCCATTATTTTCAGAAAATCTATCCAACAGTCTGCAAATACCTTTCCTTATGCTAGTAAAATGTTCAAGCTTCTAAATAAACCTCTTTCTATTTTGTCCAAAGAAAAATAATACATCTAACACGGGTTAGGTTGTTCCTAACAGGACAAATACATGACTAATTTTGTACAAAAAATTTCAGTGTCCTCAGCAAGAAGCATGGACCAACCTTTGGGGATACTATGTTTGCAGACACATGATATCCATCTGCAAATCTGCTGATAGTTGTGACGATCCTCGCAAATTAGTACTAGTAAGTCTATATTAATTAATATCTTCTACTCCACTCATATGGCACATTCTGATCTTAAAAATACTGCATCTCATCTTAAAACCGAGGACCCCTAAACCGCTCCCGGCTGGTGAATTGCTGATGGTTCAGAGATTTATCAGTGACTTCTTCCTGGATCACTACATCAATCCCACTGGTGATAATGAAGATTTCAGCATGCGTTCTCCTGAAACATTGAGTAAGAGTTAGCCGCTAAACATATAACGCATTGATCCATTGTTTTCCATCTAATGAGGTCTTCATATTTCGTACACTATGATTAATTATGTAATGCATATATGTGTGGAAAAATCATTGGAATTTAGCTACCATATATTCAATTGCAATTGTTGCAAAATCTAATGAATGTTCTTCCTATGGACACTATTTGTTCAATTGAATATTGTGGCGAATTTGCTTTTTGCATGCCGATTCAAAATGGGATTTTTTGTTTATTTGTTCAATTGAATATTATGGAGAATTTGCTTTTTGCGTGCCAATTCAAAATGGGATATTTTGTTTTAACCTGGCAATTGCTCCACACACGGTTCTACTAAATGAGTGTGTGCGATCCACATCGGAAAGCATATGTCAATCGTAGCAGAACCGTCGGTGATACACAGCAGATCGCAAATGATTTGCAGCGCTACTACGTGTGCGTATGTTCTCCAGAACCATTTGTGATATCGCGTTATCGCACATGAGAACTGGGAGTAAACCGTGCCCAATGCAAAATACAATCCCAGTCGTAATTTTTTCATTAAACGTGTGGGATCCCAAATGAAAAGCACACGTCACTCATGCAGCAACCGTCGGTGATACCTAACAAATCACAAACGGTCTGCAGCACTTGAATGTGTGCGAAGGGGCTCCTGAACCGTTTGTGATAGAACATTATCGCAGATGGTAATTATTGGAAAACATGTGCGATGGAGTCCAGCATGGCAAATGGGTTACGCAGAAAACTCGTGTGTGATGGGGCACAAATAGCACATAGTTCACATATTGGCCCATGTGCCTTACATACTGTTTCCCAAACGGTTCATTACGACAGACCGTATGGTTTCACTGTGTCATTACAAATGCTTAATCACCGACACTACACGTGCAAAAGAATTTAGTGTGTGCTGCATCGCACACGGTTTCATTTTGGAAGGCCTCTGGATCACGGCTCCATATCCCCGACGGTTTTTGGGTCATGTGGGAAGGACTCCCCTATCGCCCACACTCACATGGCGACGGTTCCAAATGCTATCGTGGAAAGGCGTTAAAATCGTTTTTTAGGACCGACGCGCACCAGTGGGGACCAATAAACCAGGACAGAGGTTGGCTCTTGCAAAATTGGAACCATGTGCAATGACTTTCATTTTGCCTGTTGCGTCAATCACACACGGTTGGCTATCGCAAACCGTTGCCTCCAAAATTCTTTGTGGGATAGAAAGCCCTCACCACCCATTTGAAAAAAGAAGAAAGAAAACCCTCACCATCCCCACGTCACAAAAACCCTCACCCCGCCCGCCACCCCCCCGGTCCCCATTCACACCTGCACAAGCTCCTCCGCGTCTATGCATGGAACCGCCTATCACGGTGGTAAACATTTACTCGATGCCTAAAGCCACCGCCAGGCTACCAGGAAAGCCCACAACATTTCGCCATTTCTGCTTGCCGCCGCCTATCGCCATTGACTTTGTCGACGCTGCTTGCAATCGACCTATCTCCGCTCGGTTGGGGATTCTGCCGTACTGAGGGTTCTTTCTCATGAACAACAAGGTAACTAATTTAATGAGATACTATCTCATCTCTTATCCCAGTTCATCTGCCTCCTTTAATCGCCGTGAATTCATTTTTTTTCGAGCTAATTTGAGGGTTTTCTTCCGTTCATAGAGTGTACAGTGCGCGGACACATCAGGACCTTGCGGCCTCCGCCAGACATTCCATCTCAGCGTACCAGATGACTTGAGGATGCGCGCGGTATGTTCAATCTCATCCTAAATCGGCTGGCATGGCCTACTTTCCTGAACATATTCTAAATATTACTACATTTGGATGAAAGGTGCCACATGCACCATATATGTCAAAGGGGATTTTTTCCATCTTCTTTCTATATTAGACAAATTAATGATGTAGTGTTCTTTTGGTTACTCTCATATTTCCATGATATCATGTTTACCGTATCTATTTAATTATAAATTTTTGTCCTTCGATTTCGACTGCTATATAGTTCTTTCAATTTGGGCCCATATTTGCATGTTACCGTATTTTCTTTAACAATCCTACAATTTTCTCCAGAACATCCCTTGCTATGCAACATAATCTGTAGTGCACAATCTTTCCCTTTACATAAATCAAGATTGCAGGGATGCCATACTGCACACAAACCATGGATTTACAATTGTTGCTACTGTAAGACTTAATGAACATGGTGAATCCTATTTTGGCACTGGCTTTTGGAAAGAAATTGCTAAGTTTTATGAACTGAAAGCTGGCACTGGAATTGCACTGCACATAAAAGGGCCTGGTCATGAGATATAGGGTAACTTCCCCGACGATACCATCTATACAGACTTTATTCGAAGTAAGTTTTCTTTTCAACTATCTGCATGTTTACTTACCTAGCAATATCAAACGAATTGTGTAGTATTTAAGAAACCAACTGTTATTCCCTTTTCTTACTATATTCCTACCTAATAACTTCTAGTTGCCAATACACTTTTCTATTGCCCTGTTTTAACTAAATATTCCATGTACTCCCACTTCTATCAGAAAGCGCCACTAACAAGGAGACTCCCGAGGGGGAGAACAGGGCTGCCAACAAGCGGAGGCAGGGCAAGCTAGAACCGCAAGAGATTGGAGTAGGCCTAGACTTTATCAGCAGCCTCCTCGATGATATGTTGACAGTCATCATCTCCCTCCTCCCAATCAAATATGGGGCATGAACAATCATCCTTTACCAGCGGTGGTGCCACCTATGGAATTCTATTCCTGGCGGTGGCGCCACCTATGGAATTCCAGCCCTCTCGACCTCATCGACACCCACGAGCTCTGCCATGGCTATCACAAAATCTTGGATGCGTTCTCCAGGATCCTCGGTAGTCACCTTGGCCCAACCATAGGACTTAGAATGAGCAAGTTCCGTTCCAACGGCAAGGACCGACCAAGATTGACGACAGGTTCTGATCCCCCGCCCTAGATCGGCACGAGGAGCTCACTACTGATGATGGGCATATGTGGTCGCTGCCAATGTCCGCACTCCGCCTCACGCCCACGCTGCTCGTCACCAAGTTCAGGAACTACTGTTGGTGTCAAAACCAGCGGATCTCGGGCAGGGGGTCCCGAACTGTGCGTCTAAGGTCGATGGTAACAGGAGACAGGGGACACAATGTTTAGCCAGGTTTGGGCCCTCTCTATGGAGGTAATACCCTACTTCCTACTAGATTGATCTTGATGAGTATGAGTATTACAAGAGTTGATCCACCACAAGATCGTAATGGCTAAACCCTAGAAGTCTAGCCTATATGACTATAATTATGATTATCCCCCGATTCGGACTAAGCCCTCCGGTTTATATAGACACCAGAGGGGACTAGGGTTTGTACAAGGTCGGTTACAGAGAAAGGAATCTTCATATTGGGTTGCCAAGCTTGCCTTCCACGCCAAGGAGAGTCCCATCCGGACACAGGAGTGTCTTCGGTCTTGTTTCTTCATAGCCCATTAGTCCGGCCCATGTCGAACAGGCCGGATACCCAAGGACCCCTTAGTCCATGACTCCCTGAGTAGCCCCTAAACCAGGCTTCAATGACGAGGTGTCCGGCGCGCAGATTGTCTTCGGCATTGCAAGGCTAGTTCCTCTTTCCGAATACTCCAAGATAGTCTTCGGATGAAACGAATGTGTCCATATCTGCAACAAGAGCACCACACACACAACCGTGGAGAGTATAATATTTCATGAATCCCATCTGCTGACAACTTCTTGCAAGATGACATCATGCCAGTTTGGTCATTATATCGAACTGTTTTTGTCTGCCGTTTTGCGTTTCGAGATGCGGTTTACATTGGCGCGTCTTGTCAAAGCATAGATCGTGTCCCCCTTATTGCGGGATTCTCATCAATACAGACGTGGGTAATCCAACCGTGTTGTTTATACAGCCCTTGGGAATAGGTGAGTTTTAAGGTGAGTGGGAGGCGCTCAATAATTTACTATCTTTATAAGGGGATAAGACTCCCTTTCTTCTCCCACACCTTCTTCCTCTGCCCTTCTATCCTTGAGCTCCAGCACCCAAGTTCGCATCTTTCCCAACTCGAGCAAGCACTCAACCATGTCTGGATCCGAAGGTCAAGGCAAGTGGATAGCCTCCTACGTCAAGGAGAAGGACATCACAGAGCTTCGGGCGGCCGGGTATCTGGCGAAGGAAATCACCCACCATCTTCTGAGCAAGGGGCAAGTCGTCCCTACACCGAAGCCCAATGAGAGGGTGGTTTTCCTCCCTCATTTTGTCCGCGGGTTAGGGTTTCCACTCCACACTTTCGTCCGCGGGCTGATGTTCTATTACAGGCTAGATTTCCATGATCTAGGCCCGAACTCTTTCCTCAACATCTCGGCATTCATTGTCGTGTGCGAGGCTTTCCTCCGCATCCAACCCCCACTTCGGAATGTGGCTCATGGTCTTCAACGTGAAGCCGAAGGTGGTGGATTGCCAGCACGCGGAGTGCGGAGGCGCCATGGTGAGCAAGATGCCTAATGCCATTCGGCCAAAAGGTACTTACGTGGAGACTGTCAAGGAGTGGCAGAAACTTTGGTTCTACATCACAGAGCCCCGCGGCGCCACTTGGGTCGCGGCTGCCGAATTCAACTCCGGAGCTCCGATGTGGCTCACTTCCTGGACTGAGAAGGGCCTAAATTGGTCTTCGTCAGATGAGCTGATAGCGCTGCACACGCACATTCAAAGCATGGTGGATAAACACATTATGCTCGTCAACGTAATCCAAGTGATGCTAGTTCGCTGGATCCTCCCATGCCAAAGCCGAAGCCTCCTGTCGGTGTCAAAACCGGCGGATCTCGGGTAGGGGGTCCCGAACTGTGTGTCTAGGCCGGATGGTAACAGGAGGCAAGGGACACAAAGTTTTACCCAGGTTCAGGCCCTCTCGATGGAGGTAAAACCCTACATCCTGCTTGATTAATATTGATGATATGGGTAGTACAAGAGTAGATCTACCACGAGATCGAAGAGGCTAAACCCTAGAAGCTAGCCTATGGTATGATTGTTGATGTGTACGTTGTCCTACGGGCTAAAACCCTCCGGTTTATATAGACACCGGAGAGGGTTAGGGTTACACAAAGTCGGTTACAATGGTAGGAGATCTTCATATCCGTATCGCCAAGCTTGCCTTCCACACCAAGGAAAGTCCCTTCCGGACACGGGACGGAGTCTTCCATCTTGTATCTTCATAGTCCAGGAGTCTGGCAAAAGGTATAGTACGGCTATCCGAACACCCCCTAATCCAGGACTCCCTCAGTAGCCCTCGAACCAGGCTTCAATGACGATAAGTCCGGCGCGTAGATTGTCTTCGGCATTGCAAGGCGGGTAATCCCCCAAACTCCGTGTACCTGTTGAATAAAGTCTGGTTTCTTGTAGATGTTTGCGCTCCTTGGCTTCTGCGCCCAATAATGGCCGCTTCCCACATGTCAAACGAATATGAAAAGTCTGAGTGTTTTTACATTCACACCCCTAGCCACGTAAATGAGCTGCCCTATTTAAGGGGACAAGGATTTAGATCCAATCCACATCTTCTCCCCTCCGCGAGTGTTCAACAGAGCGCATCCGACAAAGGTCCATTCCACCATGGCCAGTCGTCGCAACTCCTCCCCTCGCCCTTCCAGCCCTAAGCCTGGATATTGGGAGAGATGTTCCATCCCGCATAGCGAGCTAGTGACGCTCCAGACCAAGGGATTTCTCCCCCCGGCCTATATGGTCCCGGTTCGAGCCGGTCTTGCCGTCTACAACGGCGGAGAGCAAGCAGAGAATGCCCCTAATCCCTCCAAAGGAGAGCGGGTGTGCCTCGTCCCTTACTTAATAAGGGAGCTCGGATTTCCAATCCACCAATTTCTCCGGGGCTGCTGGAGTTCTACGGCCTCCAGCTACATCATCTCACGCCTGCCTCAGTATTGCATATCGCGGGCTTTGTAGCCCTCTGCGAGCTGTTCTTGGGTATTGAAGCTCATTTCGGACTATGGAAGGAGCTATTTTGCCTCGTGCCCCGTTCCAAGAAGGGGTCCATGTATCAAGTGGGCCGAGCCAAAGTGTGGCGCATCACCGGGACCGGATATCTGTCCGGAACCCCCAAGAAGGCGTCCGAAGACTGGCCCTCGGAATGGTTTTATATATAAGACGTCCCGCTGCCGGATCCTGTCCGGATCGGCCTCCCCGAATTCAACAGTGCTCCCTTAAAGAAGCGCCTAAGCTGGCGCCCATGGAGCCCTCAGAGGGAAAGTGACAGGGACATCATTTACCTGATGGGCCGAATAAGATTGCTAGCCCATTCCGAACTAACCATGATCGGGGTTATGGCCGAATGCATTATGTGGGGGGTGCAGCCGCTTCAGTATAGAAGCCACCCCATGTGGGACTTCAACGGGGAGGACGACGCCACCCGCTACGGTCGTAAGGGGCCGGATTCAGCTGCCGCTCTACTAAAGATCTTGTCCACTTTGTATAAGGGAGAAGAGGAGGAATTTCTCCGCGTCAACCCTCAGGGTGGATTCTCCATGCACAATCCCCCGAGCTGGGTAAGCGGCCGTATTTACTTGTCCATCCGTTTTGTATTCCCATTGTTAAATATTTAGTCTGACGATTTTAACGCAGGAACTGCACCGGGCTGTTAAGGAAATAAACAGCACTCCTCCACAACCCGAGGACCCAGGACGGTCCCTCGACCCGGCCTCTCAAGAGGATCCGGACATATCTGTGGAGCTGATTGATGGAGTGTTCCATCAATTAAGCAAGGACAACGCCTTTGTGGTCATTACGGCCAATTACCCATGGCTAATCCTGACGCCCCAGGTACCTGAGATCGAAGTCCCAGTACCCCGAATAGGTGTCCTCCCACTCGTGTTCAGTTTCCTGATTGCAACCGAACTTTGCACGGGAGGTTTTTAAGGCGGAAGGCCGAACCTGCGACGACAAGCCAACGAGGGGCTGTAGGGCCCCGCGGGCAAAAAAGAAGTGCAGTCTGTACCGAGGCGTCAGTGCAAAGGTATGGTGCACCCCCTTATCCCAGGTGTTATACCTTCGAGGCATATTGACACCTGCGCTCTTTTCAAGACAAAGATACCTCGACGGACTATAGCCAGAGAGGCTGCCAATCGCGCCTCCACCAGCCAGGCTCCAAAGCCTGGTCCGGAGGCGGAGGCGAACGCAAGGCGCGCGCCAGACGCTCCTCCGACGGAGGATGTGGATGGGTTGTCTGCCACTAACTCTGAGGTGGAGAGTGCCATGAACCACAGGCATCGCCGGACAATTCTTCGCGACGCTTGTTTCTCCCAAGGGGCGTTAGATGCCTTCAACTCGGGAGATGCGTACCTCCGTGCCGCTCAAAATGGTCTAGCCAGAGCCATGGAGCAGTATGTAAAAGACATACGGGTAAGAAAATTCTGGTAATTATATATATATATATATATATATATATATATATATATATAGCAGTAGCCCCCGAGACTTGAAACAGATAGAATAACTGATTTAAGGATCATTTGTTATGTAGGTTCTTACAGAAAAGAATTCCCTACTGTCCAAGGAGCTGGAAGAGTGCAAGGCCCAACTTGAGGCCGCACTAGCCGCGGCAGGGGAGCCCAAGGAGACCCCCTCTGGTAATATATACTTCGATAGATTAGTATTTTGTGAAGCATGGCATGGGTGCGAATCTGACAAATGAAATTGCAGATGGCGCCGGATTGAATTCGGAAAGGAAACACCTCCTACGCCAGCTAAAGGCTGGTGAGAAGGTACTGACAAAGGTGAGGCGGGAGAAGAACGATCTCCAAGATGCCAACACCAAGCTGGGCGTCGAGCTGAAAGATGTTCGTGCCCAACTGTCAGTCTCCGTGAAGGAGAATCAGCGGCTTTGGCGTGGCATTATTAGTAAGTGCTTGAATGAACCTTTCGAAAGAAAGTTCGGCGGGGAAGTTGACTAACACAGCAATGTCTGTAGGTGTGCTAACAGGTCGTCCTGCAGAGGAGATGCCCGGTTCTACGGGTGACCTTCTTCCCGAGCTCTCGCAACTGCTCGATCGAGTTCGGCAGGCGATGCAAGGCGTCGCCCAGGCCCTATGGCCATCCGTCTCCATGCCCGAAGGTCTTGGAGAGCTTGCGGGGAAGCTAAAGGGAGCACAGCGGCGCTTCCAAATGTGGAAGATATCAGCCTGCCGTCAAGGCGCTAGGGAGGCCTGGGCCATGGTGAAGACGCGGTACGCAAAGGCTGACCCCAACCACATGGCCGAGGTCGGTCCTGTAGGGCCCGATGGGAAGGAGATCCTTGTAAGCTTAGTATACGGCCAAGTAGAGTTGGGCGCAAAGTATTCCCAGCAGGACTGTAAATTAGACAGCCTGTTAGATGGTATTGAAGAGGAATACAATCAGTCAAAATGACTATGTAATTTTAATTGACATTTATAATGCCTTCTAGCCGGATTGTAGATCATTTGCCATGGCCGACCTTTTCGCTTCAGCCTCGGGACCTGACGGTCCGGAGTGTGTCCGAATTCCCATGCGGTTATATAGGAACGGGGAATGCATGGAGACCAGGCATAGGGGTCATTAGGGCTTGAACAGACAAGTGGCCGACTAGTTATGTTATATTACATGGTTAGTAAGAAACATCTTCCAGGGAGAATAGTTCTGTTAGGAGTTCCTTTCCTTGGGAGGCATGCCCTAAGGTGCATGTCCATGCTGCGAAAAGAAACGCAGGAAAAACATCTGGGGGCGTATAGATAAAAAAAGATCATCTTTAGTTCACCGATCGAATATTCCCTTAAGAACGCTAGCTTTCGGCTTCACCCAGTCTAAGGTACACGTCTGGCTGACCCGGCAGTAACAATCGCAGAGGTCCTCCCTTTACCACCTAGCCGAACAATCGGGAACGTAGGGGTAAACATAGGAGCCAGGCAACCCAGCTTGGCCAAAACTTAAGTCATATCGATGCATATAATGGTGAATAAAAGGTACATGCGGAAGTGTGACACATGTGTTGGGCATGAAGCCCATGTGAATAAGCTTCTGTTTAAAGAAGCCCCCAGCTTTAATGAGCATGGATAGCGCGTCACTTTATGAGCCTATAAAGGCTATAAGAGAGAGAGAGAGAGAGAGAGAGAGAAGAATAGAAATGTAAGACCGAAAATATATAAAAAATGGACAGAGGAAGGAGACGAACACAGAGTCCGGCGCTAGGCATAGAATCTTCGGAGACGGGCTGCGTTCCATGGGTTTGGCTCGAGTCGGTTATCCGATGCATCCCGCAGGTTGTACGCTCCACCAGTCAGGACTTGGTCATTATGAAGGGACCTTCCCACTTTGGCTTGAGTTTGTCCTTTTTCTTGTCCGGTAGTCGTAGAACTAATTCGCCAACATTGTAATTTTTGGCCCGTACTTCTCTGCTTTGGTATCTTCGAGCCTCCTGTTGATAGAATGCGGAACGGGCTTTTGCCACGTCACGCTCCTCCTCCAATGCGTCCAAGCTATCCTGACGATCGAGCTCGGCTTCTCTTTCTTCATACATGCGCACTCGAGGTGATTCATGAATTATGTCGCAAGGCAAAACTGCCTCTGCGTCGTACACCATAAAGAATGGTGTGTATCCGGTGGTGCGATTTGGTGTGGTCCGCAGCCCCCAAAGTACGGAGTCGAGCTCCTCTACCCAGTGCGTGTTAGATTCCTTGAGGGACCGCACTAATCTGGGTTTGATGCCGCTCATGATAAGACCATTTGCACGTTCGACCTGGCCATTAGTTTGTGGGTGATAGACGGAAGCATAATCGAGCTTGATGCCCATGTTTTTGCACCAGAGTTTTACCTCGTCGGCCGTGAAGTTTGTGCCGTTATCAGTGATGATGCTGTGGGGGACGCCGTAATAGTGTACAACCTCGGATATAAAGTCTATCACCTGTCCGGATTCGGCCGTCTTAACAGGCTTGGCTTCTATCCATTTGGTGAACTTATCCACCATGACCAGTAAGTATTTTTGCTTGTGGGCTCCGCCTTTAAGGGGTCCAACCATGTCAAGCCCCCAGACCGCAAAGGGCCAAGTAATGGGGATAGTTTGGAGGGCGGTGGGTGGCATATGGCTTTGGTTTGCAAAGAGTTGGCAACCGGTGCATCGTTGGACTATGTCCTAAGCATCTGCCCGGGCCGTTGGCCAATAAAAGCCTATACGGAAGGCCTTGCTGACAAGGGACCGGGCTGCAGCGTGATGACCGCTAAGTCCGGCATGAATTTCAGCCAGGAGGTTCCGCCCCTCCTCTTCGGAGATGCACCTTTGAAGGACTCCGGTAGTGCTTTTCTTATAAAGCTCTCCCTCGTGGACTCCGTAGGCTTTGGATCGCCGCACTATGCAGCGTGCCTCATTTTGGTCCTCGGGGAGTTCCTGCCTAGTAAGGTAGGCGAGGAATGGTTCTGTCCACGGGGCGATAACGGCAATTATTACGTGTGTTGAAGGTGTTATTTCATTAGCAGAGCCTCCGATTGTGTCAGAATGTTCGGTGTCGGGCAGTGCGGTTGGGTCCGGGCTGTTATTGTTCGGCTCCCCTTCCCATACTACGGATGGCTTGAACAGCCTTTCTAAGAAGATGTTGAGGGGGACTACATCGCATTTTGCGCCGATGTGTACCAGGACATCTGTCGCCTGATTATTTTCCCGGGCTATATGGTGAAATTCAAGCCCCTCGAACCGAGCTGACATTTTTAGGACGGCATTGTGGTAAGCTGCCATTTTTGGATCCTTGGCATCGAAGTCTCCATTTATTTGGGATATTGCGAGGTTCGAGCCCCCGCGCACCTCTAGGCGTTGGATGCCCATGGATACTGCCATCCGGAGACCATGTAAAAGGGCCTCATATTCGGCTGCGTTGTTGGAGTCCGTGTACATAATCTGTAGTACGTATTGAACTGTATCTCCTGTGGGGGGTGTCAAAACGACACCAGCCCCCAGTCCGGCCAACATCTTGGAGCCGTCAAAATGCATGATCCAATTTGAATATGTGCCGTACTCTTTAGGGAGTTCGGCCTCCGTCCATTCTGTGAAGAAGTCGGCCAAGACTTGCGACTTGATGGCTCGTCGTGGCTTATAAGTTATGTCGAATGGGAGGAGCTCAATGGCCCATTTTGCAATCCGGCCCGTTGCGTCACGGTTGTTTATAATATCGTTAAGTAGTACTTTCGATGCTACTGTTATTGAACACTCTTGAAAGTAGTGTCGTAGCTTTCGGGATACCATGAATACCGCGTACGCAATCTTTTGATAATGCGGGTACCGTGTTTTGCAGGGAGTGAGGACAGTGGACACATAATAGACCGGCTTTTGAAGGGGGAATTTGTGTCCGTCCGCTTCTTGTTCGACGACGAGCACTGCGCTTACAACCTGATGTGTTGCTGCAATGTATAATAGCATTGATTCGCCGATGTTTGGCACGGCCAGGACTGGGTTTTTCGCCAGTATGGCTTTTATTTCGTCGAGTCCGGCCGTGGCTGGATCCGTCCATTTGAAGTGTTTGGTGCGTCGAAGGAGGCGGTAAAGGGGTAGGGCCTTTTCTCCCAAGCGGGAGATAAAGCGGCTTAGAGCCGCCACGCATCCGGTTAACTTTTGTATTTGTTTGAGGTCCTTTGGGATATCCAGTTGTGACAGAGCTCGGATCTTGGCTGGATTTGCTTCAATTCCTCTACCGGATAGAATGAAGCCCAAGAGCTTTCCGGCTGGAACGCCGAAAACGCATTTTTCCGGGTTGAGCTTGATGTCGTATGTTCGGAGGTTATCAAGTGTGAGCCTCAAGTCGTCTATTAGAGATTCAACACGTCTTGTTTTGACGACCACATCATCTACATATGCCTCCACTATTTTGCCGATCTGGTTTGCCAGACATGTCTGAATCATGCGCTGATATGTTGCGCCGGCGTTTTTGAGCCCGGATGGCATCGTGTTAAAGCAGAATGGCCCGTATAGCGTGATAAATGCCGTTGCGGCTTGGTCTGGTTCTGCCATCTTGATTTGATGGTAGCCAGAATATGCGTCGAGGAAACACAACAAATCATGTCCTGTGGTAGCGTCGATAATTTGATCGATGCGGGGGAGGGGGAAGGGATCCTTTGGGCAAGCCTTGTTAAGGTCTTTAAAATCGACACACAGGCGCCAGGATTTGCCGTTCTTTGGTACCATCACCAGGTTTGCTAGCCAGTCCGGATGTTTTATATCTCTGATGAATCCGGCCTCCAATAGCTTTGTTAGCTCCTCTCCCATGGCCTGTCTCTTAGGTTTGTAAAAACACCGAAGAGCCTATTTGACAGGTTTGAATCCTATTTGGATATTTAAGCTGTGCTCGGCTAGCCTGCGTGGGATTCCTGGCATGTCTGAAGGGTGCCAGGCGAAAATGTCCTAGTTCTCTCGTAGGAACTCTCGCAATGCGGCATCGACATCAAGGTTTAACTATGCCCCGATGGAAGCTGTTTTATTGGGGTCCGTTGGATGGACTTGGAATTTGACTATTTCGTCCGCCGGTTTAAAGGAGGTGGACTTGGATCTTTTGTTGAGTACCACATCATCCCTATTCAATGTAGAGCGCAGCGTAGTCAGCTCCTCGGCAGCTAGGGCTTCGGATAGTGCCTCTAGGGCCAGTGCGACTGTCTTGTATTTGCCGCGGAGTGCTATGTCCGGATCACTAGCGAGAGTGATGATCCCATTAGGACCGGGCATCTTGAGCTTCATGTACCCGTAATGGGGTATTGCTTGGAATATTGTGAACACTTCCCGCCCTAGCAGAGCGTGATAACCGCCGCTGAACGGAGCCACCTGGAACGTGACCTCTTCGGACCTGTAATTATCCGGTGTGCAAAACACCACATCTAGTGTGATTTTTCCTGTACAGCGCGCTTCCCGACTGGGGATTATTCCTCTAAAGGTTGTGCTGCTTCGCTCAATGCGGTTCCAGTCTATTTCCATTTTTCGAAGGGTCTCCTCATAAATGAGGTTCAATCCGCTGCCGCCGTCCATGAGTACCTTGGTAAGACAAAAGCCATCCACTATTTGACTGAGGACCAACGCAGCTGGTGCTCGGGCTGTTCGGAATTTAGGTTCGTCACTGGCGTTAAAGGTAGTAGTCGTGTCACTCCATGGGTTTATTGTTGCTACTTGTTAGACTTCGGCAAGGCTGCGGAGTGTAATTTTTCGCATATTATTTGATGCGAAAGTCTCGAAGACTGTTAATACCGTATTGGTGTCTCTGGGGTGGCTTTCTATGGCCTTCGAAATTAGGAGATTTTCGCCAATTTTGGCCACCTGCCAGAGTATCCAACAAGCTCTGAGGCTGTGAGTTGGTGTGGCGTCCTCTGTACTGTGAACTTTACAGGGTCCATTAAGCCATCCTTCCAGTACGGTTCCATGCCCTGTAGAGGGTTTTTGCTTTTTAATGCTTGACCGGGGTGACTGGTGATGATGCACCCTTTTATTTTGGACTGGGTTTGTATTCAGGGCCGGATTGTCCCAAAATTTTATTTCGGTTTTCCAGGCCCTTTCAATCGCACAGTACTTTCGTAGAATGGATGCCAAGTCAGCGAAGCGTGTAATATCACAGTGACTTATGTTGTTGAGTATTCCCTTGTCCGTGCAATTATTGCATAAGATTAAGATTGCGTCTTCCTCGCGACAGTCCCTTAGCCTGTTCTTAACCAGGAGGAATCTGGCCTAGTAATGATGTACTGTTTCATCAGGTTCTTGCCTGATTTTGGATAGATCGCTTATGTTGGGGTGGGTGGATGGAATTAAATCCGAAGCCTCACCCCATCTAAGGCTCACAGGCCGAGGAATTTCCGAACTCGAAAATTTGGATTCCAGGATGTTGTCTAATGAATCCAGCCTGTCGCCTGACTCTAAGTTCAGGTCTTGAGTGATATCCTCCCCTCCGCGGGTATCCGGCTTGGAGGGATCGGGAATCCGGACGTAGCGAGTCCTTAAGATAGATGAAGGGTCGCCGCACTGTTCCTCTACCACGGCAACGTGATGGGTGACTTGGGGAGAGTTAATCTCTCTCAGATCGGTTTTAGGCCCAATCTGGCCGTAATCCGTAGCGACTCCCAGGGCGGCAAAGCGATCCAAGAGCTCGTTTATGGAGGAAAGCTCCATTGGATCTAACTGCTCGGCGAGTTCCGAGATGACATGAAGATTGTTTCCGATGGCTCGAGAGGTAATCGTCGGCGCAGAAGCCGAACAGGCGGTCTTAAGAAAACCACCTAGCCGGAGGGTTTGGCCGATAGCCAAAGCTCCCTTAGCAACGGTGCCGTCTTTAAAGACGGGGCAAGGCATACTTCCCGATGGCGACGACACAGAGGAACTCTCAATGAAAGCACCAATGTCGGTATCAAAACCGGCGGATCGCGGGTAGGGGGTCCCGAACTGTGCGTCTAGGCTGGATGGTAACATGAGGCAAGGGACACGAAGTTTTACCCAGGTTCGGGCCCTCTTGATGGAGGTAAAACCCTACGTCCTGCTTGATTATTATTGATGATATGGGTAGTACAAGAGTAGATCTACCACGAGATCGAAGAGGCTAAACCCTAGAAGCTAGCCTATGGTATGATTGTTGATGTGTACGTTGTCCTACGGACTAAAACCCTCTGGTTTATATAGACACCGGAGAGGGTTAGGGTTACAGAAAGTCGGTTACAATGGTAGGAGATCTTCATATCCGTATCGCCAAGCTTGCCTTCCACGCCAAGGAAAGTCCCTCCCGGACACGGGACAGAGTCTTCCATCTTGTATCTTCATAGTCGAGGAGTCTGACTGAAGGTATAGTCCGGGTATCCGAACACCCCCTAATCCAGGACTCCCTCAGTTATCGTCTCGCATAGTGGCGTGCCCTCGCGATCCGTAGATCGATCTTGCGTGTTTTTCTTTGTCCTCCAATACGTCTCGCAGGTCTGGCGTATTTCCCCATGTCTTGACATTTTGGTTTGAGTGACGTCAGGGTGCGGGCTGAACTTTTGGCTGGAATGCCTCTTTGTCGTGGCCACGAGGTGGCCGATCAGCCGCGTCATACGCTAGAGATGTAGGTTTTGGTGCTTCCTCCTCCAGTCGGGGTAGCAAGCTGCGCTTGGGGTAACTCTTGGAGGGGCGTTCGAGTTTATATTCCTCGGCCACAAGGACTTCAGTCCATCTGTCAGCTAGCAAATTTTGATCAGCTTGAAGCTGCTGTTGCTTTTTCTTAAGGCTATTTGCCGTGGCTATAAGCCGGCGCTTGAAGCGCTCTTGCTCGACAGGATCTTCAGGCACGACGAATTCGTCATCGTCGAGGCTTGCCTCGTCTTCGGAGGGAGGCATGTAATTATCATCCTCCACTTCTCCATCTGCCGCTCTCTCGGGAGTGCCGGTTTCTCCATCCTCCTTCCCTAAATCTTGCTGGAGGGGATTGTTGTCATCTTCGGCACTGTCCGGAGTGTTATTATCTCCTATGCCGGTGTCACCACTTTTGCTTTGGAGGGACTTAGAGCGGCGCGACTGACCTCGGCGCTTGGGTTGTTTCTTGGAGGGGTCATCCTCCGTTGTCCCATCGCCATTGCCTTCTTTGGGTGTGTCCACCATATATATGTCATATGATGAGGTGGTTGTCCAATGCCATGTGGGCAGTGGTTCCTCTTCGTCTCCCGCATCATCGTCCATACCATCGATGTCTTCGGAGTCGAAGTCGAGCATGTCGGTTAAGTCGTCGGCAGTGGCTACTAAGTGGGTGGTGGTTGGGCAGTGAATTTCTTTGTCATCTGCATCCCAATCCTTCCGGACATAGTTCGGCCAGGACTCTCCTGACAAGGAGAGAGACCTTAATGAGTTCAGTATGTCGCCGAAGGGCGAGTGCTGAAAAATATCCGCGGAGGTAAACTCCATGATCGGCGCCCAATCGGATTCGATAGGCACGGGCGCAGGCGGTTCGGAGTCCGTGGCCGGGGAGGAATCCGATAGTTCGGCGTCACGGCTCCCGTGAAGGGTAAGGTCGATACTCGGCTCGATCGCCGATGAGAGTGCGGCCTCCGTGGCAGGGTCTATCCACCCGTCGATGGAGGGCGCAACTGGCCCCGAATTGAGGGTCAGAGTGGTTGCCGGCGCGATCTCCTGAACATTGTCCGATGGCAGAGCTAAATCATGCTCATTGTGGCCGCGTGGCGCACTAAGCAGGGGCTCGAATCCGTTGAAGATCAAGTCTCCGCAGATATCGGCCGTGTAGTTTAAGCTTCCAAACCTGACCTGATGGCCAGGGGCGTAACTCTTGATCTACTCCAGATGACCAAGCGAGTTGGCCCGCAGTGCGAAGCCGCCGAATACAAAGATCTGTCCGGGGAGAAAACTCTCACCCTGGACTGCATCGCTATCGATGATTGAAGGAGCCATCAAGCCTAACGGTGACGACATAGAGGAACTCTCAATGAAAGCACCAATGTAGGTGTCAAAACCGGCGGATCTCGGGTAGGGGGTCCCGAACTGTGCGTCTAAGGCGGATGGTAACATGAGGCAGGGGACACGATGTTTTACCCAGGTTCGGGACCTCTTGATGGAGGTAAAACCCTACGTCCTGCTTGATTATACTTGATAATGTGGGTATTACAATAGTTGATCTACCATGAGATCGGAGAGGCTAAACCCTAGAAGCTAGCCAATGGTATGATTGTGTGTTATCCTACGGACTAAAACCCTCTGATTTATATAGACACCATTGGGGGCTATGGTTACACAAGGTCGGTTACAAAGGAGGAAATATAGATATCCGTATTTCCTAGCTTGTCTTCCACGCCAAGTAGAGTCCCATCCGGACACGGGACGAAGTCTTCAATCTTGTATCTTAATAGTCCAACAGTCCGGCCAAATGATATAGTCCGGCTGTCCGGAGAGCCCCTAATCCAGGACTCCATCACTGCCCTTAATGGGAATTCAAGCCGAAGAAGCACCAAACTCTGGAAAGGCTATTCGGAACCACTCACGAAGACTCCTGGAAGTTGCTCTTCAAAGGCAACGAGACGACACCAACCATAGATTCACACCACGGGCACGACATTACCCACCCCGCCAATGAGGTAAGCCTTTGACACATCCTCTACTTGCTTGTTTCGAGGAGGATATCTAAATTTGTATTATTTTAGGTATGGACGGAGAGAGCGGAGCGGATTCGGTGTATGGCCCCGCTACCCGAGGAACCAGTCATCCCACGCCTGGCGAAGATGGTGATACCGGCGCCCTACATGGCACCGGAGAAGAAGGCCAAGAAGAAGGCCAAGGGGGTCCATAGTGGCCCCCGCCGCAAGGGCGCTTCGGACGTGACGTCCGAAGACAAGACTCGCTCCTCCGTCGCCGAAGACGACGACGAGGAGGAAGAGGAGAGTGACTCTCCCCCTGATGGGGGGAGGAAGAAGAGGGCGGCCTCCACAAATCTGGAGGCGGAGGCGCCCAAGAAGGGGAAAGGCCCTCTCATGGACAACTTCATGTGGGACATCGACAGCAGTCTGGAGTGGCGCCCCCGGAACAAGCCCCTGGCCGCATAGGGAGTACTAAGAATCCGCACACGTCCATTTATCCGGCCTCTCCACCTTATGGTATTTTATATGGCTAATCATGTTATTGCAGTCCAGCCCACGATAACTCCCAGTGATCCTCATCAAGAGGCTTGTTGGATTTGAAAGCAATGGCCAGCGATTCACCACCGGCCGCTTACTCTCCCAAGGCTAAGCGACACAACGAGGTGCTATCCCAAAGGACCTTCCTGGGCCAGGGAGAGGTTCAGGAGGCCATCATGGAAGCGCCGAAGGGCGACACATCGGCCGCAGGACACATGTGGAAAAGACCCCCATGGAGACTGATGATGTTGTCCATGCTCTGTTCGGCCCTCATCCGAACATGGTTCCGGAGACCCATGCGGCTCCGAAATCCGACAGGCAGCCTCCTTCCAGAGAGAGGGGCATGCATGTCCCGTCGGTGACCTCTGTCCATCCAGAGGCGTCGGATAATCTACTGGAAGCGCTACGAGGCGCTTCCATTGTGGAAGAACACCGTATCCTTATGGGTACGGTGATTGAGAAGGTCTAGTCCGTCAAAAGCAGACTGACCGAAGCCTGCAGCGGCCTTCTAACAGGTTTTGAGATAAGCAACACCATAGAGAAAATCCCCATATATATAAAGTAGCCCCTGAGATATTGTCCGGTGTTCAGAAAGAAAAGAGGGACAGAGGATCAACGTGTCTTATGGGAACTAACTAAATGTGTCTTATGTGAATAAGCAGGCGTCGTTGCTGGCCGCGACCTCACACACCACCGAAGTCTCTGGACCAAAGCAGAGACTGGAGCGGGCCGAAGAGGAGCTCGGCCAACCAAGGAGGCAGTTGGAAGACCAGCAAGGTATGTAGTGACTCGCGATATATTTGGAAAGAATAAATGATGTACATTGACCATAGTTTCATGACATGTGTAGGAGCGACGACCGAGGTCAAGGCCCTTAAAAAGGCCTTGGCCGAAGCCAAGGGGAAAGCTGTCAAGGAGCAGGCCGCTCATAAGAAGCTTAAGTCTAGGCCGAACGAGGTCCAGCAAGAGCTCCTGGACGTTGTGAAGAAGTGTGAGGCCTTGGAAGGTTATGTTTCGGCTCGAGAGGCCGAACTCTCCAAGGCTTGCCAAAGCGAGGAGGCGGCCCGGGTTGAAGCCCAGGGTGCCCTTCAAGAGATCCAGGAGGCCAAGAAGATCGTGGCGGGTAAGGCATTTAGTATGCAAAGCAAGTTTGTGAAGAAGAAATATTTCCTACTAACCCGGATTCGGAGATCTCCAGGGTCCCTTGCGGATGTGTCGCGTAGCGTGTCCGACGCTGTGGAGTCCTTCTGAGCCGAAGAAGGGAGCTCGATGGAGAAGTTGTTCTGGTCACAATACCTTGTGCCAGAACATCCGGTGCCCCTCACCGATCAGCTAAAACAGTTGGTCGAGCTGCATAGGGTGGTCGAACTGGCCATGAAGGATTTAGTAATCCGGCTGTGGCCTGCCAAAGCTATACCCAGTAGCTACTTCGGACTCGTGAAGTGGCTGGTAGGTGCCTGCCCCTGGCTGGACATCGTCAAGAGGTTGGCCTGCATCAAGGTGTGGTGGGCGAAGATGGATGCCATCAAGCTTGTGACCGAGGGGCCACCTGAAGGCAAGGAGCACCACATGCGGGAGCGGTATTTTGAAGGCGTCCTGGAGGGGCCCCACATTGTGGCGACGCAATGTGCGCAAGCCATTATATTCGAATGAACATATTCATGTTGTCTCTGCCTTGTATAATGAAACAAATTTTGTTATGTAATATAATGTTTGTTTTTAAAAAAATTCACCTCCTGTGCACCTGTGTTGTGTGAAATCTGGGAGTTGGCCAGTCGTCGGCTTCTGCCCCCACATAGGAAGTACGGGGGTGTTCGGGATATAATCTAAACACTCTTGATCCAATTGTTTAGTCCTTAAAGGAGGTGTTTAGCGCAGCGAACTAGGAAATCAGACTATTCGGCTTGAATACCCTCACTTAGCCATAGGATTTTGACGATAAAAACTTGGGTGCAGCCCCTGGTATTCGACCAGGAAGCTATGAACACCTGATCGGGCAAGTACCGATCCCTCGCGTAATGCGAAAAAAATCTCTAATGATTTGAGACCTCTGAAGAGCTGACCGGCTCTCACCGCATCATCACAGTCAGTTTTCGACTTTCTCTACTGAGGTGCTCACCTGGGTAAACCAGGGCACAATCGCAGTAGTTCTCCCTTTACTACCTTAGCCGATATAGCGGAACGTAAGGTAGCAATCATAGGAGCCGGGCAACCCAACTATTGACCAAAGACATGATTCAGAGCCAGTGCACATAGTGCTAAATACGGGGTGCCAAACAGTGGAAAGTGTTCGGACTTTGTTGCCATGTTGTGGGGTGCTATGAAGCCCCTAGCAAATTAGAATGTACCAAAGTGTACAGGCGCTATCTGATAAGATTATCAATAAGGAAAAGGGGATAAGGACAATCACTCAACCTGTTTTCAAGGCCGCAGAATGTGGGCCGCAAACTGTTTCCGTTATAGTTTGATTAATACGTTGACGTGCATTGATAGAAATAGTAATAAGGAATGGGCCAAGCCATGACTAAGAGAGAGCTACGTGTGGGTCCTGAAAACAGGTTGAGTGATTGTTGAAGAAACCACCTAAGAAATTCCCCTATACGTCTGTGCTCCGTGCCATCTTGCTATATTTATCCTTTGAAAGGACCGGTGATTGGGCCACCAGGGGTAACCTGTGGAGAGAAAACCTGAAAATGAGAAGAGGAAACAGTGAGAGTATGTGTGTCCGGGAGTGGTCGATCCGTATTGTGGATCACATGCTAGTTATGCCTTCGTCTATGACCATGGTATCTTGAGTGTGTAATTATGTACGCGCGGTACGAACGCCGCTACTTGATCGGGACTGGGACAGAGGCCAAATTGCTAGTCGAGCTCCTGACGAGCTAGGTTGTCCTGCTGCAGAGTGGTCCGG
Organism: Triticum dicoccoides; assembly: GCF_002162155.2. Classification (NCBI taxonomy): domain Eukaryota; kingdom Viridiplantae; phylum Streptophyta; class Magnoliopsida; order Poales; family Poaceae; genus Triticum; species Triticum dicoccoides. Next base: position 325,377,866 of record NC_041384.1, on the reverse strand, counting down.
ACTCTCTTGGCAGTGTCCGAGTGCTCGGCCGCCGAATTGATCTTCTGCTTAAAAAGGCCGCTCTGCACTTCTGCTGCTAAGGCAGTGGTGTGCTCCTTAGTACGGAGGGAGTGTTCCGTGTTTCCATTAACTATTATGACGCTGCGTGGTCTGGGAATCTTAAGCTTGAGCTAAGCGTAGTGTGGCACTGCGTTGAATCGAGCAAACGCGGTTCATCCGTGCAGAGCGTGATAGCCGCTGCGAAAGGGGACGATATCGAAGATTAACACCTCGCTTCTGAAGTTGTTCAGCGATCCGAAGACAACCTCCAGTGTGATTGAGCCCATACAGCGGGCCTCTACACCTGTAATGACTCCTTTAAAGGTAGTCTTTGTGGGTTTGATCCCTGATGGATGAATGCCCATTTTGTGTGTTGTGTCCTGATAGAGCAGATTGAGATTTCTACTGCCGTCCATGAGGACTCGCATCAGGTGGAATCCATCAATGATTGGGTCGGGGACCAGTGCGGCTGAACCGCCATGACGGATACTGGTCGGATGATCCCGATGATCAAAAGTGATTGGGCATGATGACCATGGGTTGAATTTTGGGGTGACTGGCTCTATCGCATAGACGTCCCTGAGCGCACGTTTGTGCTCCCTCTTGGGGATGTGGGTAGCATATATCATGTTCACCGTTTTGACCTGAGGGGGAAATTTCTTCTGTCCCCCAGTGTTCAGTAGCCGGGGCTCCTCGTCATCATCCTCGCTTTGTGATCCCTTCTCCTTGCTTTCGGCATTTAGCTTGTCAGCCTATTTAAAGACCTAGCAATCTCTGTTGGTGTGACTAGGTGGTGTATCTAGGGTGCCATGGATCTGGCATGGGCGATCAAGTATATGGTCCAAGTTGGATGAGCCCGAATTGTCCTTTTTGAACGGCTTCTTCCGCTGACTGGACTTAGAGCCACTGAATCGGGCATTAACCGCCATATCATCGGTGTTGTCATTGTTGTTTCGATGCTTGTGTTTATTGCATCGAGATTTGTCGTTACTATTTCTGACTTCAGGGGTGCCGATGTCATTTGTGTTGTTCTTTCTACGGGCGAACCAACTATCCTCACCCGCACAAAAGCAGGTCATGAGTGCCGTGAGGTCTGCCATAGACTTTGGCTTTTCTTGGACAACGTGGCGAGCGAGCCATTTGTCACGGATGCTGCGTTTAAAGGCCGCTAGGTCTTCGGCGTCCGGACAGTCCACAATCTGGTTCTTGAGTTAGGAACCTAGTCCAGAATTTCCTGGCTGACTCTCCAGGCTCTTGAACTATATGGCTTAGGTCATCGGCATCTGGTGGCCAGACATATGTACCTTGGAAGTTGTCGTGGAAGGCTTCTTCCAAATCCTCCCAGATGCCAATAGAGTTTTCAGGCAGACTATTTAACCAGTGCCGAGCTAGCTCTTTGAGTTTTAACGTGAGGTATTTGATGGCATGGAGGTCATCCCCACGAGCCATATGAATGTGGAGAGTAAAATCATGAATCCACACCGCGGGATCAGTTGTTCCATCGTATGATTCAATATTCACGGGTTTAAACCCTTCTGGGAATTCGTTCTCCATTACTTCGTCGGTGAAGCAAAGAGGGTGTGCGGTGCCACTATATTGAGCCACATTGAGTCCGTCTGTGGCTTTTGGCCCGCACATGACTAGGTTTGTCACGTCCGAATAGATAATCGTCGTCACGTGTCGAGGTACGTCCTCGCAATCCGTATATCGATATGGTATGTCCTGCTCTATTGTTCAGGTCCTGCTGAAGGTCATATGTATGACCACGATCTGTTTTATCTCTGCCTTTATAATGAGGCGGGGCGGGCTGGTATTCGGCTTGAGTTTCCGTTGTATCCCGACCTTGTGGTGGTCGGTTAGCCCCATTGCGTGATGATGGTATGGGCTCTAGCGCCTCATCATCGAACTGAGGTAGCAATTTGCGCTTTGGGTAGCTTCTGGCTATGCGCTTGAGGCCGTATTCTTCGGCTTCTAGGACATCGGTCCATCAATCATTGAGCAGATCTTGATCAGCTTGAAGCTGCTGCTGGTTCATTTTCAGGCTCCTTGCAGTGGCTATTAACCGGTGCTTAAAGCGCTCCTGCTCGAGAGGTTCCTCAGGTATGATAAAATCTTCGTTGCCGAGGCTCACCTCCTCCTTGGAGAGCGGAAGGTAACTTCTGTCCTCCGAATCTTCATTTATGGCTTGTTCATTAGGGCTAACTTGCCCATCTTCCCAATTGTCCTGTTCAATAGTTTGTTCATCGGGATCTTCTCTGTCTTCGGCATCGTCCGGAGTGTTATCGTCTCCCGTGCCAGTGTTGCTGTCTTTGCTATGGTGTGATTTAGAGCGGAGCCGCTGACGTCGGCACTTAGGCTGTGTCCCAGGAGGTTTATCCTTGAATGGGTCTTCTTTGTCGTCGTCATTAGGCTCTTTAGGTGTATCCACCATGTATACGTCGTACGAAGAGGTGGTCGTCCAGCGTCCGGTAAACGGCGGGTTTTGGCCATGCTCCTCATCTGCATCATCGTCCATACCGTCGAAGTCTTCGGAGCCGTAATCGAGCATGTATGCTAAGTCTTCGACAGTGGCTATAAAGAGGGTGGCGGGTGGGGAGCCAAATTCCTCGTCATGAGCTTCTGGTTAGAACCGGATGTAGTTCGGCTGTGAATCCCCCGCTAAGGATAGATTTTTTAATGAGCTCAGCACATCGCCCAAAGGTGAGTGCCGGAAGATGTCCATGGCGCCGAATTCGGCGATCGATGACCGATCATGCTCGACATGCGCGGACGCACCTAGTTCGGAACTTATAACCAGAAACGAGTACGAGGTTCTGGAGACACATGCATTACCAGAGGTTAGGTCTGTGTGCGCCTCCAACGCCGTGTAGTCTACGGCTTCCGTGGTGGGGTTGAGCTTCCTGTCCTCGGATGGCGAAGTCTGCTCCGGATCTAAGGCCAGAGCGGTTACAGGTGCAATTTCCTGGGTATAGCCCAATGACAGATCTAGGTCATGTTCATCGAGGTAATGGGGAGCGACTGCCGTGGTCTTGAATCCATCAAAGATCAAGTCTCCATGGATATCCGCGACGTAGTTCAAGATCCCGAATCAGACCTGACGGCCAGGGGCGTAGCTGTCGATCTGCTCCAGATGGCCAAGCGAGTTGGCCCGTAGTGCAAAGCCGCCGAACACGAAGATATGTCTGGGGAGGAAGACATCCCCTTGGACCGCATCGTTGTAGATAATTGAAGGAGCCATCAAACCTTTTGAGGATGGCACAGTGGAACTCTCAATGAAAGCACCAATGTCGGTGTCAAAACCGGCGGATCTCGGGTAGGGGGTCCTGAACTGTGCGTCTAAGGTCGATGGTAACAGGAGACAGGGGACACAATGTTTACCCAGGTTCGTGCCCTCTCTATGGAGGTAATACCCTAGTTCCTGCTTGATTGATCTTGATGAATATGAGTATTGAAAGAGTTGATCTACCACAAGATCGTAATGGCTAAACCCTAGAAGTCTAGCCTGTATGACTATAATTATGATTGTCCCTCGATCCGGACTAATCCCTCCGATTTATATAGATGGTTTGTACAAGGTCGGTTACAGAGAAAGGAATCTTCATATTGGGTTGCCAAGCTTGCCTTCCACGCCAAGGAGAGTACCATCCAGACACAGGAGAGTCTTCGGTCTTGTTTCTTCACAACCCATTAGTCCGGCTCATGTGCAACATGCCGGATACCCGAGGACCCCTTAGTCCATGACTCCCTCAACTACCGTCCCCCATTAATGACGCGCCCGCTCTTATTCTACCATGACTGAAGCACCTCGAGATCGTCGCTGTCTGCCTCTCAAACCGTGACATGGAGCACCTACTCCATGGTTATACTGCACTCGAGTACCTTCATCTTTAGGTGATCAATGGGTTGAGTACCTTCCACATCACCTCCATGACTCTCGAGACCATTTATGTGTGTTGCTGGTGCGGCAGGAAGACATCACAAGATGTGTACCATGATATGGTCACTAAGGACACACCTGCACTTGAGAGATTACTTGTAGTTGATCAATAAGGTCCAACAAGAACCAATGTCATTTCTGTGCCAAAATTGACATTGGTGGGCTACTCGTTTGAAAAATACTCCATACTTGTTATTGGATCCACACCCATTCAGGTACAACAGCTGCCTTCTACCTCTCCTTCTAAAAATTAACATTGTTTCTAATTTTAAAGATGTTTGTTTGTCTGCCATTCAGAAAATAATCCCAACAAGCTTGACCCCGAAACTGCGCATAGTGAAGGTCTTAGCACTACAATCTATCATCCCTAACGTGAAGCAAGTTGTCAGTTTCCTGAGATGCTTTCCGTGCCTGGAGAAGCTATATATCGAGGTGATGTTACTTTTCTGTTAAATGTTAACCCTAAGGGAGTTTACAATGACAATGTACTACGATTTCTGAAGGATTCTTCTGGAGGATTTTAGTACATACTTGTCCCCCCATATTGGTTGCTCGATCCATATGGTTACAATCAATAAGCATTTCTCCTTTGGATTCATATGTACTAGTTTTCTTAGGGAACTTCTCATCCACTCCAACCTCTTGTGAAGAAGGCTACATTTTTTCTAGAATGTAATAAAATGCCCATGTGAATCATGTCAGATCGAAGATGGCCTGTTAGTGCATTTTACAAATCCTGCAAACCAAATAGGCCTGTAGTAATGTTCAAAACTGCATGTAGGCACTAACACGTTTTCTTCCTTTGCAGATAAGATTAGGCCCAGTGGTGGATAATGTGATACAATATAACAATCACGTCGAATGCCAAGATCCGCAACCTCAGAAATTACTTTAAACTCGTACCAAGGGACCTTACCGGAGATTATATTCGTCGGGTTCTTTGTTCTCAGAGCAAGGGTGCTGAAGGAAATGAGGTTTGCCCTACATTTATTTCACAAAATTGAATGGTTTGTTGATCAGTGTCGGCGCCTGCGGCAGAATGGAATAGGCTCCAAAAATGCTGAATTTCATTTTGGAACATCAGATGATAGACTAATCCGAAGTCATCGTGTTAACCCCATACACGAGTTCTCAGTGGCTGTCCCCTTTGCAAAAAATTGTGAGTTGTTGAAACCAGACATTGAAGTGGTAAAATTAGTTTGAACCTATCTCATATCCATGTTCAGCGGATCAATGCAAGCGTTTGCAGCTGATGAGCTGAATTCCATTTATAATATCAGTTTGAACCTTGTAATATTAGAATTTGATCCATATAACTCAGGAATTTGAACGTCGTAATATTCCGAGCTTTTCTGGTACAATCATTGACATGGCATCGTATGAGACTCGTATATTGGTAGCACTATTTCGACCTTACTATGCAATGGTCTTAGATTTTATTAACCATTCTCGAATGTGTTTACTTTATCGATCTCACAGCACATGATCTGTATAGCTAACTCGACTATGATATTCGACATTATTGCACACAATTGGTTTCTTCAACCGTGTGTCCTATAGAGTGTAGAATTAATTATCGCACTCGAGTGTCCATCATCACCCTTCTGTGTAACTTTGACCTCATCACCCACGGGTAAACTTATGACCGAAGTCATTCCACACACTTCATTTTTACAAAGCTTTTTCCCAATAGACGCTCATGATTTGTCCCTCTTCTAGCCGACGCGTGGCCGAACTAGTCGGGTGGGAAGCTTGTGCGGTAGCGCAGGAACAGGCTCCCCGACAATACATTTGGCGCCTCTTTGAGCCCACGCGTGTGGTGCGGTGTTTTCAAGCGTGCACTAGAATCCTCCTCTATGAACGTCGTGACAAGACGTGACGATTACAGGCCGGCCGACCCCCATTTATTATAGCAGACATTTAACCCTTATGTCTCTTCAACCTTTTGATTGTGCCCCACCATTGCAAGAAGCACACCCACCAAGAGAAATTCTTAGAGGGTATCCTGCATGGCTACAATGGCGCTCCTAGCGGCTGCCGACGACGAGCTGTAGTTCACCATGCGTGCCATGGTGGACACCCACAGAAGATTCATGGACCTCTCGGTGGTGTACACCAATGACCCGGTCTGGGTGGAGCACTCCATCCACCTCATGGTGTTGTTGCTTGCCGACGAGAAGTACAAGGTGGTCAGGTTCGACCTTGAGTACACCCGCGCTCATGTCGGGTCTCGTCCCAAGGTCGTCGTTGCCCAGATGTGCGTGCACCACCACATCCTCGTCTACCACTACTGCCTGGCCACAAGCACTTGCGAGTGTTTCGTGAGGTTTGTCAACAGCCCCCACTACATGTTCGCTACGATGGATATCATCAACGATGTAAGGGCGCTCGAGAATTCGGGCATTGCCTGCCAGAATCTTGTCGACATCTAGAGCCAATACAAGATTTGGGGCAGCAATGAGCATGAGAAGGACTCAGTGGTTCACCTTACCGAAGCCATCATTGACCACTACTACAGAGACATGAAGGATTGATGCAACAAGGGCAAGCGTGCCTGGCACTCGTCCTGGATGGAGAAACTCGACAAAGCTCATGTTGTGTACGTGGCCAAGGAGGCGTACACGAGCTACGACATGTACATGCGCCTCATTGAAATGAGGAAGTGCCTCCTTCCCCAAAACAGCCAAGGATCTAGCCGGAAGCAGAGCAATGGCAAGCGCCGTCACAACAATAAGTAGATGATTAGATCATTGTTTCTCCTACTTTAGTATGCATCTAATTGCTTACTTTGGTGTGTGGAAATGTCATGTGTGTAGTCACTTGTGTAATTGTATGCTTAACTTGGTTATGCAATGCTGTCTTTTTAAGTATATATGTCGATGCTCTATAGACAGAGCGTAGATGTTGTGCGGACAAAGAAAATCACATCGCACACTGACTAAACAATGGAACCCGTCGGTGATGTTTTCATCAATCACTCACAATTGTATACCAGCAATCGTTTGCTCACAACACACACGGCTTGTTAGCAGTAATCGTTTGTGTTGTTATCGGTCTTCGCACACATTTCCGATTACGGACCTGTTTGCCGCGTATCACACACATCTTGTTAAGTTGAACCGTTTCTGTTCTCTTGTCTCAACGCAAACAGTTCATCCAAGTGAACTGCATGCCATGTATCGCACACACCTTGATCTGGCTGACCATTTCTTTTGCGTTGACTAATCACAAATAGTTCATCTAAGTGAACCGTATGTTGTATATCGCACACACCTTCATCTGGCTGCCCGTTTCTTTTGTTCCCCTCATCGCAAATAGTTAATTGAACTGAACTATATGCCCTGCATTGCACACACAACTAAAATTTGAACCGTGTTTGATGCATCCTCCATAGCAAACATTTTGCACCTTTTTGCGGTTTTTCACACCACCGTTTGTGATTATTGCATCACACATAGTTTCCTCGAAGGGTCTCTGATCGTAGTGTCGTGCTAGCAGCATCCTGCAGTAGTGTATATATCAATTTTTATGTCTCAACCATTTCGAGACTCCTCGTCATGTCCATGATCTCCTCCGGGACTCCGACCAACATTCGGCCACCAAATCACATAACTCATATAATACGAAATCATCATCAAACGTTAAGCGTGCGGACCCTACGGGTTGGAGAACTATGTACACATGACCGAGACTGTAACACCCCGGATGTAACCTACCTTATTTGTATTCCAACTCTTGTCGTTTCCAGCACTAAGTTATGGTATTTCCTCGTTCTCGGGTTTTGTCTTCGTGTTGTTTTGTCTTTGTCTTGCATATCATATCATGTCATCATGTGCATTGCATTTGCATACGTGTTCATCTCATGCATCTGAGCATTTTCCCCATTGTCCGTTTTGCATTCCGGCGCTCCAATGTCCTCCGGTGTCCCTTTCTACCTCTTTTTGTGTGCGGGTATTAAACATTCTCGGATTGGACCGAGACTTTTCATGTGGCCTTGGTTTACTACCGGTAGACCGCCTGTCAAGTTTCGTGCCATTTGGACTTCGTTTGATACTCCAACGGTTAACCGAGGGACCGAAAAGGCCTCGTGTGTGTTGCAGCCCAACACCCTTCCAAAGTGGCCCAAAACCCACCTAAAGCTCCTCCATCATCTAGATCGTTCGATCACGATCGCGTGGCCGAAAACCGCACCTCATTTGGAGCTTGCTAGCTCCCTCTACCTCTATAAATAGACCCTCCACGAAATTTCGGATCAAACACACCTAACCTAGCTCCTCTCCCTCTCGCCCGCGCCGGCCAAAACCCCGCCGCCAACCGCCGCGTGACACGTGTCCCCGCGCCCCACATCGCTGCTCTCTCTGCCGCCGGCCCGCAGAGGCCCGTAGCGGGCCCCCGGGCCCATCCGCCGCTGCCCGAGGCGCAGGGGCGCGCCACCCGTCTCCTCTTCCCGCAGCGGCGAGCTCCGCCACCGGCGCCGCCCCGCCGCCAACTCCGGCGACCTCGCCGTGCCATCGCCGCCCCTCCCAACGCCAAGCTCCGGCGCCTCGCCGCGCCGCATCGCGCCCCCGACCTCCTCCGCCGTACGCCTGATCACTGCCGACGCCGCCCCTGTTCACCTCCAGCCCCGGCGACCTGATCTCCGGCCGGCGAATCTCGGGCGCCGCGCGCTGCTACAGTACCCCGGCGGATCTGGATCTAAGAGGATCGGTTGACTCTTTCTCCCCAAACCCTAATTTTTTTGCTATCTTCATCAGCTCATAACTCTGCAACCGTTGCTCCGATTCGTGCGTGTAGCATATCAAAATGTTCGTCTCGACGAGTACTCCATTTCATCTCATTGCATCACGTCCATTTGAGCTCATCTTGATGCCCTAAATGCTGTTGGAAGAGGGCTATGTGATGTTGGTTTCAGATTCTTATCAGCATATGCACTTTTGTCATTTTTGCCATGAATAATGTGTGCATGCTATAATCTTGAGATCTTCATGAGTTTTGAAGTATGCCATGCCTTATTTACAGGGGTGTATGCCATCTATTTTTGTGGTCTCTGTGGTGACTAGCACAAGCTTGCAAAGTAGCTCACTTAATGTTGCTGATTTCAGGGACTTAGAAATATTCTAAGTCTCTGCCCTATCATTATTTTTATGCCATGTGTTCATGTTGCTATCGAGTGGTCTGTGCCTCTTTTGAGCATGATCGGTAAGGATGTTTTGTAGATATTGTGGTGCTCTATGCATCCATGTCTTTTTTTGCATTTATGGAGCACCCTAGCTTGAGTAAATCGAGCTCTACTTTTTCTATAAAATGTTCCTGGCAGATTGTTAACATGTTAAGCAATTTTGCCGAGCTTGTTGTAGTTGATCCGTGCATGCTATGTTGTTGTTCTTGCCATGTTTAGCTTCTATGCCATGTCTACTTGCTGGGTGTATGCTTAGTTTGTCATGTCTTGCCTCGTAGTGTGTGCATCGAGCTCGTAAACATGCCTACTTGATATCTGTTTTGCCATGTTCCAGTTTTTCACCAAATCTGAATCTGTTAACGATAATTGCTATGTTCACGTGGTTGCAATTGTATTTTCTGATCATTTTTGGCTTATGGTCCGTAAGGGACTTTTGTTGTACGCTTCGAGTAGTTTCATGCCATGCTTTGCTTTGCCATGATATGTTCCTGTAGCATGTTGTTTTCGTGCTCTAACATTGCTTCCTGACATTAAATTCCTAACATGCTGTTAATTTCACTAAGTGTGTAACCTGATATCTTTTGCCCTTTTGCCATGCTTGTTTGAACCTGCTAATGAGTGAATTAGCCATAGCTCAGTGTTCATCTTTTTTCGAGCATCTTGAGTGGATCCCTGCCATGTATTTTGTTGCCATGTTGGAGTGCTATAGCATGTTGTTCTTGATGCATTTAAATGGTCTCATGTTTTTATTGCAGACCGGTGCCATATTTCTTTGCTTGCCATTTCCAAACCGTGCATCCGATTCCGGTGACCTTTATATCGATTCCGACCAAAACCAACTCCTCTTTCCAGTGGCACTCTTGGTTTTCCAAGTTGAGGCCAGGTTCATTCATTCTTTTCCAAATCATGCTTATGCATCACATATCGCATCCTGCATATCATACCATGTTTGCATCATGTTGTTTGTGCATTGCACGTGGTTGATTGTTCTCCCTTTGCTTGTGTTTCTTGCTTTGGGTAGAGCCGGGAGATGAGTACGTGATCGAGGAGCCCGTTGAGTATGTTTACGAGGATCAAGTCAAAACAGAGAACTTTGCAGGCAAGATGACCATACCCTCGAAATCACTTCTATCTTTGCTTGCTAGATGCTCGCTCTTTTGCTATGCCTATGCTACGATACCTACCACTTGCTTATCATGCCTCCCATTTTGCCATGTCAAACATCTAACCCACCTTATCCTAGCAAACCGTTGTTTGGCTATGTTACCGCTTTGCTCAGCCCCTCTTATAGCGTTGCTAGTTGCAGGTGACGATTGGAGTTTGTTCCTTGTTGGAACATGTCATTGTTGGGATATCATTATTATGCCTTGTCTATTATTAATGCACCTATATACTTGGTAAAGGGTGGGAGGCTCGGCCTTATGCCTGGTGTTTTGTTCCACTCTTGCCGCCCTAGTTTCTGTCATACTGGTGTTATGTTCCTTGATTTTGCATTCCTTACACGGTTGGGTTATAATGGGAACCCCTTGACAGTTCGCCTTGAATAAAACTCCTCCAGCATGGCCCAACATTGGTTTTACCATTTGCCACCTAGCCTAGTTCCCTTGGATTTCACGAACTCAAGGGTCATCTTTATTTTAACCCCCCCGGGCCAGTGCTTCTCTAAGTGTTGGTCCAACTGAGCGATGTACGGGGCTACCAGGGGCAACTCTGGGATGGCCTACCCGACGTCTGGCTCATCTGAGTGTGCCCTGAGAACGAGATATGTGCAGCTCCTATCGGGATTTGTCGGCACATTCGGGTGGCTTTGCTGGTCTAGTTTTACCATTGTTGAGATGTCTTGTAACCGGGATTCTGAGTCTGATCGGATTGTCTTGGGAGAAGGAATATCCTTCATTGACCATCAGAGCTTGTGATGGGCCAAGTTGGGACACCCCTGCAGGGTTTTCAACTTACGAAAGCCGTGCCCGCGGTTATGGGCATATGGGAATTTGTTAATGTCCGGTTGTAGAAAACCTGAAACTTAACTTAATTAAAATGCATCAACCGCGTATGTAACTGTGATGGTCTCTTCTCGGCGGGGTCCGGTAAGTTAACACGGTGTTGGAGTTATGTTTGACGTAGGTTGTTCTAGGATCACTTCTTGATCATAGTTGTTCGAACGTGCCTTTGCCTTCTCTTCTCGCTCTCATTTGCGTATGATAGCCACCATATATGCTAGTCGCTTGCTGCAGCTCCACCTCATACTTTGACCCTTCCTATAAGCTTAAGTAGTCTTGTTCGCGAGGGTGTGAGATTGCTGAGTCCCCGTGACTCACAGATTACTTCCAAAACCAGATGCAGGGACCGATGAAACCATTCCAGGAGATTCAACTGAGCTCCAGTGGGAGTTCGATGAGGACACAGGACGATACTGCGTGTCTTTCCCAGATGATCAGTAGTGGTGCCCAGTTGGGGCGATCGGGGACTCAGTTGAATTTGGGGTTTATCTTCATTTTGGTTCCGTAGTCGGACCTTGAGTGTATTTGGATGAATGTAATGACTTATTTATGCTATTTGTGTGAAGTGGCGAGTGTCAACCAACTATGTACCTCTTTCCCTTATGTATTACATGGATTGTTGTGAAGATTACCTCACTTGCGACATTGCTTTCAATGCGCTTATGCCTCTAAGTCGTGCTTCGACACGTGGGAGATATAGCCGCATCGAGGGTGTTACAAGTTGGTAATCAGAGCCTTCCCCGACCTTAGGAGCCCCCTGCTTGATCGAATCGCTGGTGTTGTTGAGTCTAGAAAAATGTTTTGAGTCATTTAGGATTATATATATCGGAGAGTAGGACTTCTTTTTACTCCTCAGTCCCTACGTCGCTCTGGTGAGGCATCCTAACATAGAGTATTGACTCTTCTCTTCTCAAATTTCACTAAAAAAATTTAGGATCACGCGGGTATCTTGGAATCGTTCCGATGGTTTTGTGACGAGAACATTGTTCTTGGTGCCTCCTGACATTTAGGGGTTGTGGCAGTGTCCCGGGGAGTTGAGCTCCGAGGTGTTGTCGTCACAATTTTATCGTTGCAATTTCGGAATACCTGAGTTACGCCAACATCGAAAATCTGTTTTATGTAGTTGTTGGTAAGATAACCTCGACGCCACCCAGTACTGGGGCGGGAGTTCGGGAGTATTGCATACCTTGTATAACGGATGCTTTTTGAAGGTTGAGGTAAATGATTTCCGAAGGTTTCTTGGTTATGTGTTGAAGGATGGATACAACTGGATGTAGGATTTGCTAGATTTGGGTGAGATATTATGCTTCCCCTGTATACCCAACACCTAATTGCATAACCGGAAAGGTTCGGGAGTTTCATAGTTGGGAATTCTTGTAGCTCTAGTATTTTCTTCTGCGAATATTTGTTTGTGATTGGGTAATCCTCACCAAGTATTTGTTCATGTCCGTACCTTGTTGTTTTATTCTTCTACCTCTATCTAAGTGGCTTCTCAATTTATGGAAATGTGACCATTTCAATTGGAATGCATTCGTTCATTCTGTTTGGATGTGAAGACTATATGTTGCAATTTCGATCCATTTGATTCAGCTTGATTATATGTCTGTCAAGATGCTAATGGATGTCACCCGCTTCAGGATAGCTCCTCCAACGCGCACGACTCTGAATCCTGATCCGCCACCACCACCTCCACCTTTGGAGGCATGGCAAGCTGTGATGGCTGCTACCAATGCAAACACGCAGCTAATCATGCAACTCTTGCAAGAGCGCAACCAAGGGAATCATGGCCATGGCACCAATCAGAATCAGTTTGCTACACTCAACCAGTTCCTTGCTAACCAGCCAAAGACCTTCAGCAACTGTGTCGAGGCAACATACGCTGATGATTGGCTCATGGATATCTGCAAGCATTTCGAGTGCAGCAACATCAGGCCTGAGGACTTTGTCAAGTTTGCCTCGTTCGAACTCAAAGACCAAGCTGCAGAATGGTTTCAGCAACACAAAGATTCCAGAGGAGGCCGTGTGATTACCTGGGATGAATTCCGTCAAGACTTCAAAGCTCACCACATTCCTCAGAGTATTGTTGAGAGCAAGCATGAGGAATTCCGCAACCTGAAGCAAGGCAGCTTGTCTGTTTACCAGTATAACATCATGTTCCAGAAGCTCTCTCATTTCGCCAAGCAAGACGTCCCCGACGAGAAGAGCATGATTTACCAGTTCAGGGGTGGCCTCAGATAAGAACTTCAACTTCCTCTCGTGCTTTTCGAGCCTCAGAAGTACGATGAGTTTTACAACATGGCACTGAAACAAGAGACTGCTCAACTCAAGTGCGATGCTTCCAAGAAGCGAGTCAGAGATGCAACTGCTTCTTTCTCAACTCAAGTGGTGACTAAGCAGCAAAAGTATTGGCTACCTCCTCCTCCGTTCCGTCAGCCTTATCAGCAGAAGAGCAAAGGTGGCAGTGGATCTTCCCACCCGCCCAACCTAGGCTTTCAGAACAAGACTTCGTCTCATGCTCCAAGATCAAGTGCTCCGTATCACCGTCCGCTCTCGGAGGTCACGTGCAACAAGTGTCAGCAGAAGGGTCACTATGCCAACAAATGCTTCAATCAGAGTCGTCTTCCTCCTCCTCCTCCTGTGAGATCTGCTAGCACTGAAGTGGTCAAGCATAACCCCAAGTCTGCAAAGGTCAACTTGATGAATGCAACTCAGGCAGAGGACTCGTCAGATGTGATAATGGGTAACCTTCCTGTTAACGATATTCCTGCAAAAGTTCATTTTAACACTGGTGCATTGCATTGTTTCATCTGGAGACCATTTGCATCTAAGCATGAGTTGCCTTTCAAAGATTTGCCTAGACAGTTATCAGTTGTTTCTCCGGGTAAATTCATGAATGCAAGCTCTATGATCCCAGATGTTACTATCACGTTGGGCGATTATAAGTTTCTTTCTTCTCAAGTGGTCCTTGGTAACTCGGATATTGATCTTATTCTCGGAATGGACTGGCTTTCTAATCACAAGGCTCAGCTTGATTGTGCTGCCAGGCAGATTCAATTGACTCATTCGTCTGAGGATGTAATTGTCTTTGCCGCAAGGGATGATACCATTCGACTATTTTCTCTCAATGAGAAGGGCGAGCTGGGTGCCATCTCTTAGATTCCAGTCGTTTGTGAATATCAAGACGTCTTTCCAGAAGAGCTTCCAGGAATGCCTCCGCACCGGCCAGTTGAATTCGTCATCGATCTTGAGCCTGGCACGGAACCTGTTTGCAAACATCCTTACAAGCTTGGAACTGAAGAGTTGAAGGAGCTGAAGAAACAACTCGATATTCAAGAGCGTATGGGTCTCATCCGAGCTAGTTCTTCTCTGTGGGGTTGTGGAGTTCTTTTTGTGAAGAAGAAGGATGGAACTGACCGACTTTGTGTCGACTACCGTCCATTGAACAAGAAGACCATAAAGAACAAGTACCCACTTCCCAACATCAATGAACTTTTTGAACAACTCAAAGGTACTCAAGTATTCTCCAAGCTTGATCTCCGTATGGGCTATCATCAGATTCACATTCGTAAAGAAGATATCCCTAAGACAGCGTTTAGAACAAGCTATGGTTCATATGAATACACTGTCATGTCTTTCGGCCTTGTCAACGCTCCGCCAACATTCTCTCGCATGATGAATTTCATCTTCAACGCCTACACAAATGACTTCGTCTTGGTCTACCTCGATGACATTTTGGTCTTTTCCAAGAACAAGGAGGATCATGCCAAGAACTTGCGTTTGGTGCTGGATAAACTGAGAGAACATCAGTTCTATGCGAAGTTTTCAAAGTGCAAGTTTTGGCTCGATGAGTTTCTCTACCTTGAACATATCATCTCTGCGATGGGCATAGCTATTAATCCTGAGAAGGTGTCTGCAATTGTGAATTGGGAACCACCTCAGAATGTGAAGCAACTCCATAGCTTCCTTGGGCTCGCAAGCTATTGTCGAAGGTTCATTGAGAACTTCTCAAAGATCGCGAAGCCTCTTTCCAACCTTCTCCCGAAGCATGTGAAGTACGTCTGGTCGCCTGAATGTGACATCGCTTTCAACACCCTGAAAGAGAAGTTAGTCACTGTTCCAGTTCTGACTCCTCCTGATGAATCCAAACCATTCGAGGTCTTCTGTGATGCTTCCCTTCAAGGTCTTGGTGCAGTGTTGATGCAAGAGAAGAAAGTTGTGGCCTATACCTCTCGCCAGTTGAAGCCCAACGAAAAGAACTAGCCCACTCATGACCTCGAGTTAGCGGCAGTTGTCCATGCACTTTTAACATGGAGACATCTCTTATTGGGACGAAAAGTGGACATCTTCACTAATCATAAGAGTCTCAAGTACATATTCACTCAGCCAAATCTCAACCTCAGGCAGACTCGTTGGGTCAAAATGATTCAAGAGTATAATCCGAGTATCGAATATACTTCGGACAAGGCCAATGTAATTGCTGACGCATTGAGCAGGAAGGCTTACTGCAACAGTCTGATTCTCAAGCCTCGCAACAAGTCCATAAAATTCCTCAAAGTCAAGTGGTCACATCATTCCAACCGTGAAGCCACCTGGGAACGCGAGGATCACCTCCGTTCTGAGTATCCGGAGTTTTTCCAGTCCTAGATCTCGGGATGAGATCCTTTCGTAGTGGTGGAGTGTTGTAACACCCCGAATGTAACCTACCTTATTTGTATTCCAACTCTTGACATTTCCGGCACTAAGTTTTGATATTTCCTCGTTGTCGGGTTTTGTCTTCGTGTTGTTTTGTCTTTGTCTTGCATCTCATATCATGTCTTCATGTGCATTGCATTTGCATACGTGTTCGTCTCATGCATCTGAGCATTTTCCCCGTTGTCTGTTTTGCATTCCGGCGCTCCAATGTCCTCCGGTGTCCCTTTGTACCTCTTTTCGTGTGCGGGTATTAAACGTTCTTAGATTGTACCGATACTTGTCATGCGGCCTTGGTTTACTACCGGTAGACCGCGTGTCAAGTTTCGTGCCATTTGGACTTCGTTTGATACTCCAACGATTAACCGAGGGACCGAAAAGGCCTCGTGTGTGTTGCAGCCCAAAACCCCTCCAAAGTGTCCCAAAACCCACCTAAAGCTCCTCCATCATCTAGATCATTCAATCACGATCGCGTGGCCGAAAAACGCACCTCATTTGGAGCTTCCTAGCTCCCTCTACCTCTATAAATAGACCCTCCACAAAATTTCCGGATCAAACACACCTAACCTAGCTCCTTTCCCTCTCACCCATGCCGGACAAAACCCCGCCGCCAACCACCGCGTGACACGTGTCCCCGCGCCCCACATCGCCGCTCTCTCCACAGCCGGCCCACAAAGGCCCATAGCGGGCCCCTGGGCCCATCCGCCGCCGCCCGAGCTGTAGGGGCGCCCCGCCTGTCTCCTCTTCCCGCAGCGGCAAGCTCCGCCACCGGCGCCGCCCCGCCGCTAGCTCCGGCGACCTCGCCGTGCCATCGCCGCCATGCCCGATGCCGAGCTCCGACGCCTCGCCGCGCCGCACCGCGCCCCCGACCACCGCCGACGCCGCCCCCGTTCACCTGCGGCACGGATCCGGCCCCGACGACCTCATATCCGGCCAGAGAATCTCGGGCGCCGCGCGCTGGTACAGTACCCTGGCGGATCTGGATCTGAGAGGATCGGTTGACTTTTTCTCCCCGAACCCTAATTTTTTTGCTATCTTCATCAGCTCATAACTCTGCAATCGTTGCTCTGATTCATGTGTGTAGCATTTTGAAATGTTCGTCTCGACGAGTACTCCATTTCATCTAATTGCATCATGTCCATTTGAGCTCATCTTGATGACCTAAATGTTGTTGGAAGAGGGCTATGTGATGTTAGTTTCAGATTCTTATCAGCATATGCACTTTTGTCATTTTTGCCATGATTAATGTGTGCATGCTATGATCTTGAGCTCTTCATGAGTTTTGAAGTATGCCATGCCATCTTTACAGGGGTATATGCCATGTATTTTTGTGGTCTCTGTGGTGACTAGCACAAGCATGCAAAGTAGCTCACTTAATGTTGCTGATTTCAGGGACTTAGAAATATTCTAAGTCTCTGCCCTGTCATTATTTTTATGCCATGTGTTCATGTTGCTACCGAGTGATCCGTGCCTCTTTTGAGCATGATCAGTTGTTTGTAGATATTGTGGTGCTGTATCCATCCATGTCTTTTTTGCATTTATGGAGCACCCTAGCTTGAGTAAATCGAGCTCTACTTTTGCTATAAAATGTTCCTGGCAGATTGTTGACATGTTTAGCAATTTTGCCGAGCTTGTTGTAGTCGATCTGTGCATGCTATGTTGTTGTTCTTGCCATGTTTAGCTTCTATGCCATGTCTACTTGCTGGGTGTATTCTTAGTTTGTCATGTCTTGCCTCGTACTGAGTGCATCGAGCTCGTAAACATGCCTACTTGATATCTGTTTTGCCATGTTCCAGTTTTTCACCAAGTCTGAATCTATTAACGATAATTGCTATATTCACGTGGTTGCAATTGTATTTTCTGATCCCTTTTGGCTTATGGTCAGTAAGGGACTTTTGTTGTATGCTTTGAGTATCTTCATTCCATGCTTTGCTTTGCCATGATATGTTCCTGTAGCATGTTTTTTTCGTGCTCTAAACATTGGTTCCTAATGCTAAATTCCTGACATCCTGTTAATTTCACCAAGTCTGTAACCTGATATCTTTTGCACTTTTGCCATGCTTGTTTTAACCTGTTAATGAGTGAATTAGCCATAGCTCAGTGTTCATCTTTTGTCAACCATCTTGAGTGGGTCCCTGCCATGTATTTTGTTGCCATGTTGGAGTGTTGTAGCATGTTGTTTTGATGCATTTAGATGGTCTCGTGTTGTTAATCGCAGACCGGTGCCATATTTGTTTTGCTTGTCATTTTCAAACCGTGCATCCGATTCTGGTGATCTTTATATCGATTTCGAACGAAATCAACTGCTCTTTCCAGTGGCACTCTTGGTTATCGAAGTTGAGGCCAGGTTCAATCATTCCATTCCAAATCATGCTTAAGCATCACATATCGCATCCCGCATATCGTACCATGTTTGCATCATGTTGTTTGTGCATTGCACGTGGTTGATTGTTCTCCCTTTGCTTGTGTTTCTTGCTTTGGGTAGAGCCGGGAGATGAGTAAGTGATCGAGGAGCCCGTTGAGTATGTTTACAAGGATCAAGTCAACTCAGAGAACTTTGCAGGCAAGATGACCATACCCTCGAAATCACTTCTATCTTTGCTTGCTAGATGCTCACTCTTTTGCTATGCCTATGCTACGATACCTACCACTTGCTTATCATGCCTCCCATTTTTCCATGTCAAACCTCTAACCCACCTTGTCCTAGCAAACCGTTGTTTGGCTATGTTACCGCTTTGCTCAGCCCCTCTTATAGCGTTGCTAGTTGCAGGTGAAGATTGGAGTTTGTTCCTTGTTGGAACATGTTCATTGTTGGGATATCATTATTATGCCTAGTCTATTATTAATGCACCTATATACTTGGTAAAGGGTGGAAGGCTCCGCCTTATGCCTGGTGTTTTGTTCCACTCTTGCCGCCCTAGTTTCCGTCATACCGGTGTTATGTTCCTTGATTTTGCGTTCCTTACACGGTTGGGTTATAATGGGAACCCCTTGACAGTTCCCCTTGAATAAAACTCCTCCAGCATGGCCCAACATTGGTTTTACCATTTGCCATGTAGACTTTTTCCCTTGGGTTTCGCGGACTCATGGGTCATCTTTATTTTAACCCCCTCGGGCCAGTGCTTCTCTATGTGTTGGTCCAACTGAGCGATCTCAGGGGCTACCAGGGGCAACTCTGGGCTGGCCTACCCGATGTCTGGCTCATCTGAGTGTGCCCTGAGAACGAGATATGTGTAGCTCCTATCAGGATTTGTCGGCACATTCGGGTGGCTTTGCTGGTCTAGTTTTACCATTGTCGAGATGTCTTGTACCCGGGATTCCGAGTCTGATCGGATTGTCTTGGGAGAAGGAATATCCTTCGTTGATCGTGAGAGCTTGTGATGAGCTAAGTTGGGACACCCCTGCAGGGTTTTGAACTTTCGAAAGCCGTGCCGCGGGTATGGGCAGATGGGAATTTGTTAATGTCCAGTTGTAGAAAACCTGAAACTTAACTTAATTAAAATGCATCAACCGCGTATGTAACCGTGATGGTCTCTTCTCGGCGGGGTCCGGGAAGTGAACACGGTGTTGGAGTTATGGTTGATGTAGGTTGTTCTAGGATCACTTCTTGATCATATTTGTTCGACCATGCCTTTGCCTTCTCTTATCGCTCTCATTTGCATATGATAGCCACCATATATGCTAGTCGCTTACTGCAGATCCACCTCATACTTTTACCCTTCTATAAGCTTAAATAGTCTTCATCGCAACGGTGTGAGATTGCTGAGTCCCTGTGACTCACAGATTACTTCCAAAACCAGATGCAGGGACCGATGAAACCATTCCAGGAGATTCAACTGAGCTCAAGTGGGAGTTCAATGAGGACTCAAGACGATACTACGTGTCTTTCCCAGATGATTAGTAGTGGTGCCCAGTTGGGGCGATTGGGGACTATGTTGCATTTGGGGTTTATCTTCATTTTGGTTTCGTAGTCGGACCTTGAGTGTATTTGGATGAATGTAATGACTTATTTATGCTATTTGTGTGACTTGACGAGTGTAAGCCAACTATGATCTCTTTTCCTTATGTATTACAAGGGTTGTTGTGAAGATTACCTCACTTGCGACATTGCTTTCAATGCGGTTATGCCTCTAAGTCATGCTACGACACGTGGGAGATATAGCCATATCGAGGGCGTTACAGAGACACCACTCTGGTCAATAACCAATAGCGTAACCTGGATGCTCATATTGGCTCCTACATATTCTACAAAAATCTTTATCGGTCGAACCGTTATGACAATATACGTTATTCCCTTTGTCCGTCGGTATGTTAGTTGCCCAAGATTTGATCATAGGTAGCTTCATACCTAGTTCAATCTCATTATCAGCAAGTCTCTTTACTTGTTCCGTAATACATCATCCTGCAACTAACTCATTAGTCACTTTGCTTGCAAGGCTTCTTATGATGTGTATTACTGAGAGGGCCCAGAGATACCTCTCCGATACTCGGAGTGCCAAATCCTAATCTCGATCTATGTCAACCCAACAAACACCTTCGGAGATACTTGTAGAGCATCTTTATAATCACCCAGTTACGTTCTGACATTTGATAGCACAAAAGGCATTCCTCCTCCGGGAGTTGCATAATCTCATAGTCAAAGGAATATGTATATGACATGAAGATAGCAATAGGAATAAAAATGAACGATTAATATGCTAAGATAACGAATGGGTCTTGTCCATCACATAATTCTCCTAATGATGTGATCCCGTTCATCAAATGACGACACATGTCTATGGTTAGGAAACTTAACCATCTTTGATTAACGAGCTAATCTAGTAGAGGCTCACTAGGGACACAGTGTTTTGTCTATGTATCCGCACATCTATTAAGTTTCCGTTTAATACAATTCTAGCATGAATAATAAACATTTATCATGATATAAGGAAATATAAAATAACAACTTTATTATTGCCTCTAGGGCATATTTCCTTCACTTATATGCATGATTTGATATCTTTGTATTTCTCTTCGAATTGTCTGTTTGGTTTGGCCAACTAGATTGGTTCTTCTTGAAGTGGGAGAGGTGCTTAGCTTTGGGCTATTTCTTGCGGTGTCCTCACCTAGTCACAAATTAGGGGTAGCGAGGCACGTATTGTATTGTTGCCATTGAGGATAAAAAGATGGGGTTTAGACCATATTTCTTGAGTTTATTCCTCTACATCATGTCATCTTACATAAAGTGTTACTCTGTTCTCCATGAACTTAATACTCTAGATGTAGCCAGGAGTCGGTCGATGTGTGGAGTAATAGTAGTAGATGCAGGTAGGAGTCTGACTACTTGACACAGACGTGATGCTTATTGATACGTCTCCAACGTATCTATAACTTTTGATCGTTCCAAGGTATTATATTATCTATTTTGGATGTTAATGGGCTTTATTTTACACTTTTATATCATTTTTGGGACTAACCTATCAACCGGAGGCCCAGCCCAAATTTGCTATATTTTTTGCCTATTTTAGTGTTTCGCCAAAAAGGAATATCAAACGGAGTCCAAACGGAATGAAACCTTCGGGAGCGTTATTTTTGGAACAAACGTGATCCAGGAGACTTGGAGTGGACGTCAAGAAACAATCGAGGAGGCCACAAGGCAGGGGGCGCGCCCACCCTCCTGAGCGCGCCCTCCACCCTCGTGGGCCTCTCGTTGCACCTCCAACCTACTTCTTCCTCCTATATATATCTATGTACCCCGCAAACATCCAGGAGCACCACGAAAACCTAATT
The DNA here is from genome assembly GCF_002162155.2 of Triticum dicoccoides. NCBI lineage: Eukaryota > Viridiplantae > Streptophyta > Magnoliopsida > Poales > Poaceae > Triticum > Triticum dicoccoides. Next base: position 325,356,253 of record NC_041384.1, on the reverse strand, counting down.
CCACCGCCACAACCTTCTGTACCCAAGAGATCCCATCTTGGGGCCTTTTCTTGAGCTCTCCGGAGGATGCATTGATCACCGAGGGCCTCTACATCAACTCCATGGCCTCTCCGGTGATGTGTGAGTATTTTACTTCAGACCTTTAGGTCCATAGCTAGTAGCTAGATGGCTTATTCTCTCTCTTTGGATCTCAATACAAAGTTCTTCTCGATTCTTTTGGAGATTTATTCGATGTAATCTTCTTTTGTGGTATGTTTGTCGAGATTCGATGAATTGTGGGTTTATGATCAAGTTTATCTATGAATAATATTTGAATCTTCTCTGAATTCTTTTATGTATGATTGGTTTATCTTTGCAAGTCTCTTCGAATTATCAGTTTGGTTTGGCCTACTAGATTGATCTTTCTTGCAATGGGAGAAGTGCTTAGCTTTGGGTTCAATCTTGTGGTGCTCCATCTCAGTGACAGAAAGGGAAACGATACGTATTGTATTGTTGCCATTGAGGAAAAAAGATGGGGTTTATATCATATTGCCTAAGTTTATTCCTCTACATCATGTCATCTTGCTTAAGGCGTTACTCTATTCTTATGAACTTAATACTCTAGATGCATGCTGGATAGCGTTCGATGTGTGGAGTAATAGTAGTAGATGCAGAATTGTTTCGGTCTACTTTTCACGGACGTGATGTAACGCCCTCGATGCGACTATAGCTCCCACGTGTCGAGGCACGACTTAGAGACATAATTGCATTGAAGGCATATGTCGCAAGTTAGACAATCTTCACAACATCCCATGTAATATGAATAATAAAGGGGAGATAACATAGTTGGCTTACACTCGCCACATCAATCAAGTACATAAATAACATTACATCATCCAAAACACTCATGGCCCGACTATGGCGCCAAAATAGAAGAAAACCCAACATGCGACAACGGTCCCAATCACCCCCAACTGGGCACCACTACTGATCATCGGGAAAGGAAACGTAGTATCGCTAAGAGTCCTCGTCGAACTCCCACTTGAGCTCGTACTCAGCACCTGGAGCGGAATCACCTGGACCTGCATCTGGAGTTATAGTATCTGTGAGCCACAAGGACTCAGCAATCTCGCACCCTCGCGATCAAGACTATTTAAGCTTATAGGTATGGCAAGGTTAAATATAGAGTGGAGCTGCAGCAAGCGACTAGCAAGTATGGTGACTAACTTATTCGCAAAAGAGAGCGAGAAGAGGAGGCAAAGCACGAGCGAGAAGCTAGAGGAACAACCTGCGCAAACATTACTCCAACACCGTGTCCACTTCCCGGACTCCGCCGAGAAGAGGCCATCACGGTAACACACTCAGTTGATTCATTTTAATTAATTAAGGTTCAAGTTATCTACAACCGGACATTAACAAATTCCCATCTGCCCATAACCGCGGGCACGGCTTTCGAAAGTTCAATCCCTGCAGGGGAGTCCCAACTTAGCCCATGACAAGCTCTCACGGTCAACGAAGGAATAGACCTCCTCCCAAGACATTCCGATCAGACTCGGGATCCCGGTAACTCAAGACACTTCGACAGGTTAAAACAAGACCAGCAACACCGCCCGAATGTGCCGACAAATCCCGATAGGAGCTGCACATATCTCGTTCTCAGGGCACACTCAGATGAGACTAGCTACGAGTAAAACCAACCCTCAAGTTTCCCCGAGGTGGCCCCGCAGGCAGCTCAGTTCGGACCAACACTCAGAGGGAGCACTGGCCCGGGGGGGTTAAAATAAGATGACCCTTGAGTCTGCAGAACCCAAGGGAAAGAAAAGGCTAGGTGGCGAATGGTAAAACCAAGGTTGGGCATTGCTGGAAAAGCATTAAACAAGGCGAAATATCAACGGGTTCCCATTATAACCCAACCGCGTAAGGAACGCAAAAACCGGGAACATAACACCGATATGACGGAAACTAGGGCGGCGAGAGTGGAACAAAACACTAGGCGAGAGGCCGAGCCTACCACCCTTTACCAAGTATATAGATGCATTAAGATAACATGGCAATATAATGATATCCCAACAAGTAAATTAATGTTCCAACAAGGAGCGGCTCCAATCTTCACCTGCAACTAGCAATGCTATAAGAGGGGCTGAGCAAAGCGGTAACATAGCGAATCAACGGTTTGCTAGGACAAGGTGGGTTAGAGGTTTGCATGGCAATTGGGAGGCTAACAAGCAAACGGTAGGCATCGTAGCATTGGCATAGCAAAGAGCGAGCAAACTAGCATAGCAAAGATAGTAGTGATTTCGAGGGTATGATCATCTTGCCTGCACAGTTGTCAGAGTTGACTGGATCCTCAAAAGCAAACTCAACGGGCTCCTCGTTAGCGAACTCGTCTCCCGGCTCTACCCAAACAAGACAAACAAGCAACAAGGATACAATCAACCACGTGCAAGACCAAGCAATATGATGAAATGATGATATGCTATGCGGGATGCGATGCGGGATGCAAAATGCAAGATAAGACAGGAAATGCATGAACCTGGCCTCAACTTGGAATTTCAAGGGTGCCACTGGAAAGATGAGATGAAATCACTTGAAAACGATATAAAGAACGCCGGATCGGAGTTACGGTTTGGAAATGGCAAGCGATTCAAAAATGACACCGGTCTGCGATTTACAGCAAGTAGGCATCTAAATGCAATGAAATGAACATGCTTCAGCCACCAAACATGACAACAAAATAAATGGAAGGGATGCACACAAGATGCTTAACAAAAGACTAGCACTGAGCCACGGCCAATTCATCCATTATGAGGTTCAAACAAGCATGGCAAAAACGCAAATGCAAAACAGATTCCAGACTTGGTGAGATTAACACTTGTCTGGAATTTCAGATCACGAAGCCCTCTTCGGAGCAACAAAACAACATGATACATGACCTGATCAAGACAAGTAAGAACATGGCATGGAGCTACTCAACAAGATTAACAGAAGTCCCTAAGTGACCTGGGGCCAAAAGGGATCACAAAATATATAAACGAGCACACGAACATAGATAAAACACAATCAGTTTTCAGACTTTGTGAAAACTGAGACATGCTGAAATATAACTCACGAAGGCATGTAAACGAGCTCGATGCACTCACTACGGTGCAATTCATGGCAAGGCAAGCATACATCCATTAAGAAGGCAAAAAATACAAGATAGACATGGCAAGAACAACGGCATATCATGCATGGATCAACTACAATAGCATCGGCAAAATCGCAAACGAGTTGACGATCTGCCGAGATTCACCACGAAGCAAAAGTAGAGCTCGATTGACTCAAGCTAGGGTGCTCCATAATTGCAAGTAAAGACATGGATGGATAGAGCATAACATGATTAACAGAACTCCTTTACTGATCATCCTCAAAAGAGGCACGGATCACTAGGAAACAAGCTGAACATATGGCATCATGAACTAAATAATCCCAGACTTAGTGAAAACTACTAAGTCCCTGAAAACAGGTTTACCGGGTGCCTCACTTTGAAAGCTTGCACAAGTCACCACACACATCCTAAAAATGCATGGGTTGCACCTCTGGAAAGAAGACAAAATCCTTAACAAAACATATGAAGGACTCACAGGCATATCATGCACACAATAATCGTGGCAAAAATGACAAAAGTCTAATATGAACTAGCAGATCTGACAATTAACTCACGGAGCCCTCTTCTAACAGCATTTCGGGCATCAAGATGAACTCAAATGAAAATTATGCAATGGAAAGAAATGATGTACTCTCTGAGATGAACATTTTGATATGCTATATGCATGAGTCGGAGCTACGGATGCAAAGTTACGGAGCCGCAAACACGTGCATATGGACTGGAATTTCTGGGACTTAGACAAAAAAACAACCTCTCTGGAAAAAGTCAAACCGGGACGGAGAGGACCCGGGACGAGGAGATCCGGGCGAGGCGAGGGCGTTTGGATGAGATCCCGGTGGATCTCGTCCCGATCCACCGGACCTCACCGGAGAGGACGACGGCGGCCGGAGGGAGGTCGCCGGCGGCGGCGGCGATGCGGTCCGGCGACGGCGGGCGGCTCGGCCGGCGACGGGAGGCGGCTCGGCGGCGGCTGCAGCGGCTGGGCGGCGCGGCAGGCGGCGGGACGCCGCGGGCGGCGCGCGGCGGCGGTTGGAGGCGGCGGGCGGCGCGGCAGCGGTAGGCGGCGGTAGCGGTA
>NC_041384.1:325341966-325351468 GCF_002162155.2 Triticum dicoccoides | reverse complement strand
GCGGGATCCGATGGGCTTCGGGGGCCCGGGACGGGCTCGTGGGCCGCGCGGCGCGGTGGCGAGGGGCTGCCACTTGGCGGCGTGGGAGTGGCGGCGGCGGTGAGATCCGGACGTTGTCCGGCTCGTCCGGACACGTCCGGTGCGGCGGAGAGAGGATTTTAGGGTTTCGGGAGAGGAAGAGATCCGAAAACGGAGGGGTCTATTTATAGGCATAGAGGGAGCTAGGAGAGTCCAAAAGAGGTGCGGTTTTCGGCCACGCGATCGTGATTGAACGCTCTAGGACATGGATCAGAGTTTGGTGGGTTTTGGGCCAAATAGTAGGGGTGTTGAGCTGCAACACACACGAGGCCTTTTCGGTCCCTCGGTTAACCGTTGGAGTACCAAACAAAGTCCAAATGGTACGAAACTTGATAGGCGGTCTACCGGTAGTAAACCAAGGCCGCTTGGCAAGTCTCGGTCCAATCCGGAAATGTTTAATCGCCACACACGAAAGAAAGGTAGAAATGACCACCGGAGGAGAACGAAGCGCCGGAATGCAAAACGGACAACGGGGAAAAAGCTCGAATGCATGAGACGAACACGTATGCAAATGAAATGCACATGATGACATGATACGAGATGCATGACAAAGAAAACAAACACACGGAGACAAAGACCCGAACCCGAGAAATAAATATAACTTAACGCCGGAAACGGCAAGAGTTGGAGTACAAATTGAGAAAGTTACATCCGGGGTGTTACAACACTCCACCACTACGAAAAGATCTCGTCTCGAGATCTAGGACTGAAAGAACTCCGGGTACTCAGAACAGAGGTGATCCTCGCGTTCCCAGGTAGCTTCACGGTCGGAATGGTGTGACCACTTGACTTTGAGAAATTTGATTGACTTGTTGCGAGTCTTGCGTTCAGTCTCTTCAAGAATAGCAACTGGGTGCTCACGATAAGAGAGATCTTCTTGGAGCTCAATGTCCTCGAAGTTGACGGTGCGGTCAGGAGTCTTGAAGCACTTTCGAAGCTGAGAGACATGGAACACGTCATGAACATTTGCGAAGTTTGAAGGAAGCTCGAGTTGATAGGCGAGGTCGCCTCTTTTGCTGACAATCTTGAAAGGTCCCACTTATCTAGGGGCAAGCTTCCCTTTGATACCGAAGCGACGAGTACCTTTCATAGGAGAGACGCGGAGGTAAACAAGATCTCCGATCTCGAAAGCCAAATCATGGTGCTTACTATCATAGTAGCTCTTCTGGCGGGATTGGGCTGCTTTGAGGTTATCACGAATGACTTTGCACATTTCTTCTGCCTTTGTGATTGAGTCATTACCCAGCAGCTGACGTTCACCGGTTTCAGACCAGTTGAGAGGGGTACGACACTTCCTGCCATACCGAATTTCAAATGGGGCCCTGCCCGAACTTGCTTGAAAATTGTTGTTGTATGAGAATTCAGCATAAGGAAGACAATCCTCCCATTTCATGCCGAAGGAGATCACACAAGCCCTGAGCATATCTTCAAGAATCTGGTTGACACGCTCGACTTGACTGCTTGTTTGAGGATGGAAAGCTGTGCTGAAGCGGATGTTAGTGCCCATGGCCTTCTGAAAAGAATCCCAAAACTTCGAGCTAAAGATGATGCCACGGTCTGAAGAGATCACTTGAGGAATACCGTGCAGAGAGACAATGCGAGAGGTATAGAGTTCCGCCAATTGAGCTACAGTGATCGACTCTTTGATAGGCAGAAAGTGAGCCACTTTGGTGAGTTTGTCGATGACAACGAATATAGCATCATTGCCACGCTTGGACTTTGGAAACCCAGTTACGAAGTCCATCTCAATGTGGTCAAACTTCCATTCTGGAATGGCAACAGGTTGGAGGAGACCCGCTGGCCTTTGGTGTTCTACCTTCACTCTTTTGCAGACATCACATTCATTCACGAATTGAGCGATCTCGCGCTTCATTCGAGTCCACCAATAAGCTTGCTTGAGGTCCTGATACATCTTCGTACTCCCAGGGTGGATGGAGAGGAGAGAATTGTGAGCCTCATTCATGATCACTTTACGAAGTTCACCTTTGGGCACAACAATTCGATCCTCGAAGAAGAGATTGTCCTTGTCATCAAGGCGGTAGCACTTGTACTTGGACTGACTCTTGGCAATCCCAATCTTCACCTTTTTCACCATAGCATCAAGAAGCTGGGATTGGCGAATCTGGTCTTCTAAGGTAGGAGAAACTTGAAGGTTGGCGAGGAAACCTTGAGGAACAACTTGCAGATTAAGTTTGCGGAAAGCTTCACAAAGCTCGGGTTCATAAGGCTTAAGAATCAAACTGTTGCAGTAAGCCTTCCTGCTCAAAGCGTCAGCAATCACATTAGCCTTGCCTGGAGTATACTCAATACTCGGATTATACTCTTGAATCATTTCGACCCATCGAGTTTGCCTGAGGTTGAGATTAGGCTGAGTGAAGATGTACTTGAGACTCTTGTGATCCGTGAAAATATCCACTTTTCTTCCCAATAGAAGATGTCTCCAAGTCAAAAGAGCATGCACAACTGCCGCCAACTCGAGATCATGAGTGGGGTAGTTCTTCTCACTAGGCTTCAACTGGCGAGATGTATAAGCAACAACTTTCTTCTCTTGCATCAAAACTGCGCCAAGACCTTGGAGAGAGGCATCACAAAAGACCTCGTACAGCTTGGATTCATCAGGTGGAGTCAAAACTGGAGCAGTGATCAATTTCTCTTTCAAAGTGTTGAAAGCAATATCACACTCCAGAGACCAAACGTACTTGACGTGCTTCTGAAGAAGATTCGAGAGAGGCTTCGCGATCTTAGAAAAGTTTTCAACGAATCTTCGGCAATAGCTTGCGAGACCGAGAAAACTGCGGAGTTGCTTCACGTTCTGAGGAGGTTCCCAATTCACAATTGCAGACACCTTCTCAGGATTCACGGAAATGCCCTTAGCAGAGATGATATGGCCAAGATAAAGAACCTCATCGAGCCAAAATTCACACTTGGAGAACTTGGCGTAGAACTGATGTTCTCTGAGCTTATCAAGAACCAAACACAAGTGCTTGGCATGATCTTCCTTGTTCTTGGAGAAAACCAGAATGTCGTCGAGATAGACCAAAACGAAGTCATTGGTGTAGGCATTGAAGATGAAATTCATCATGCGAGAGAACGTCGGAGGAGCGTTGGCGAGGCCAAAAGACATGACAGTGTATTCATATGAACCAAAGCTTGTTCTGAATGCTTTCTTGGGAATATCTTCTTCACGAATGCGAATCTGGTGATAACCCATACGGAGATCAAGCTTGGAGAATACTTGGGCACCTTTGAGTTGTTCGAACAGCTCATTGATGTTGGGAAGTGGGTATTTGTTCTTGATGGTCTTCTTGTTCACTTGACGGTAATCAACACAAAGTAGGTCCGTTCCATCCTTCTTCTTCACAAAAAGAACACCACAACCCCACGGAGAAGAACTAGGCCAGATGAGACCCATTCTTTCTTGCTCATCGAGTTGCTTCTTCAGCTCTTTCAACTCTTCAGGTCCGAGCTTGTAAGGACATTTGCATACAGGTTCCGTGCCAGGCTCAAGTTCAATAATGAATTCAACTGGCCGGTGCGGAGGCATTCCTGGGAGCTCTTCTGGAAAGACGTCTTGATATTCGCAAACGACTGGAATTTGAGAGATGGCATCCAATTCACCCTTCTCATTGAGAGAAAACAGACGGATGGAATTATCCCGAGCGGCAAAGACAATTACCTCCTCAGACGAATGAGTCAATTGAATCTGTCTGGCTGCACAATCAAGCTGAGCCTTGTGCTTAGAAAGCCAATCCATCCCGAGAATAAGATCAATATCCGAGTTACCAAGAACCATTAGAGAAGCCAGAAACTTGAAATCACCCATCAAGATAGAAATATCCGGAACCATCAAACTAGAACTCAGACGCTTAGCCGGAGAGACGACTTGCATAGCTCTAGGTAAAGCCTTAATACTAAAATTGTTCTCTGATGCAAATGGGAATGACATGAAGGAATGCGATGCACCAGAGTCAAAAAGTACTTTTGCGGGAATATCATTAACAGGAAGGTTACCCATGATCACATCTGACGAGTCCTCTGCCTGAGCTGCATTCATCAAATTGACCTTGGCATGCTTGGGGTTATGCTTGACCACAGCTGTACTTGCCGATCTGACAGGAGGAGGAGGAGGAAGACGCCTCTGGTTGAAACACTTGTTAGCATAGTGACCCTTCTGTTGGCACTTGTTGGACGTGACCTCTGAAAGCGGACGGTCATACGGAGCACTCGATCTTGGAGCTTGAGACGAAGTCTTGTTCTGAAAGCCAGGGTTGGGTGGGTGGGAAGAACCACTGCCACCTTTGCTCTTCTGCTAATACGGTTGACGGAACGGAGGAGGAGGAAGCCAAAACTTCTGCTGCTTGGCCACTTGAGTAGAGGAAGAAGGAGTAACATCTCTGACTCGCTTCCTGGAAGCATCACACCTCAACTGAGCAGCCTCTTGCTTTAGTGCCATGTTGTAGAACTCATCGTACCTCAAGGGCTCAAAGAGAACAAGAGCGAGCTGAATTTCTTCTCTGAGACCACCCCTGAACTGTATATATCATGCTCTTGTCATCAGGCACGTCCTGCTTGGCAAAGCGGGCGAGCTTCTGGAACAACTTGTTGTAGTCATAGACAGACAAAGGGCCTTGCTTCAGATTGCGGAATTCCTAACGCTTGCTTTCAACCACGCTCTGCGGAATATGATGAGCTCGGAAATCTCGACGGAAATCATCCCAAGTGATAACACATCCACTTCTGGAGTCCATGTACTGCTGGAACCATTCTGCAGCTTGATCTTTGAGTTGGAAGGAAGCAAACTTGACAAAGTCCTCAGGCCTGACGTTGCTGCACTCGAAATGCTTACACAGATCCACAAGCCAATCGTCAGCATCGGTTGCCTCAACACAATTGCTGAAAGTCTTTGTCCCGTTAGCAAGGAACTGGTTGAGTGTAGCAAAGTGACTCTGATTGCTGCCTTGATTCCCTTGACTTCCTTGATTGCGCTCTTGAAGAATTTGCATGATGAGCTGTGTGTTTGCATTGGTTGCGGCCATCACAGCTTGCCATGCCTCTGGAGGAGGTGGAGGCGGTGGCGGATCAGGATTCGAAGTCGTGCGTGTTGGAGGAGCCATCCTGAAGAGGTTGACCACCATTAGCACATTGACAGACAAATATTGAAGCTGAATCCAACGGAATGAAAATTGCAACACATAGTCTTCACATCCGAACAAAATGGATGAATGCATTCCTCTTGAAGTGGTCACATATCCCTAAATTGCGAAGCCACATAGAATTAAGGTAGGGAAATAAATCAACAAGGTACGGATCAAGAACGAATAATCGGTAAGAAATCCCAATCTCAAACCAATATCCGTGGAAGAAGAACTAGAGCTACTAGAATTCCCACCTATGAAACTCCCGAACCTTTCCGGTTATGCAATCAGGTGTTGGGGATACAGGGGAAGCATAATATCTCACCCAAACTAGCAAATCCTACATCCAGCTGTATCCATCCTTCAACACATAACCAAGAAAACTTCGGAAACCATCTACCTCAACCTTCGAAAAGTATCCGTTATACAAGTTATGACGATACTCCCGAACTCCCGCCCCAGTACTGGGTGGCGTCGAGGTTATCTCACCAACAAACTGCATAAAAGAGATTTTCGATGTCGGCGAACATATCTCAAGTATTCCAGAATTGCAACGATAAAATTATTATGACAACACCTCAGAGCTCAACTCCCCGGGACACTTCCACTAAACCCCTGACAGGAGGCACCAAGACAATGTTCTCATCATAAGCCATCGGAACGATTCCAAGATACTCGCGTGATCCTGAAAAAAAAATTAGTGAAATTGAGAAGAGAAGAGTCAAAACTCTACATCAGGATGCCTTACCAGAGCGATGAGGAGACTGGGAAGTAAAAGAATTCCTAAACTCTCCGATATATAATTCCTAAGGACTCAAAACATTTTTCTAGACACAACTCGGCCGCTAAAAACGATCAAGCAATGGGGCTCCTAAGGTCGGGGAAGGCTCTGATACCAACTTGTAACGCCCTCGATACGACTATAGCTCCCACATGTCGAGGCACGACTTAGAGACATAATCGCATTGAAGGCATATGTCGCAAGTTAGGCAATCTTCACAACATCCCATGTAATATGAATAATAAAGGGGAGATAACATAGTTGGCTTACACTCGCCACGTCAATCAAGTACATAAATAACATTACATCATCCAAAACACTCATGGCCCGACTACGGCGCCAAAATAGAAGAAAACCCAACATGCGACAACGGTCCCAATCACCCCTAACTGGGCGCCACTACTGATCATCGGGAAACGAAACGTAGTATCGCTGAGAGTCCTCGTCGAACTCCCACTTGAGCTCGTACTCAGCACCTGGAGCGGAATCACCTGGACCTGCATCTGGAGTTATAGTATCTGTGAGCCACAGGGACTCAGCAATCTCGCACCCTCGCGATCAAGACTATTTAAGCTTATAGGTATGGCAAGGTTAAATATAGAGTGGAGCTGCAGCAAGCGACTAGCAAGTATGGTGACTAACTTATTCGCAAAAGAGAGCGAGAAGAGGAGGCAAAGCACGAGCGAGAAGCTAGAGGAACAACCTGCGCAAACATTACTCCAACACCGTGTCCACTTCCCGGACTCCGCCGAGAAGAGGCCATCACGGTAACACACTCAGTTGATTCATTTTAATTAATTAAGGTTCAAGTTATCTACAACCGGACATTAACAAATTCCCATCTTCCCATAACCGCGGGCACGGCTTTTGAAAGTTCAATCCCTGCAGGGGAGTCCCAACTTAGCCCATGACAAGCTCTCACGGTCAACGAAGGAATAGACCTCCTCCCAAGACATTCCGATCAGACTCGGGATCTCGATAACTCAAGACACTTCGACAGGTTAAAACAAGACCAGCAACACCGCCCGAATGTGCCGACAAATCCCGATAGGAGCTGCACATATCTCATTCTCAGGGCACACTCAGATGAGACTAGCTACGAGTAAAACCAACCCTCAAGTTTCCCCGAGGTGGCCCCGCAGGCAGCTCAGTTCGGACCAACACTCAGAGGGAGCACTGGCCCGGGGGGGGGTTAAAATAAGATGACCCTTGAGTCTGCAGAACCCAAGGGAAAGAAAAGGCTAGGTGGCGAATGGTAAAACCAAGGTTGGGCATTACTGGAAAAGCTTTAAACAAGGCGAAATATCAAGGGGTTCCCATTATAACCTAACCGCATAAGGAACGCAAAAACCAGGAACATAACACCGATATGACGGAAACTAGGGCGGCAAGAGTGGAACAAAACACTAGGCGAGAGGCCGAGCCTTCCACCCTTTACCAAGTATATAGATGCATTAAGATAACATGGCAATATAATGATATCCCAACAAGTAAATAAATGTTCCAACAAGGAACGGCTCCAATCTTCACCTGCAACTAGCAACGCTATAAGAGGGGCTGAGCAAAGCGGTAACATAGCGAATCAATGGTTTGCTAGGATAAGGTGGGTTAGAGGTTTGACATGGCAATTGGGAGGCTGACAAGCAAACGGTAGGCATCGTAGCATTGGCATAGCAAAGAGCGAGCAAACTAGCATAGCAAAGATAGTAGTGATTTCGAGGGTATGATCATCTTGCCTGCACAGTTGTCAAAGTTAACTAGATCCTCAAAAGCAAACTCAACGGGCTCCTCGTTAGTGAACTCGTCTCACGGCTCTACCCAAACAAGAAAAACAAGCAACAAGGATAAAATCAACCACGTGCAAGACCAAGCAATATGATGAAATGATGATATGCTATGCGGGATGCGATGCGGGATGCAAAATGCAAGATATGACAGGAAATGCATGAACCTGGCCTCAACTTGGAATTTCAAGGGTGCCACTGGAAAGATGAGATGAAATCACTTGAAAACGATATAAAGAACGCCAGAATCGGAGTTACGGTTTGGAAATGGCAAGTGATTCAAAAATGACACCGGTCTGCGATTTACAGCAAGTAGGCATCTAAATGCAATGAAATGAACATGCTTTAGCCACCAAACATGACAACAAAATAAATGAAAGGGATGCACACAAGATGCTTAACAAAAGATTAGCACTGAGCCACGGCCAATTCATCCATTATGAGGTTCAAACAAGCATGGCAAAAACGCAAATGCAAAACAGATTCCAGACTTGGTGAGATTAACACTTGTCTGGAATTTCAGATCACGAAGCCCTCTTCGGAGCAACAAAACAACATGATACATGACCTGATCAAGACAAGTAAGAACATGGCATGAAGCTACTCAACAAGATTAACAAAAGTCCCTAAGTGACCTGGGGCCAAAAGGGATCACAAAATATATAAACGAGCACACGAACATAGATAAAACACAATCAGTTTTCAGACTTTGTGAAAACTGAGACATGCTGAAATATAACTCACGAAGGCATGTAAACGAGCTCGATGCACTCACTACGGTGCAATTCATGGCAAGGCAATCATACATCCATTAAGAAGGGAAAAAATACAAGATAGGTATGGCAAGAACAACGGCATATCATGCACGGATCAACTACAATAGCATCGGCAAAATCGCAAACGAGTTGACGATCTGCCCAGATTCACCACGAAGCAAAAGTAGAGCTCGATTGACTCAAGCTAGGTTGCTCCATAATTGCGAGTAAAGACATGGATGGATAGAACATAACATGATTAACAAAACTCCTTTACTAATCATCCTCAAAAGAGGTACGGATCACTAGGAAACAAGCTGAACATATGGCATCATGAACTAAATAATCCCAGACTTAGTGAAAACTACTAAGTCCCTGAAAACAGGTTTACCGGGTGCCTCACTTTGAAAGCTTGCACAAGTCACCACACACATCCTAAAAATGCATGGGTTGCACCTCTGGAAAGAAGACAAAATCCTTAACAAAACATATGAACGACTCACAGGCATATCATGCACACAATAATCGTGGCAAAAATGACAAAAGTCTAATATGAACTAGCAGATCTGACAATTAACTCACGAAGCCCTCTTCTAACAGCATTTCGGGCATCAAGATGAACTCAAATGAAAATGATGCAATGGAAAGAAATGATGTACTCTCTGAGATGAACATTTTGATATGCTATATGCATGAATCGGAGCTACGGATGCAAAGATACGGAGCCGCAAACACGTGCATATGGACTGGAATTTCTGGGACTTAGACAAAAAAAACAACCTCTCTGGAAAAAGTCAAACCGGGACGGAGAGGACCCGGGACGAGGAGATCCGGGCGAGGCGAGGGCGTTTGGATGAGATCCCGATGGATCTCGTCCCGATCCACCGGACCTCACCGGAGAGGACGACGGCGGCCGGAGGGAGGTCGCCGGCGGCGGCGGCGATGCGGTCCGGCGACGGCGGGCGGCTC
>NC_041384.1:325330796-325341294 GCF_002162155.2 Triticum dicoccoides | reverse complement strand
GGCGGCGGGATCCGATGGGCTTCGGGGGCCGGGGACGGGCTCGCGAGCCGCGCGGCGCGGGGGCGAGGGGCTGCCACTTGGCGGCGTGAGAGTGGCGGCGGCGGTGAGATCCGGATGTTGTCCGGCTCGTCCGGACACGTCCGTTGCGGTGGAGAGAGGATTTTAGGGTTTCGGGGAGAGGAAGACATCCGAAAACGGAGGGGTCTATTTATAGGCATAGAGGGAGCTAGGAGAGTCCAAAAGAGGTGCGGTTTTCGGCCACGCGATCGTGATCGAACGCTCTAGGACATGGAGCGGAGTTTGGTGGGTTTTGGGCCAAATAGTAGGGGTGTTGGGCTGCAACACACACGAGGCCTTTTCGGTGCCTCGGTTAACCGTTGGAGTACCAAACAAAGTCCAAATGGTACGAAACTTGACAGGCGGTCTACCGGTAGTAAACCAAGGCCGCTTGGCAAATCTCGGTGCAATCCGGAAATGTTTAATCCCCACACACGAAAGAAAGGTAGAAATGACCACCGGAGGAGAACGAAGCGCCGGAATGCAAAACGGACAACGGGGAAAAAGCTCGAATGCATGAGACGAACACGTATGCAAATGTAATGCACATGATGACATGATACGAGATGCATGACAAAGAAAACAACACACGGAGACAAAGACCCGAACTCGAGAAATAAATATAACTTAACGCCGGAAACGGCAAGAGTTGGAGTACAAATTGAGAAAGTTACATCTGGGGTGTTACACGTTATGCCTATATACATGATCATGCCTAGATATTCTCATAATTATTCGCTTTTCTATCAATTGCTCGATAGTAATTTGTTCACCCACCGTAATACTTATGCTATCTTGAGAGAAGCCACTAGTGAAACCTATGGCCCTCGGGTCAATTCTCAATCATACAAGTTTCCAATATACTTTATTTTGCAATATTTACTTTCAATCTATATCATAAAAATACCAAAAATATTTATCTTATTATTATCATCTCTATCAGATCTCACTCTTGCAAGTGACCGTGAAGGGATTGACAACCCCTTTATGGCGTTGGTTGCGACGTTCTTATTTGTTTGTGTAGGTACGAGGTGACTCGCGTGTGGTCTCCTACTGGATTGATACCTTGGTTCTCAAAAACTAAGGGAAATACTTACGCTGCTTTACTGCATCACCCTTTCCTCTTCATGGGAAAACCAATGCAGTGCTCAAGAGGTAGCACTTATATTACATAATCATTGCATTGGATATCGTCATAACTTTGACCTTTTCTATCAATTGCTCGACAGTAATGTCGGTGCAACAAACCGTGGGTCTGTCGCCCAGACTGTGCACAAGCACGGGAACAAGATAGAATCACCAACCAAGTCAGAGTACAGGGCACCAAGAGATTCATAGGACCAACATTGAGATCAGAGGGACCAAGACCAAGCCAGAGAAAAAGGTATCATCAAGAGAAGGGCCTCCCTTGCCAGGCAGGCGAGCCCAGCAAGGGGCAAGGCCACACTTAGAAGCGGACAACCGAGGCATCCCGAAAGGGCCTGCCGGGGCCCACGAAGGCTAGAACACCTCAACAACCATTCTACCACTACTCACGTCGTCGATCAGTGCGGTGTCAAGCCGCAGAGTGACTAAGTGGCAGTCATTCGCCACATGGCAGCCACTCCCTATAGGAAGAACCCATAGATGACACCCGTCCTGCGACGTGTCAAGCAAGCAAGCGTGGAGCTGGAGAGATGGCCCGGCAAGCCTTGCCGGGCAACCAACGATGTGACATTGAGCGGTGCAGTTAATGCACCCTGTCAGCCAGCAGAGTTAGGCATGATAGCACTGTTTGCTATCTTATCAATGCATAATGACTATTTTGCCATTGTGGTAACCCCCTGATCTATAAAAGGAGGCCCATGGAAACAATAGAAAGTGTTAGGAGGTCGGATAACTCACACCGCCATATGCGTGTAGTCGCTGCTACATTGAGGCAACCCTTGCCGGGCAAGTGTACTATGCTCCACCACCTTTCCACCATCAGTCCACCAAAGTGCAGGAGTAGGGTTTTATGCCTCGCGGTGGCCCGAACCTGGGTAAAACTGCCTGCGCGATCTCTGCCATGCTGCCCCATGCTCGTCTTCTCTTTGTTGGGATATCATTATTATGCCTAGTCTATTATGAACGCACCTATATACTTGGTAAAGGGTGGAAGGCTCGGCCTTATGCCTAGTGTTTTGTTCCACTCTTGCCGCCCTAGTTTCCGTCATACCGGTGTTATGTTCCTTGATTTTGCGTTCCTTACATGGTTGGGTTATAATGGGAACCCCTTGATAGTTCCCCTTGAATAAAACTCCTCTAGCATGGCCCAACATTGGTTTTACCATTTTCCACCTAGCCTTTTTCCCTTTGGTTTCGTGGACTCAAGGGTCATCTTTATTTTAACCCCCTCGGGCCAGGCTTCTCTAAGTGTTGGTCCAACTGAGCGATGTCCAGGGCTACCAGGGGCAACTCTCGGCTGGCCTACCCGACGTCTGGCTCATCTGAGTGTGCCCTGAGAATGAGATATGTGCAGCTCCTATCGGGATTTGTCGGCACATTCGGGTGGATTTGCTGGTCTAGTTTTACCATTGTTGAGATGTCTTGTAACCGGGATACCGAGTCTGATCGGATTGTCTTGGGAGAATGAATATCCTTCGTTGACCATGAGAGCTTGTGATGGGCTAAGTTGGGACACCCCTGCAGGGTTTTGAACTTTCGAAAGTCGTGCCCGCGGTTATGGGCAGATGGGAATTTGTTAATGTCCGGTTGTAGAAAACCTGAAACTTAACTTAATTAAAATGCATCAACCTCGTATGTAACCGTGATGGTCTCTTCTCGGCAGGGTCCGGGAAGTGAACACAGTGTTGGAGTTATGTTTGACATAGGTTGTTCTAGGATCACTTCTTGATCATAGTTGTTCGACCGTGCCTTTGCCTTCTCTTCTCGCTCTCATTTGCGTATGATAGCCACCATATATGCTAGTCGCTTGTTGCAGCTCCACCTCATACTTTTACACTTCCTATAAGCTTAAATAGTCTTGATCCTGAGGGTGTGAGATTGCTCAGTCCCCGTGACTCACAGATTACTTCCAAAACCAGATGCAAGGACCGATGAAACAATTTCAGGAGATTCAACTGAGCTCAAGTGGGAGTTCCATGAGGACTCAGGACGATACTACGTGTCTTTCCCAGATGATCAGTAGTGGTGCCCAGTTGGGGCGATAGGGGACTATGTTGCATCTGGGGTTTATCTTCATTTTTGTTCCGTACTCGGACCTTGAGTGTATTTGGATGAATGTAATGACTTATTTACGCTATTTGTGTGACATGGCGAGTGTAAGCCAACTATGATATCTTTTCCTTATGTATTACATGGGTTGTTGTGAAGATTACCTCACTTGCGACATTGCTTTCAATGCGCTTATGCCTCTAAGTCGTGCTTCGACATGTGGGAGATATAGCCGCATCGAGGGCGTTACAGAGACACCACTCCGGTCAATAACCAATAGCGGAACCTGGATGCTCATATTGGCTCCTACATATTCTACAAAGATCTTTATTGGTCGAACCGTTATGACAACATACGTTATTCCCTTTGTCCGTAGGTATGTTACTTGCCCAAGATTTGATCATAGGTATCTTCATACCTAGTTCAATCTCGTTATCGGCAAGTCTCTTTACTTGTTCCGTAATACATCATCCTGCAACTAACTCATTAGTCACTTTTCTTGCAAGGCTTCTTATGATGTGTATTACTGAGAGGGCCCAGAGATATCTCTCCGATACTCGGAGTGACAAATCCTAATCTCGATCTATGCCAACCCAACAAACACCTTCGGAGATACTTGTAGAGCATCTTTATAATCACCAAGTTACGTTCTGACGTTTGATAGCACACAAGGCATTCCTCCTCCGGGAGTTGCATAATCTCATAGTCAAAGGAATATATATATGACATGAAGAAGGCAATAGCAATAAAAATGAACGATCAATATGCTAAGATAACGGATGGGTATTGTCCATCACATAATTCTCCTAATGATGTGATCCCGTTCATCAAATGACAACACATGTCTATGGTTAGGAAACTTAAACATCTTTGGTTAACGAGCTAATCTAGTAGAGGCTCACTAGGGACACAGTGTTTTGTCTATGTATCTCCACATCTATGAAATTTCTGTTTAATACAAATTCTAGCATGAATAATAAACATTTATCATGATATAAGGAAATATAAAATAACGACTTTATTATTGCCTCTAGGGCATATTTCCTTGACTTATATGCATGATTTGATATCTTTATATTTCTCTTCGAATTATCTGTTTGGTTTGGCCAACTAGATTGGTTCTTCTTGCAATGGGAGAGGTGCTTAGCTTTGGGCTAATTCTTGCGGTGTCCTCACCTAGTCACAAAGTAGGGGTAGCGAGGCACGTATTGTATTGTTGCCATCGAGGATAAAAAGATGGGGTTTAGACCATATTTCTTGAGTTTATTCCTCTACATCATGTCATCTTACATAAAGTGTTACTCTGTTCTTCATGAACTTAATATTCTAGATGTAGGCAGGAGTCGGTCGATGTGTGGAGTAATAGTAGTAGATGCAGGCAGGAGTCTGACTACTTGACACAGACATGATGCTTATTGATACGTCTCCAATGTATCTATAACTTTTGATCGTTCCATGCTATTATATTATCTATTTTGGATGTTAATGGGCTTTATTTTACAATTTTATATCATTTTTGGGACTAACCTATTAACCGGAGGCCCAGCCCAAATTTGCTATATTTTTTGCCTATTTTAGTGTTTCGCCAAAAAGGAATATCAAACGGAGTCCAAACAGAATGAAACCTTCGGGAGCGTTATTTTTGGAACAAACGTGATCCAGGAGACTTGGAGTGGACGTCAAGAAACAATCGAGGAGGCCACAAGGCAGGGGGCGCGCCCACCCTCCTGAGCGCGCCCTCCACCCTCGTGGGCCCCTCGTTGCACCACCAACGTACTTCTTCCTCCTATATATATCTATGTACCCCGCAAACATACAGGAGGACCACGAAAACCTAATTCCACCTCCACAACCTTCTGTACCCAAGAGATCCCATCTTGGGGCCTTTTCCGGAGCTCCGCCGGAGGAGGCATTGATCACGGAGGGCCTCTACATCAACTCCATGACCTCTCCGATGATGTGTGAGTAGTTTACTTCAGACCTTCAGGTCCATAGCTAGTAGCTAGATGGCTTCTTCTCTCTCTTTGGATCTCAATACAAAGTTCTTCTCGATTCTCTTGGAGATTTATTCGATGTAATCTTCTTTTGCGGTATGTTTGTCGAGATCCAATGAATTGTGGGTTTATGATCAAGTCTATCTATGAATAATATTTGAATCTTCTCTGAATTCTTTTATGTATGATTGGTTTATCTTTGCAAGTCTCTTCTAATTATCAGTTTGGTTTGGCCTACTAGATTGATCTTTCTTGCAATGGGAGAAGTGCTTAGCTTTGGGTTCAATCTTGCGGTGCTCGATCCTAGTGACAGAAAGGGAAACGATACGTATTGTATTGTTGCCATTGAGGAAAAAAGATGGGGTTTATATCATATTGCATGAGTTTATCCCTCTACATCATGTCATCTTGCTTGAGGCGTTACTCTATTCTTATGAACTTAAGACTCTAGATGCATGCTGGATAGCGGTTGATGTGTGGAGTAATAGTAGTAGATGCAGAATCGTTTCGGTCTACTTTTCACGGACGTGATGCCTATATACATGATCGTGCCTAGATATTCTCGTAATTATTCGCTTTTCTATCAATTGCTCGACAGTAATTTATTCACCCATCGTAATACTTATGCTATCTTGAGAGAAGCCACTAGTGAAACCTATGGCCACCGGGTTAATTCTCCATCATACAAGTTTCCAATATACTTTATTTTGCAATCTTTACTTTCAATCTATATCATAAAAATACCAAAAAAATTATCTTATTATTATCATCTCTATCAGATCTCACTCTTGCAAGTGATCGTGAAGGGATTGAGAACCCCTTTATCGCGTTGGTTGCAATGTTCTTATTTGTTTGTGTAGGTACGAGGTGGCTCGCGCATGGTCTCCTACTAGATTGATACCTTGGTTCTCAAAAACTAAGGGAAATACTTACGCTGCTTTACTGCATCACCCTTTCCTCTTCAAGGGAAAACCAATGCAGTGCTCAAGAGGTAGCACTTATATTACATAATCATTGCATTGGATATCGTCATAACTTTGCGCTTTTCTATCAATTGCTCGACGGTAATGTCGGTGCAACAAACTCTGGGTCTATCGCCCAGACTGTGCACAAGGACGGGAACAAGATCGAATCACCAACCCAAGTCAGAGTACACGGGACCAAGAGATTCAAAGGACCAACATTGAGATCAGTGGGACCAAGACCAAGCCAGAGAAGAAAGGTATCATCAAGAGAAGGGCCTCCCTTGCCGGGCAGGGGAGCCCAGCAAGGGGCAAGGCCACACTTAGAAGTGGACAACCAAGGCATCCCGGAAGGGCCTGCCGGGGCCCATGGAGGCTAGAACACCTCAACAAACATTCTACCACAACTCACATCATCGACCAGTGCGGTGTCAAGCCACAGAGTGACTAAGTGGCAGCCATTCGCCACATGGCAGCCACTCCCTATAGGAAGAACCCATAGATGACACCCGTCCTGCGACGTGTCAAGCAAGCAAGCGTGGAGCTGGCGAGATGGCCCGGCAAGCCTTGCCGGGCAACCAACTATGTGACATTGAGCGGTGCATTTAATGCACCCTGTCAGCCGGCAGAGTTAGGCATGATAGCATTGTTTGCTATCTTATCAATGCATAATGACTATTTTGCCATTGTGGTAACCCCCTGATCTATAAAAGGAGGCCAATGGAAACAATAGAAAGTGTTAGAAGGTCGGATAACTCACACCCCCATATGCGTGTAGTCGCTGCTACCTTGAGGCAACCCTTGCCGGGCAAGTGTACTATGCTCCACCACCTTTCCACCATCAGTCCACCAAAGCACAGGAGTAGGGTTTTATGCCTCGCGGCGGCCCAAACCTGGGTAAAACTGCCTGCGCGATCTCTGCCATGCTGCCCCATGCTCGTCTTCTCTTTATGCAACCCGATGTCCCCCTGCCGAACCAGCAAGGGGCCTGCTGGCCCCATAGGTGGCCATGGTTTCCCGCGACATCTATGGTGCGCCAGGTAGAGGACTCGCTTGCGCGAACCTGAAGGCGTGTGTAGCGCGTCATCTTCATCATCGTCTTCACCTTCGACGACGCCATCGACCATGGCACCCAAGAAAAAGCCCGGTCCTTCGGCTCACCCATCTACCTCGAAGGCGCCGCCGCCCGCGGCCTCCAATGTTGCAAGGGGTGCGGAGACACCTGAGGACGCGGACACCGCTAGGCATGTGGTCAGAGCAGGCGGCACCGTCACCACCTCCCACATGGCTGACGCAAAAGCAGGAGGCACCGGAGGAGAGAAGCATCAGCAACACCCCGACGACCATGCTCCCCAAGGTACGAGCGAAGGGGTTACTCCATCTGTCCCCCTTTCCCTCACCGACGGGCACAGCCGCAACAACGGCGCTCGGACCGGGGTGAATTGCCGCCCTCCGACCGCTCCCACCATGGGTGCGGTCATAGCTCGTGCACCTCCCCCGAAACGGGTCGACCAAGACGCGGCGCCCGACGGAGCTACTGGCCTTCGAGCGCCATCGCCGCACCACATTCAGGTGGTCGCCCCGCAGCACCAGCAGGGACGCGGTGCAGCCGCCGCTGGCACCATCCGGAGCCGAGTGATGGTACGATCGACTTCATCATCACTCTTGCGAAGTACAGCTTCGAAGGCCATAGCGCGGGCTCAACTGCTACTGAGATTCCCCCAGCAGCCGAGCAGATGGACGAATGGTGTGCCACCATCCAAAATCTTCTCGGTTTCGCCGAAGCTGGGGGCTCGCGGCAAGCTGGCCCACCGTGGCCTCCCCAAGCGACAGCAACAACTCCTGCTGCTGACCATACAGAAGGGGCCATCCCCATGGTGCAGTCCCCGACACGGTAGCCAACACGAACGCGACAGAATCAGGACCAATGCCACGAGCCTCTGAGCCTCGAGCACGTCCAGGCTAACGACAAGCCCCAAGGGATAGGCGGAGAGGAGACACATGTGTCGTCGTCGAGCAACGCCGCAATGACCTCCACCGGACCAATGGGTATGGCGGCACCGACGTTAATGAGCCCCCGCTCGGTATTGGTGGGTGCCTACCTTTCGAGGTTGGCTGCCCTGCCTTTACTCGTGACCTACGACAAGTCCGTTGGCCGTCCGTTTGTACGTTCAAGCCAGAGATACCTGAGAAGTACGATGGGAGGCTAAACCCGGCAGAGTTCCTGAGCATCTACACCATCGTTGTTCAGGCTGCCGGGGGAAGAGATGAGAAGGTGTTCACCAATTACTTCCCTTTGGCCCTCAAGTCCAATGTGAGGTCTTGGCTGATGCACCTACCGGAGAACTCTATTTCGTCATGGGCTAACCTGTGTCATGAGTTCATTGGCACCTTCACTGGCGGTCATCAAGAACCTGGCAGGCCCAGCGACTTGTAGCTTCTCCAACAGAAGGAAGGAGAAACCCTCCGTAAGTATTTTCATATATTCAACAAAGTTCATCGAAATATCCCAAATATCCATCCAGCAGCCATAATAGGTGCATTCCAGTCCAATGTGCGCAACCATCGTATTTGTCCAAGATGAACATGTGGTTTCCCAAGACTGTGAATGAGCTTTACACACTAGTGGATAAGTGTGCTCGGATTGAGGAGGGGAGGAAATTGCCCAGACAGGACGATTGCATTAATGTTGATTCAGAGGATGATGATGAATGAACTAGTTATAAGAAGAGCAAGAAGCGCAATAAGAAGGGGAGAGATAAGGCAGTGATGACTGTTGAAAGATTAGGTACGCCTAGTACCAGCAAGAAGGCCAAAGCTGAGGCCCCCAGCAAGGAAGCTGCCGTGTGCACTGACTACCGAGAAGCCGCTGCTGCCGAGAAAGGTGATGGGTCGTACTGCAAAATTCATCGGACCAAGGGCCACGACCTTCAAGAGTGCTATAACAAGGAAAAGGGTCATAGAGCAGAGTATGAGAAGCATAACAAGGAAAAGGGTCAGACTACTGCTGGCGGTAAGAGCCGAGGCGGTTAAGTAAATCGCCCCGGCAAGCCCTTTCGGAACCAAGGAAAGCCTGCCAAAGCCAGATAAAAGGAAGCTTGTGATGATGAGAGTGATGGAGGGGAAGAAGACGAAAGCAGTGAGCAAGAGTTTTAGAAGGTCACTAACGCCCTGTGTGTTGACGAGCGTGCATCTCTGCACAACTCTCACCGCCAACTCAAGCGGTGGGCGCGAGAAGTCAATGCCCTGGAAGCAGCGCCAGAGGCCCGGAAGCCGCTCAAGTGGTCCCGTACGCCCATCATCTTTGACGAGGAGGATCATCCTAGCCGTACCACTACGGTAGGATGTTTGCTGTTGTTGGTCTCCCCAACGATTCGCAACCTCAAGGTCCCAAAGATGCTGGTGGACGGCGGGTGTTGGTGTCAAAACCGGTGGATCTCAGGTAGGGGGTCCCGAACTATGCGTCTAGGGTTGATGGTAACAGGAGACAGGGGACACGATGTTTACCCAGGTTCAGGCCCTCTCTATGGAGGTCATACCATACTTACTGCTTGATTGATCTTGGTGAATATGAGTATTACAACAGTTGATCTACCTCGAGATCATAACGGCTAAAACCCTAGAAGTCTAGCCTATACGATTACGATTGCCTCTATGGACTAAACCCTCCAGTTTATATTGACATCACAGGAGACTAGGGTTATAAAAAGTCGGTTACAGAGAAAGGAATCTTCATATCTGAACGCCAAGCTTGCCATCCATGCCAAGGAGAGTCCCATCCGGACACGGGTGAAAGTCTTCGGCCTTTTATCTTCATAGCCTATCAGTCCGGCCCATGTCCAACAGGCCGGACGCCCGAGGACCCCTTAGTCCAGGACTCCCTTAGTAGCCCCCGAACCAGTCTTCCAATGACGATGTGTCCGGCACCCAGATTGTCTTCGGCATTGCAAGGCGGGTTCCTCCTCCGATTACTTCAAAGTCCCCGACTTAAAGAGCAATATTCGGCTTTCCATTTAATGTCACACCCATCAGCTTCCATGCCTTCCTGACTTCAGCTTCCACATGTCGAGCGAATACGAGAGGTTGGGTTATTTTTCACATAACACCATGACCATACACGAAAGGCGCCTATTTAAAGAGATGAGATCTCAGATCCATTCCACACCCTACGAAAAAGTCCTCAGAGCTCGCTAGGAGGAACCACTCCAACATGGCTAGCGCTCCCAACTCTTCCTCTCGCCCCCACGGCTCTGAAAAAGGTGATTGGGAGAGATGTTCCATATCTCACGA
>NC_041384.1:325241169-325330519 GCF_002162155.2 Triticum dicoccoides | reverse complement strand
CGTCCGAGCAGGATCGACGTCCTTTAATGGCGGGGTTCAGGCAGAGAATTTCCCCAATCCATCCAGGGGGAACAAGTGTGCTTCGTTCCCTACTTGCTAAGAGGCGTCGGATTTCCAATCCACCCATTCCTCCGAGGACTTCTAGAGTATTATGGCCTCCAACTGCACAATTTTACTCCTGCTTCCATCCTGCACATCGTGGGTTACCTTGCTCTTTGTGAGATATTCCTGGGCTGTGAGGCCCATTTTGAATTATGGAGGAAATTGTTCTGCCTTGTCCCTCGTAACCAAGGGGATCAATATTCGAAGAGGGAGGAGCCGACATATGGTGCATCGTCGGGACCGGATACCTGTCCGGCACGCCGAGGAAGGCATCTAAAGAGTCGCCTTCCGAATGGTTCTATATTGACGACGGCGCTCTTCCTGGTCCAGTCCTAATGGGTCTGCCCGAATTTTCAAGCGCTCCTTTGAAGAAACGCCACAGCTGGCGCCCTCGATGCCTCGAGGAGGAGGATAGCACGGAAGTCAGTCTGTTGATGGGAAAGATTAAAATGCTCGCCTAGTCCGAATTATCAATAATTGAGGTAATGGTGATTTCTATAGTGTGGGGGGTCCAACCACTCCAATATAGAGGGCTTCCCATGTGGCACTATAATGCGGAAGATGATGCCTCACGCTGCGGTCGGAAGGGTCTGAAACCCCCGCTGCTTTGGCCAAAATATTGGCCGAACTATACAAAGGGGAGCAGGAGGAGTTCACTCGTCCCCAATGTCGAGACGAATTTTCCACGTATAATCCTCCTAGATGGGTGAGTTCCAATCCCACCATTTTACTCAATCCTCTCCCTAAATAATTTTTCATGGATAGTAACATATCCACTCGCAACGGGAATATCGGAAGGCTACCGAGGGGATCCATAGCCCCGCCCCCCAGCCGGAGGGTCACAACCGGGACCTTGACCCCGGATTCGAAGAAGATCGGGACATATTTGTGGAGCTTGAGAATGGAGTATTCTACCAGACGATCTATGATGGTACGGAAGTTTCCATCATTGCTGATTATCCCAGCCTCCTTCCTGCTTCGCATGTAAGTAATTTTAAGAGACACCTTCTTCGAAAGAGCTTCCTTATTATGCCTCACCCACCACACTATTTTGTGCTCCAAAGGGGAGGCGCTCGATGCCGCAACGTGCACCTGAAGCATCTCCGAGGAGAGCGGTCCCCGCGCCGAGCACATCTTCGAAGAGAAAGGCAAATGATAATATGGCAGAACCTTCAGCAAAGAGGAAATGCTTTCTTTTAAAAATATGCCTCCTGGTCGCCACATCAAATCATGATGTCATCCGCCGCATTCTATCAGGAAAAGTGTCCGCTGGACTATGTCCAGGGATCCTGCCGGTCGTGCCTCCACTAGTCAGGTTCCAGACCCTGCCCTAAGGACAGAGGCTGACACAAGAGTGGCAATGAGTCTAGAAAGCCCGCCCTAAGTCCGGCAAGGAGTCTGGAAAGCATGCCCCCACCAAGTGCACGGCCCATGTTGACGACATGACGGAGTGTTCCAACAACAAGAGATCAAAGGTTGCTGCACCCCAAGTAACGAAGGTCCCGACAGGGCTGGCTGGCATTGATGGTACTTTCACTATCAGTGCCAGCCTCGATGACAAATAGGAAAGCACGCTCGTTGCCTTCCTGCGGGCGAATATCGATGTGTTTGCCTGGCAACCATCTGATATCCCCGGTGTTCCCAGGGAGGGCACCATCTTGATGTCAGCCCACATGCCCGACCTGTCAAGCAGAAAGTGCGCAAGTAGGCCTTGGAGAGGCAGCTAGTTTGGTCAGAGGAGTGTTGCATCCCACATGGTTAGCAAATCCAGTGGTAGTCCAGAAGGCTAGCGGGAAATGGAGGCTTTGCATAGATTTCATAGATCTCAACTGAGCTTGCCCGAAGGATCTGTTTCCCTTGCCACATATTGATCAGATTGTGGATGTCACAACCCTAGTCAGTGCTTGCATTAGAGTGATGCATCAAGTTTAATTTTTTTCAGAAACATGAAATGGGGATTACATAAATCCCTACCACCACTTAACTCAACTATGGTTTACTAAAATAATTTTCAATGAACCTGATATGCCCTTCATAAATGTTCATCATTTTTGAATTGGTCTAGAACCTTTGTCAAAACTGGTACACATTTTTATAGGTCACTCTGGTTTCTTGAATTAATTCATAAGTATTTGAATTCGGACATTTAAAATCCTATAAATACGTTTAAATGTCCAAATAATCTTAAAAGTATTTTTAGAAGTGCCCATGAATATTTTCAGCATTTAATACACTGGTTTAGTATTTCTACTAAATCCAAACAAATAGCAAAAAAATAGAATAAAATAAAAAACAGAAAGAGAGAGAGAGAGAGAGATAGAAAAGGCCAGAGGCCACTTACCTGGAATGGGCAGGCCCACCTAGCCCGTGCCAGTCATCGCCTACCTCTGCCAGTAGGTAGAGGAGGGACACCGCGATGCCGCTGAGCTCGCCACGCCACCACCCTGCCTGCCTGCCGCGCCCGCACCAGCGCAGCACCTCAAAGAGCCTCCTCGGCGCAACCTCGACCCCCTGGACACCTCTGTTCTCTCTCTGCTCTCTCCCTCATTCTCTCCCACCATGGCCGATGCAGCAACGAGCTCGCCGTCGATGTAGCCATAGCCACCGTTGCCCCAACGTCGCTCCAACGTGTCCACGAGCACCGCAGGCGTCCACTTCACCAAACAGAATGAGCCACGAGTGCTCGCTCGTCCCGGAGACGCTGCACCGAGCTCATCCCCGACCGCCGTCGCTGGAGATCCCCCTCATCGCCCTGCTCAGCTCCGACCGCCTCCAACCTCATCGTATGCTTTGCCGAGAACGCCGTGAGCCCTGTTCCATCCTCCCCCTCTCCATTCTCTCCCTCCTACACCGTACGCACCGCACCGAGCTCACCCACACCCGCCCCCGCCTGCGCTCCTCGCTGGCGTGTCGCCGCCTAGAGCACGTAGGAGCTAGCCCCGCGCCTCCATACTTGTCATAGCAATGACCCCGAGCTCACCCGAGCTCCGATAGCCACCAAAGTCATCGCTGGCGATGTTTCTGGCCACCCCGAGCCCAACCACCACCACCACCACTGGATGCGGCGCATCCCCGGCTTCCCGTAGATGGCCTCCGCTGCCTATTTAGTCGTCGGAGCGCGAAACCCGCGCCGCCCCACCGCGTCTGGTCGTCGCCGGTATCTAGATGCTGGTGGTTAGCCCCGGTTTGAGCAGGGGTTAACCTCCCCTCGGTCAATGACAGGTGGGGCCCCGCCCCGCTAATTAACCTAGGTTAGTGTTAACTAATTTTAGTTGGTTTAGTTAATCACTAACACACGAGACCCACTGCTCAGTTTGACCTAGACCGCCCCATTGACTTGTTGATGTCATGCTGACGCAGTATATCCTTTTCTGGAATTAGTTGAATTCTAATTATTTAGAAAATCTAGAAAAAGGCTTAAACTTCAATAAATCATAGAAAATAATCTATAGCCCAGAATGAAAAGATTTATATATGAAAAATGATATGAAAAATCCAATCTAACAGTTGGTACTAGTTTCATGAATGTTTAAACAACTTAACCTTGTTGTTTAGATCAAAAGATGATAATGCACTTTCTGAATTCATAATTTGAGTTTGAAGTTGTACCCTTGGTCAAAATAAGCTCAAACCCTTCTATTCTTAGTTGCATTAGCCCAACACACTCATTTTGCCATGTCATTTGAGTTAGGAAAGCAACCCCATTCATCATTTCGATACAATCCCATCTTCTTGCTCTTGCTCTAATTTACTACATTAAGACAACAACATTTCAAACTACTGTGTGCTGCGGTAGTTGAACCCATTTCCTCTTCATGACCTGTTGTTGCCATGGTAACTAGATGAAACCCTCTAGCATGTGTAGGAGTTGATTAAGCCATGTTTGTGTTTCCTACCAAGCTATGCCTGCTATGCTTAGAGTCGTGTGAGGTCTGGTTCATCTGGGTGATGGGCTAGAGTGAAATGGTTGTGTCGGTAATGATAGTGAAGTGTTGAACATGTTTTGGCAAAGGTATTGATGAGAGTCCATGTAGGAGTACCTGGTGGGTTGTGTCGGTGCCAAAACCGGCGGATCTTGGGTAGGGGGTCCCGAACTGTGCGTCTAGGATCAATGGTAACAGGAGATAGGGGACACAATGTTTCCCCAGGTTCAGGCCCTCTCTATGAAGGTAATATCCTACGCCCTGCTTGATTGATATTGATGAATATGAGTGTTACAGGAGTTGATTTACCACAAGATCATAATGGCCAAAATCCTAGAACTCTAGCATGTATGACAATGGTAATGAATGTGTCCTTTCCGGACTAACCCCTTTGGTTTATATAGACACCGAGGGGATCTAGGGTTTACATAGAGTCGGTTACATCAGAAGGAATATTCATAGTCGGTTGCCAACCTTGCCTTCCACGCCAAGGAGAGTCCAATCCGGACACAGGTACAGTCTTCGGCCTTCATGTCTTCAAAGCCCATCAGTCCGGCCCAATAGATAATAGGTCGGACGCCTGAGGACCCCTTAGTCTAGGACTCCCTCAGTAGCCAATGAACCTGGCTTCAATGACGATGAGTCCGGCGCGCAGATTGTATTCGGCATTGCAAGGAAGGTTCCCTTCTATCCGAACATCAATATAGTCTTCGGATGCGATGATAGTATCCAGACCTGTCACACACCATACACAATCGCAGAGAGAATATATTTTTACACGAGTCTAATCTGCAGACAGCTTTTACAATATTACGTCATGTCTGTCTTGTCATTATTTCGAACCGCTTTCATGTTTCGACACCCCATGTCCCGAGACACGGTTGCCATTGGCACGTCTTGTCAAAGCAGAGATCGTGTCCCCTTATCGCGGGATTCTCATCAATGCTGGCATGGGTAACCCAACCGTGCCGTTTATACATGTGGCACCCCGATCCGCATGGAGCAGGGGCCCTTCGCATGTCAGCCCAGGATAACACCTGATGCACGACAGGTCCATAATACAGCATTCCAGGTACAAGAATATTCATCAAATACATGTATAAAAGATTACATCATTGATGAATACAATTATCTGACATAGCTCTAAGGCTATTTAAATGGCGGTGAAAACTTATTTAAATGGCGGCGAAAGTCTTGGTTTGGCAGCATAACAACTCTGGCTGGGCTCCACAACTCACAGGAATAGCAAGGTTATGGCCTAGCACAACGGGTCAAGCGAACACTTCGGGTATGACCTACAAAACTGGCATGACACACCAGGTCAGTACATTGAATACACTTGCAAGACAACCAATTATATAGCATCCAAACAAGCAGAAGACAAAGCAAGAACCAAGAGCATGCAACAACCTTTCTCATATCAATTACTGAACATGGCATGTTAATGATAATTAAACCTGAACAACATCATAGCATTTACTAATCATGGTAATCACATGGCATATCAAAACATGCTTCTAACATGGCGACAGTAAAACATAGCATATCATCTCAATCATGGCATAATCAATCCAAGCATGACATGTCAGCATGAAACTATGATGAAAAATAAACTACCAATCATATTCAATGTAGAGACAAAATGTTAACTCTATGAAATCATCTACTATTTTGATATGGTTATTTAAATGCAAATAACAACATAATACTCATGTAAATGCAACCAAACTTGTGCACTGAGTCCCTCGGACTCTCTTACCAACGGGTTGCCTTGTAAACAAACGGTGATCTTTCCGGCGATCACAACCCCAACCAACACTTGGTCCAATATTCACCGAGACCTCGTCTCGTGATCACATCCAAAACATCGACTATCTCATAGTCCAAGTCACCACATTCTTGTTATCACATTACTTTACTTCATTATCTCAGGTTTATCCTCCATTTCGACCAAGACCTGATAGTGTGACCTACTCCGAATTGTGTTGCTATCTATAGACTTGATACACACTCTGCAGAGGTAGCACACTCTCCCATGGCCTCGTTATCCCATTCAGGTGGACCAACAGCATTCCACGAAACCGACCTACTGCCATGACACTCTCCCGGACACTTCGACTCACTTCCCCACAAGGCTAGTCCTGGGTGGTCCCATGTCTACCAAGGACACAACGACCACCGTCGTGGCCAAAACGTCCCTCACGGGGAGTGGTACCAAAAATCTCAACAACGGGCACACAAGGTTATGTCCGCCTACCTGGTCAGGGTAGCGCGCGCCCATAACCTTCCCTCTTTGGAGGCACCGGCGAGAGGCACGACAATAGATCGCTTTAAGGCCTTCCCATAAAGGCAAAATGTGGCTGCACTGTAAAAGTTCGATTTGGTGGCACTATGACTCGATCCCATTGATGAGGGAGGAGGTTGTTGTTATTAGGTCATTTTATTTCCTTCTCCATCATCATGAACGTGGATGCAACAATGAACATGCATCATACCAATGTTTTAATAAAATACCAAACTTCTCAAGTGAACAACTACAACATAAAGAACATGACAATACTAAGTACTAGCATATCCATGGTGCATTACAATCATCATATCTATCATAATAGCCAATACAAGTCCAAAGGCAACATGATATCCAAAGTAATACTCCAAAGCATAATACCATCATGAATATAGTCATACTAGTCACTAAGAATCCAAAGGCAACATGTCATCCACATAGTCATCCAAATATAAGTCCTAAAACTCCAAGCAATATTGATACTAACATTCTAATTAGTATGGCAAAAGATATCATGAAAACATAAACATGCAGGAAGATCATAACAGAATAACAAGAGACAAAAACGGTAAATAGCAACTGTAACTACACACACAAGGTGCAAGCAAAGTGAACATGCAAGTTCGGGGCTCATGATAAGAGGTTGGCTTTCCTGGGGGTCGACAAATACTCCGGGAAGAAGTGCGGAACGATCGCGGAAAGATTTGCCAGAAACAGTTCTCTCTCAGAGGGTGATGTTTACTGGCAAGGGCAAAATGGTCATTTTCAGAATGTGCAAACATCAAGAAAATGGTCCCATCAAAAAGGGCTCGACGAACAGAGAAATTGAGCGTTGGAATTGTCAGCGTTCTGGGAACGGGGGTCCCCAGACTTGCCTGCCTGCGGCACACGGCGTGGCCAGGCAGCAGGCCGTATGACCCATCTTCACCAACAAGGCACCCAAGTCCATCGCGAGGGGCCAAGCCTCGCGAGGAGGACAACGCAAGACCTCCTCTTGAGTGGCCTAGCTAGGCAGGATCGCGAGGAGCGGAGATATCAAGGCAGGGCAAACCTCACGAGGCTCTCGTGACGTGAGCCATGACGATCGACACCAGGCGGGCGCCAAGCGGGCGCCAGCGCGCGCAGCGTCCTTGTTTCCCCTTTGGTGCAAAGGAGGCAAGCGCAGCCGCGGAGTACCGAAGCCACAAGCAAAGGTTGCCATTTCGGTGCAACAAGACCAAGACCACGCGTACGGCAAGTCAGAGGTCATCGTGGAGCCCAAGACGGCGTAACCCAGAGTCTTTCACAGGCGCAGACTACCTTTTGTCAGGAAAACTCGTACTTATTGTCCCCCTTCAAATTAGCCCGCCATTGTTGGCTCCCTTCCCACTCAATATTTGGGAAGAGGACCAGGGCCTCTATAAATAGGACTAGCTACCATAGTAGAGGAAAAAAGGAGGATCAGACCCAGAGATACACACAAGTCCATAAACACAAGAACACCTCAACCTCAGGAGGCTGTTCTTCCCCTTCTATTGTTCATCATCAGCCCAAGAAGCAATCCAGCACCGCCACACTAGAGTAGGGTATCACACCACAATGGTGGCCCGAACCAGTATAAACCCCGTGTCTTTCTGTGTTGTGAGTTGGTCGAGTTCGTCCGCAAGATCAAAGCGAGCTAGAGTGTAGACCGGTAGGAGGGAAAGACTTCACGGGCACCCCAGTGTTCGAACCTTAAGGGTCTGCCGGAACCCACATCCGACAGGAATCACCTCATTTGGAGTTACGGGTAAAAAGATATGATTGTTTAACTACCAGGGACCTATCTGTAAAGGAAATCATTACAAACTGGCCCCTGGCAGGAAAACAGATCATGTCTTTCTCAGAAATACGTTTTCCAGAGAGGAAAGCACATTCTGGCCCGAAGAAGAGGAGGAATACACTTTCGGCTGAGGGAAAGCACACTCCAAGGAATACGACTTCGGGGTTCTGAAAACGGACAACAGCCCGGGGCGCCGCCACTTAACTGACTTGGCGAGGTGGGGTCAACGCGGGGTCACTGGCGAGGGGGACCCGTGAGGGGTGGGGCCCGCCTGGCTGGCTTCTTCTTCCTCCCGCTCGATGCGCACCTGGCCGAGGGGGGACGCCCACCCCGATGACGCTCGGCAGCGCGTCCGGCCACTACAGCAGACGGGCGACCTACCGAAAAGCTCAGGATGGCGAGGGGCACCTCGGGGTGGCGCTAGCTTCCCCCGAGGAACACCAGGGAGGGACCTACACGGCCCACGGCGGAGAGTGGATTCGGCCGCCGGTGGACACAGCGCTACGGTGGGGAAGGGAAGAGGCCGAGGGCACGGGGAGGCTTGCCAGAGTATGGGGGATGCAGTGGTGGTGGAGGAACGGCGAGAGGAGCTCGGGATCACCGAAATCGGGTGAGACCCGAGGCGTCGGCTATGGCGACGGTGGTGGTCAGAGAGTGACTCCGGGGAGGGGTGAGTGGCTTGGGGAGGCTTGAGGTCTACGAGAGAGCTCGGGGTCACTATTTATAGCCATGGGGAGAGCTCGGGAAGGAGGGGAGGTGGCACGCGGCGGGCAACGTGTACGTGCGTCGGCAATGGCACGATGTCGGCAGGCGCGGCCAAGGCTCACGGGAAGCGGCGGGAAGGCGACGAAGAGGAACAAGACGAGCAGCAGAGGCTCACGGAGACGAGAGGCTCTCCGGAACGAAAGGAGGAAGGGGACATCTGGGAGGAAAGTGACGGTGCAGGGGGAGCTCACTATTTGGTTAATGGCACGGCTCGCCGGAGAAGAAAACGAAGGGGGCCAGAGGACCAGGTGGAAGGAGAGGTCGTGGAGGAGCTGTTGGGCATCGATGGCAAGACCAGAACCGGTCGGGGCAGCGATGCCGACTCAAACAGTGGCTAGAACACCGTTTTGGCTAGCATTCCCCGTGGTCACCATGGACAAAGCATGCTCTTGAGTTTTTACTGATGTAATCTCATGTCTACTATGTAGTACTTTGAAGAGATAGTGTTACCATGGTAAAGAAACAAGCAAAGACACATGGAGTAGAGTAAACCAAGCTCCACAAGTTTATTGCTGCAAACTTGACCACACTCTAGAGAGTAAACTAGAGAGGGTAAAAGGTAAAATTGATGTCTGAGACGCTTAGGGTAGAAAGGACTACGGTCGTGTAAATTATGAGGTCATTTGGCCAAGTATTTAGCATAGTTGCTGTGCAACTGCTAAACCTGACCCAGAAACTAAATCAGGAAGAAGCATTCACTAGGAGTGATGGATTCAGCTAAAACTTGGCAAAGCCTGATGACTTGGACATACCATGATGCTGTAAAAATATCATATCAAATGGACTTACAAAAATGGTACTTGTTTCACAAACATCTCCTCTGTCCAAAAACTTGAGAAAATTCCTCAAAGCAAATGGCTAAATGAAATAAGACAAAATCTTGTGGAGAGGGATAATATGGATAGGAGAAGGTCTGGAAAAAGTTTCAGCTGAAATGGAGCAAGATAAAATATACTTGCTTTACAAACTAAAAGTTTTGACAGAAATCAAGAATTGCTCCTGTGCTCACATAGTTTAATGAAATGAACTGAATTCGCGGGGAGACTAATGATTTGAGATACTTGAGAGGATGGAAAAGTTTCATCCCATTTGGAACTGTTATTAAGTTACTTCCTTCACAAAGTTGTGTTATGGTCAGAAACTTTGAAGAAATTGCACAGGGAGCTAGGATGGATGGATTGAGCTTATATTTGGCATCCATGGGTTATTTATCCATGTTAATCACCCTACCAAATTGCAGCTCAATTGGAGTTAGGAATAAGGCACTTCCTTTGCAAAATTTCAGAGAAGGCAGAGACTTGCATTGGATCATGTGCCCAATTTTTGATCTGAAGAACATGAGATAAGGATGGAACTAGTGATTATATAGCAAGGACAAGCTCCACAATTTATGTGGGAATTTTTGCTGCTAGAAAAATGGTAGTTCCTTTGGAAAATGGCAGAAATGCAATATTGGCATTAAATACGAAAAGGCAATTTTCCTGATTTAACTATGGCCAATATATTTGCCAGGGCTTGGATTAGGCATAATTTTACGAGATGGCTAGTTATGCCTTTGGATTTTATTCCTCAGGAAGGCAAGAAAAGGAATAAATCACAATTCAAAAATATTGCATGGGACTTAGCAATATTTTTGCATATCCAAGTTTCAGAAAGATGGGAGGATCTCTGGTAACAATTGGGAGGATCAACAGATCAACAAAAATGATAGCTCCCTTGTAAGCACAAAGGAGATATCCAAATCCCAAAAATTTGGAATTAGGGTTTGAGATGATGCAGATGAGGGCTTGCCCACTGACAAATACATGAGCAAGGTTTTTGGAAAGGTTGAAAATGACAAGAATTGTCACAGTCATCTAGCAAACTCGGGAGATTTTTTTTTGAAGAATGAGTGCCAGGAAGGAATAACAACACAAAAATTGATAACCCAATTTTGGGGTTGTTACAACTCTTCCCCCCCTTAAAAAGAATCTTGTCCTCGAGATTCCTAGAGTTACAACGCAAATGAAAGAATAACCACTCCGGGAGAAAACCTCGGGGTTAATTTTATCCCTTTGGTCAAATTCAAACGGGATAGGGGCACCAATAATTGGTACACCTGGGAAGGGATATGGCAAACTTGGATATATCCACCGCTAGGGGCACTCGAGATCAGCCTCCCAAAAAATATTGGATGCACCCAATGAACAATGGTTTCACCTACTGACACGTGGGTCTAGGGCCCACTGGCAGCCTCCTTCTTCTACCTTTGGTTTGCTGCTTCTTCTTTGTCGCTGCTCTGCGTGCGGCTTGGCGCAGCACGCATCTAGCTCCTAGGGCGATGAGGACCCTGGTGCCATAGTGCGCGGCGCACACGGCGCCGGTGCAGCGAGCACTGACGTCACGGGCCAGTACCTTGTTGGCACTGCTCGCGGATTCGCGTCCTGGACTCCGGTGATCGAGCGAGGAGAGGTTCTCCTGGACCTCGCTCTCCGTACACTAGGGTTGGGCTATAAAAGACCGCAGCACGACTCTCCTCCAGCACACTAACACAATGCCGCTCTACTACCTCTTTGGTTTGGACGAGATGGAGCCGAGCTTCTTCGGCGAAGAAATGTTCTTCGCGGTGCTGCGGTTGTTCCTCGCGGCACTGCTGGGAATGCTCATCGGCTTGTCGATCCTCCTGCTGATATTCACTAGGAACGATTGGGCTCGGGAGAACGCGTGGCTGGGCGCGGGTGCTCGAGATGCGGGAGAAGATGGTGCGCTACGTCGTCCGCCGCCACGCTTGATCCTCCGTCACTTTGCGCTGGCGGAGTAATCGCGTGCGGTGGTGGAGCGGGGTGGCGACTCGCCTGCGCCACGCAATGCACAGGAGATGGTGGGGATCGGGGTCCAGGTGCAGGCGAGGTGGTTGCGCCAGCTCAGCATTGCACCGGGGTACGATGAAAAATTTCGTGGATTGTTCCACAAAAGAGGGTGTTAATGTAGAATCGGAGTTGAAATTTGTATCGGGGTAGATGTACTGGATCGAGGGAAATAAAGTTGGTAGTGTTCCCCAGAAATGAAATCAGGAGAAAGAATTAGAGACGAGGAATTTCCAGGCGGAAATGCCTCTATGAGGTTCTGGATTTGAAAAATTCGGCACACGTGGTATGCACAGATAGAAGGGACATGTGACTTTGCATTCCCCCGAGTACTGCCCGAAGGTACTCGTGGGTGAAACGGCTATGCGTGTAGTAGGCAGAATAATCTAACCTAGCAAACGGACAGAGGCAATAAACATGCAATAAAAAACATAGCAGAAAAATCATTCTAAGGTGTTTTAAGACCAGTGGGCATATATATAATCCTGGTATATATATCCCTACACCAGCGCGTATTTTATTAAAGGCTCGGGAGGAGTCAATGTTGTCTTGAGGATATGTGCTCTACTAATTAAAATCTTGTTAGCACACATTGCCAACCCTGGCAAACATCTCTGTTCGACAGAGAGACATAAAAAAACAAGAACAAATATCAAAAGCAAGAAAACATGCAAACATCATACGAGGTACAAAAGTGCAAGCATATAACAAAGCACGAGCGCCCTACGCGCTAAACGAAACTACTCACTCTGGGATACATGGTTCTATCCTCATACCGGGGATGAACTGACAGACTGACCTACTTGCAGAAACATCTGGATGCGGGGCTATGATCAAGCTGAAGGCTTGCTTTTCTGGGGTTCTCCGGGAGGACGAAGACTGAGCCACTCTCCATCTTCATCATCCGAGAACACTATTGTAACGACCCAAGACC
The DNA here is from genome assembly GCF_002162155.2 of Triticum dicoccoides. Classification (NCBI taxonomy): domain Eukaryota; kingdom Viridiplantae; phylum Streptophyta; class Magnoliopsida; order Poales; family Poaceae; genus Triticum; species Triticum dicoccoides. The sequence continues at coordinate 325,317,861 of NC_041384.1, read as the reverse complement.
CGGAGCTTCAGATGCCTTCCAGGGTTTCCGGGTTTCATCGCGTGATTTGTTTGGTTCGTTGCATTCATCTTTGCATCATGTGCATTGCATCATGTCATCATGCAACCCGTTTTTTTAGAAAACTCAATCAAATAAACTGTATGGATCTTTGATCCATTTAAATCGAGGGAATTCACATGGTGAGTTCTCTTTATAACATACCCTCCCGATATTTAGGGAGCTATATTAAACCATTCCATTGGCTTGGAATCACCCACAAACACATATGCACCGTTCTTCAAATTTCCTTTTATCCTTCTTAACTTCCCCTTCTTCCTTTGAGGCCTTTTAGTAAAATTGAGTGGCAATTTTGCTTTACCCATAAATCTTCCAAATCTGCCCATAAATCACATATATTGTGTAGGGTCACCTGCTATAATTTCAACCCATTTGGAGTTCATTCGAATGGGTTTCGAAATTCGAACTTGTCGAGTTAAACCCAACGCGTGTGGATTTTACTTCCTCCAAAAATCGTTAGGCCATTTTTGTCAAATTCCTCATATTTTTATGACTCCGGAAAAATTTTCCTCCTGTCCAAATTCCTTCCCTAACACCTCTCTTTCTTTTATTTCTCTCTAATTCTTCTTTTTTGCTAAAAAACTCAGTGGGAGAAGAGGAAGCCCAACAAGGCCGGCCCATTCATTTCCTTTCAGCCCACCAGGCCAGGCCTCCTCCTCCTGTAACCTAGAGCCAGGAGACCCCCATCCCCTTGTTCTCTCCCTCATCCTCTCCCCTCGCGCCGCCAAAGGCCAGACCCAGCGCCCCATCTCCGTCGCTCTTCTCTCCCTCGATCCCCTCCATCTTCCTGTCGCCGCCTCGCTTTGCCAGGGAGAGGAGCTCCCCAATGCTCCATCCCCTTCTCCGGCCTCCCAGTTGACTTGCGCCGTGGGCCACCGCCGAACCTCCTCCCTCCGCGCCAAGGTCGCCGTTGTCGCTTCGCTGCTTCCTCCAGGCGCCGCTCGCAGCTACCGCCATGGAGCCGAGCTCAGAGCTCCGCTGCTTCCTCGGCTTTGCACCGTCCTCCACTGCCTCCCCGCCAGAGGCCCTCGCAGGCTCCTCCTCATTGCCCTTGCCTCATTGCTGGATCCTGCTTCGGCGCCGGGCCGCTGCGGCCAGGAGCTGCTACACCCCCTCGACTCGCCCCTGGCCCTGCTCCACCTCGCCGCCTTGCCTCGTTGCCTCGCATCCGCAGAACCAGGCCACGGCTGCGCCATGGACGCCTCCCTCCTTTGCACCTGGCCTCGGCTGGAGTCGCCCCTGTCAGCAACCAACACGACCACGAGGCTGCCCTCTACTTCCCCTGCACAGGAGCTCGCAGCTACCACCATCGCCTCCTTGCTGTTGGCATCCCGAGGCCCCTTGTGCTGTTTTGTGTTGGACGTCAAGGCCACCAAGCTCGACTACGAGGATTCGCCAAGTACCATTCTGATGCACCAAGTTCGACTACATGGACCTCCAAGTTCCTCCACTAATGACTCGAACGGCTACAAAATGTGAACCACTACCGCCGACCCGCAAAGAACTGTGGACGTCAAGTTCCGTGTCGTTGACCCAGAACCTCTATGAAAACGTGTACGACTACTTCCGTGGCCAAAGACCCGTGTACAACTACCGTCACCGAAGGCCGTCGAGTGAACGTCTACCCACATCGTGTATTTGACCAAGTTCGATGACGACCTCCGAAGAACTCGGATTCGCCAAGTTCCACTATCGTCGCCACCGGAAACCTTGGATTCGTCAAGTACCTCTCCGAAAACGAACGGAACCACTACTTCCCTCGAAGACCAGGGAACGACTACCGCCGCCGCCGGAAACCTCGGATGCATCAAGTACCTCTTTAAAAATGAATGTGTACCACTACCGTCGAAGTCCGATAGAACCACGACTTCGACTACCGTCGCAGGAATGTCTACTTCCCCTACACCGCATCGAACTTGAACCCCTCAGATATTGCACGCTTCAAAGGTATAACCCCGAGACGATCGTCCGAGAACGAATGCTTGTGACGTATGAGATGCACCCTTTGTCGGCACCGTATTCGGAGTGTCTCTCGCTTCCATGCCATCGACTCGTGGGACACCGGAGTCCGGGAGCGCCCCACCATCTTTTGCACGCATCCGCACACTTCTCCTTTACATCGGTATCTCAATCGAGTTACCGGAACCGGAACGTTGCCGAGGCACCGTTTTCGTTATCGTTGCCGTGACACCCTTTTTCCTTTCCACCACGGTGACAAATGTTTCATAATGGTCTTGTCAACTTTTAATAAAAATTGCATAAAACTTGCATATGCCATTCGCATCATGATAACAACATTTAAAATGGTTAAAAGTGTTGTTTGCTTAAATTACTAATTACACATGAGGTTTTACCAGAATTGTTGTTTGATGTTTCTGGCCTCATTTAAAATGGCTAACTATGTATTTTACTCATGTTTCACCTCTTTCCATGTTTAACAACATTGAATATTTTTGGGTACATAAACAAGATCGAACTAAATAAGGCACGTGGTGTTTCGTCAATATGCAACGAAGTTGCATATTGAGCTCCACTTAATTTGTAGGGTTGCTTGTGCACTTTGCCATGCCATGCTTCATTAAACCGGACATGCATCATACTTGATTGTGCATCATACCATGATTATGTGATGGTTGTTTACCATGTTGTTTGCTTCTTTCCGGTGTTGCTTCTTCGGGTTAGTTCCGTTAACGTCGTGTTGTGAGGATTCGTTCGACTACGTCCGTTTGTCTTCTTCATGGACTTGTTCTTCTTCCTTGCGGGATTTCAGGCAAGATGACCATAACCTCGAAATCATTTCTATCTTTGCTTGCTAGTTGCTTGCTCTTTTGCTATGCCTATGCTGCGATACCTACCACTTGCTTATCATGCCTCCCATGTTGTTAAACCAAGCCTCTAACCCACCTTGTCCTAGCAAACCGTTGTTTGGCTATGTGACCGCTTTGCTCAGCCCCTCTTATAGCGTTGTTAGTTGCAGGTGAAGATTGGAGCTTGTTCCATGTTTGGAACATGGATATTTTGTTGGGATATCACAATATCTCTTATTTAATTAATGCACCTATATACTTGGTAAAGGGTGGAAGGCTCGGCCTTATGCCTGGTGTTTTGTTCCACTCTTGCCACCCTAGTTTCCGTCATATCGGTGTTATGTTCCCGGTTTTTGCGTTCCTTACGCGGTTGGGTTATAATCGGAACCCCTTGACAGTTCGCCTTGAATAAAACTCCTCCAGCAAGGCCCAACATTGGTTTTACCATTCGCCACCTAGCCTCTTTTTCCCTTGGGTTAGGCCAGCCCAAGGGTCATCTTTATTTTAACCCCCCCGGGCCGGTGCTTATCTAATTGTTGGTCCGAAATGGGCAGCCTGCGGGGCCACCTGGGGGAAACTTGAGGGCTTGTTTTACTCGTAGCTTGACCTATCCGGTGTTGCCCTGAGAACGAGATATGTGCAGCTCCCATCAGGATGTCGGCGCATCGGGCGGCTTTGCTGGACTTGTTCTACCATTGTCGAGGATGTCTTGTAACCGGGATTCCGAGCCTGATCGGGTCTTCCCGCTAGAAGGAATATCCTTCGTTGACCTGAGAGCTTGTGATGGGCTAAGTTGGGACACCCCTGCAGGGATTTGAACTTTCGAAAGCCGTGCCCGCGGTTATGGGCAGATGGGAATTTGTTAATGTCTGGTTGTAGAAAACCTGAAGTTGACCTTAATTAAAACACATCAACCGCGTGTGTAACCGTGATGGTCTCTTCTCGGTGGAGTCCGGGAAGTGAATACGGTGTTGGAGTTATGCTTGACGTAGGTTGTGCTAGGATCACTTCTTGATCATAGTTTCTCGATCATGTTTTTGCCTTCGCTCCTCGCTCTCTTTTGCGAATAGGTTAGCCACCATATATGCTAGTCACTTACTGCAGCTCCACCTCATACCTTTTACCCTACCTATAAGCTTAAATTGTCTTGATCGCGAGGGTGTGAGATTGCTGAGTCCCTGTGGCTCACAGATACTTTCAAAAACCTGTTTGCAGGTGCCGTTGAACCGTGCAGATGACGCAACCAAGCTCAAGGAGGAGCTCGATGAAGATCTCGTTTTTGTGTTGTTCCGTTTCCAGTTGGTCAGTAGTGGAGCCCAGTCGGGACGATCGAGGATCTGTGTAGCATTTGGGGTAGTCTTCTTTTATTGTTGGTTCCGTAGTCGGACCTTGATTATATCTAGATGATGTAATGCTTTATTCATGTAATTGTGTGAAGTGGCGATTGTAAGCCAACTATGTATCTCTTTCCCTTATGTTTTACATGGGTTGTGTGAAGATTACCTCACTTGCGACATTGCTTTCAATGCGGTTATGCCTCTATGTTGTGCTTCGACACGGGAGAGATATAGCCGCATCGAGGGCGTTACAAGTTGGTATCAGAGCCTTCCCCGACCTTAGGAGCCCCCCTGCTTGATCGAATCGCTAACGTTATTGAGTCTAGAAATTTTTTGAGTCTTTTAGGAATTATATATATCGGAGTGTAGGACTTCTTTTTACTCCTTAGTCCCTTCGTCGCTCTGGTGAGGCATCTTGACGTAGAGTTTTGACTCTTCTCTTCTCAAATTTCACTAAAAAAAATTTAGGATCACGCGGGTATCTTGGAATCGTTCCGATGGTCTTGTGACGAGAACATTGTTCTTGGTGCCTCCTGACATTTAGGGGTTGTGGCAGTGTCCCGGGGAGTTGAGCTCTGAGGTGTTGTCGTCTCAATTTTATCGTTGCAGTTCTGGAATACCTGAGTTTAGTTTCGCCGACATCGAAAATCTCTTTTATGCAGTTGTTGGTGAGATAACCTCGACGCCACCCAGTACTGGGGCGGGAGTTCGGGAGTATTGCCATAACTCCTATAACGGATGTTTTTTTCGAAGGTTGAGGTAAATGATTTCCGAAGGTTTCTTGGTTATGTGTTGAAGGATGGATACAGCTGGATGTAGGATTTGTTAGTATTGGGTGAGATATTATGCTTCCCCTGTATCGCCAACACCTGATTGCATAACCGGAAAATTTCGGGAGTTTATAAGTGGGAATTCAAGTAGCTCTTAGGATATCTTTCCGACAGATGTATGATATGAAATTGGGGTTCGACGTCTAGTGGTCCGCTTATTCACGGTTGGTTTTAGAGTGGTCTCGTTGTGTCTTAAAGAGTCCTTGGCTATGCCGACTCGGGGACGCTTTGTATGTCATGTGCACTGCCTTGTACATGATGGTGCTGTACGATCGAGCCCGTGTAGGCCCCACCATGAAAACTTTGGACAAAATCTCTATCATATGTTTGTTCCGGCTTATTTTGCAATCCAATCCTTTTTGTTTTGTTTTTGAGCTGTGGTATTCGAGTTGCTTCGAAGCCAAATGTTGATTCCATACTTTTCCTAAGCGGTGTTCTCATATTCCTATGTGAATACTAATCCTTCTTGATCATCGAGATTGTCTTGCCAATCCTTTTCAACTGGTGTGCTTCTCTTCAAGCGGATCCGTCCATTTTCAACATCCGCAAGATCTAGTATCAGTTCTTCTCAACGGTGTTTGTTTCATCCGTCTCCAAGTTGCCTTTATTTTTCCCGCCCACCCTCCCTTTTTCTTTGAGGACTCAGAATTCTTAATCAAGTATCCATCTTATTGGTTATGAAGTCTCTCCATTCTTTTCCATCAATATTCTTATCCGGTGATTCTCATGAAGATTCTAACGGAGATTCAAGTTCATCATTCTTCGTGCTTTTCCTTTTTCGGTGGATTCAATTCAAGTTTTCAGTGTTGATCATATTCTTTTCTTTGTTTCTAATGATATTCACATGTCGGTGCACCTCTTAATCATCTACTTCTCGCTATTCAATTGTTCCGGAGTGTTGAAGGTATCCCGAAGATTCATGCTTACACTCTGCTTCCGTTCAACCTATCTCGAGGTTGTTATCTCATCAAAGCCATTTAAATCATCCGGTGCCATATCTTTCAAGTAATCGTTCTACGGTGTTTCTTTTGAGTGGCCCTAACCCACAGGTCGTTTCCCGGGATCTTACCTGACTCTTCTAATTTTCTCGGAGATTTTCAAATACTTTTCTAAAGTCTGACGTAAGAATGAATTGTCATCAGTCAGATGGTTTCTCCAAGATCTTATAATTTTTTTCTAATCATTGGCTCAACCTCTACGCTTTTCATTCTCCCGGAGTATCTCAATAATTCATGACGGTGTTTCTCGTCGTCATTCTCAACACTTGAAGACCGAAGAAGAGTTTCTCTTAAATCTTGCCCCATTCTCTTCAAAGATGCGTGGTTCTAGCTTGATGCCATCCTCTCATAACTATTTTCGATTGTGAGAATTCTTTTCAACCATCCGGAGCAATTCATGAGTCTTTTCAGTGGGATTCTCCAGAGCCCATCATCTCAGAAGTGTTCATTCTCAGCTTTCAGCTCTCGTTATCCAAATCTTACCGGTGCATCATTCAAGTTTTCTCTAATCAGTTCGTGATTTATTCGTTCATTTGTATCTAAATTCCCTCAAGTATCTTCATTTGTTCTCTAATTCATACCGGTGATTCATCCCTTTTACTTCGCTCGTTTTCAAGTCTTACGGTGGTTCGTTCAAGATTTCTCTTCCTTATTTATCTTATCAATTCATTCGTTCTTCCAAATCCTACCGGTGGTTCATTGAAGACCTTCCCAAGTTTGCGCTATATCTATCTTCATCTTTTCTACGAGAATAAGTAGTGTGCCAAATCCATTGTTGGTCATCAATTTAATTGGTGAAGGATAAGCATAATGTAATTCTTATTCTTGTTTCATCCTAATGATTAATTCCTTATTCCGGAGGTTCTTCAAATTCTCTATTTCAATTGTTTCATCTTTCTTTTCTGGAGTTCCGAGGTTTTCCGTTTTATCTCGTCGCGAAGATCCATCTAATCATTACAAGGTTTCAACTTCTCCTTCCTTTCGTTATCCTTTTGTTTACCGGAGTTCTTCATGGAGGTTCTACATGATGGTTCATCAAGGATTTAATTCCTTTTCGAAGTGTTCATCAACATTCTTTTCAGAGGAGCTCAAGTATTCTTCATCTTGCTATCCGGAGTGCAATTCTTTCTAACGTTTCATTGGAGGTGGTATTATGTCGTTCTTGATAATTTGAGTTCATGTTTCATGATTCACATGTTGTTAAGAATGAGGTATTTTAAAATCCATCAATATCATCACCGGAGTAATCTTGGGTTATATTTCACCTAAAGTCTTCCCTAAGGATTGTTCCTATTTATGGTGCTTATATATGACCCAATTTCTTCATTTATCCTTCCGGTGATATAAGCGTCTCATCTCCTTGTTGATATCAATCCAATCTATCGTTTCCCTGAGTGGCAGGTTGTCACCTCATAATTTGATATGTATTCCATAAGACCATATCAAGCTTATTCTTTCATTGGTATTTTTTCCAACAACTCCGTTCGACCCTTCCCCTAAGGATGCCTGTTCAAGCTCTTTTGTGGCAGAAATTGGCATTTTCTTCTCCGTTCTCCTATTTCAATTATCTATCCTCTATTCTTTTGTTCCGGAGGCATTGTGATGTTGCTATTTTCAACCCATCATCTCGTTTTGTCAAAGATCATGTTCTTTTCATGCCTACCCATTTAACCAGAGTGTTGTGCCCTTTTGCTCAAGTTCTTTTTGCTTTATCATTCCTTGTACATCTCGTTTTAACCTGAGTGCTTGCATGTACTTCTTGTCCTTTGAAACCTTTCTCTTGTGTCTTTCAACCTACAGGGTTCTCGTGATGTTCCTTGTTCCTCTTTTCAAACGAAGGTTTTCAACTTTGTTCAATCCTCGTTGTATTCTTTCTTTCAAATTTGTTCAACCTTTTCAAGGTTCTTTGCTTTCACTCATTGGTCGAAGAAGCAACTTAGTTTTACCTCTTCTCGTTCTCTTCCGTTTTTTTCCTTCGGTGCCATTCTAGATCTCGGGATGAGATCCTCTCGTAGTGGTGGAGTGTTGTAACGCCCCAAGACCCGGAGCTTCATATGCCTTGCAGGGTTTCCGGGTTCCGTCGCATGCTTTGTTTGGTTCGTTGCATTCATCTTTGCATCATGTGCATTGCATCATGTCATTATGCAACCCGTTTTTTTAAAAAAAACTCAATCAAATAAACCGTATGGATCTTTGATCCATTTAAATCGAGGGAATTCACATGGTGAGTTCTCTTTATAACATACCCTCCCGATATTTAGAGAGCTATATTAAACCATTCCATTGGCTTGGAATCACCCACAAACACATATGCACCGTTCTTCAAATTTCCTTTTATCCTTCTCAACTTCCCCTTCTTCCTTTGGGGCCTATTAGTAAAATTGAGTGGCAATTTTACTTTACCCATAAATGTTCCAAATCTGCCCATAAATCACATATATTGTGTAGGATCACCTCCTAGAATTTCAACCCATTTGGAGTTCATTTGAATGGGTTTTGAAATTCGAACTTGTCAAGTTAAATCCAACACGTGTGGATTTTACTTCCTCCAAAAATCGTTAGGCCATTTTTGTCAAATTCCTCATATTTTAATGACTCCAGAAAAATTTTCCTCCTACCCAAATTTCTTCCCTAACACCTCTCTTTATTTTATTTCTCTCTCATTCTTTCTTTTTTCTAAAAAAACTCAGTGGGAGAAGAGGAAGCCCAACGAGGCCGGCCCATTCATTTCCTCTCAGCCCACCAGGCCGGGCCTCCTCCTCCTGTAACCTAGCGCCAGGAGACGCCCATCCCCTCGTTTTCTCCCCCATCCTCTCCCCTCGCGCCGCCAAAGGCCAGACCCAGCGCCCCATCTCCCTCGCTCTTCTCTCCCTCGATCCCCTCCATCTTCCTGTCGCCGCCTCGCTTTGCCAGGGAGAGGAGCTCCCCAACGCTCCATCCCCTTCTCCGGCCTCCCAGTTGACTTGCACCTTGGGCCACCGCCGAACCTCCTCCCTCCGCGCCAAGGTCGCCGTTGTCGCTTCGCTGCTTCCTCCAGGCGCCGCTCGCAGCTACCGCCATGGAGCCGAGCTCGGAGCTCCGCTGCTTCCTCGGCTCTGCACCGTCCTCCACTGCCTCCCTGCCAGAGGCCCTCGCAGGCTCCTCCTCATTGCCCTTGCCTCGTCGCTGGACCCTGCTCCGACGCCGCGCCGCTGCGGCCAGGAGCTGCTCACCCTCTCGACGTGCCCCAGGCCCTGCTCCACCTCGCCGCCTTGCCTCGTCGCCTCGCATCCGCAGAACCAGGCCACGGCCGCGCCATGGCCGCCTCCCTCATTTGCACCTGGCCTCGGCTAGAGTCGCCCCTGTCAGCAACCAGCACGACCACGAGGCTGGCCTCTACTTCCCCTGCACAGGAGCTCGCAGCTACCACCATCGCCTCCTTGTTGTTGGCATCCCGAGGCCCCTTGTGCTGTTTTGTGTTGGACGTCAAGGCCACCAAGTTCGACTACGAGGATTCGCCAAGTGCCATTCGGATGCACCAAGTTAGACTACATGGACCGCCAAGTTCCTCCACCAACGACTCGAACGGCTACAAAATGTGAACCACTACCGCCGACCCGCAAAGAACCGTGGACGTCAAGTTCCGTGTCGTTGACCCCGAACCTCTATGAAAACGTGTACGACTACTTCCGTGGCCAAAGACCAGTGTACAACTACCGTCATCGAAGGCCGTCGAGTGAACGTCTGCCCACATCGTGTATTTGACCAAGTTCGATGACGACCTCCGAAGAACTCGGATTCGCCAAGTTCCACTACCGTCGCCCCTGGAAACCTTGGATTTGTCAAGTACCTCTCCGAAAACAAACGGAACCACTACTTCCCTCGAAGACCAGCGAACGACTACCGCCACCTCCGGAAACCTCGGATGCATCAAGTACCTCTTTAAAAAAGAATGTGTACCACTACCGTCGAAGTCCGATAGAACCACGACTTCGACTACCGTCGCGGGAACGTCTACTTCCCCTACACCGCATCGAACTTGAACCCCTCCGATATTGCACGCTTCAAAGGTATAACCCCGAGACGATCGCCCGAGAACGAATGCTTGTGATGTATGAGATGCACCCTTTGTCTGCACCGTATTCGGAGTGTCTCTTGCTTCCATGCCATCGACTCGTGGGATACCGGAATCCGGGAGCGCCCCCCATCTTTTGCACGCATCCGCACACTTCTCCTTTGCATCGGTATCTCAATCGAGTTACCGGAACCAGAACGTTGTCGTGGCACCGTTTTCGTTATCGTTGCCGTGACACCCTTTTTCCTTTCCACCACGGTGACAAATGTTTCATAATGCTCTTGTCAACTTTTAATAAAAATTTCATAAAACTTGCATATGCCATTCGCATCATGATAACAACATTTAAAATGGTTAAAAGTGTTGTTTGCTTAAATTACTAATTGCACATGAGGTTTTATCGGAATTGTTGTTTGATGTTTCTGGCCTCATTTAAAATGCCTAACTATGTATTTTACTCATGTTTCACCTCTTGCCATGTTTAACAACATTGAATATTTGTGGGTACATAAACAAGATCGAACTAAATAAGTCACATGGTGTTTCGTCAATATGCAACGGAGTTGCATATTGAGCTCCACTTAATTTGTAGGGTTACTTGTGCACTTTGCCATGCCATGCTTCATTAAACCGGACATGCATCATACTTGATTGTGCATCATACCATGATTATGTGATGGTTGTTTACCATGTTGTTTGCTTCTTTCCGGTGTTGCTTCTTCGGGTTAGTTCCGTTAACGTCGTGTTGTGAGGATTCGTTCGACTACGTCCATTTGTCTTCTTCATGGACTCGTTCTTCTTCCTTGTGGGATTTTAGGCAAGATGACCATACCCTCGAAATCACTTCTATCTTTGCTTGCTAGTTGCTCGCTCTTTTGCTATGCCTATGCTGCGATACCTACCACTTGCTTATCATGCCTCCCATGTTGTTAAACCAAGCCTCTAACCCACCTTGTCCTAGCAACCCGTTGTTTGGCTATGTGACCGCTTTGCTCAGCCCCTCTTATAGCATTGTTAGTTGCAGGTGAAGATTGGAGCTTGTTCCATGTTTGGAACATGGATATTTTGTTGGGATATCACAATATCTCTTATTTAATTAATGCACCTATATACTTGGTAAAGGGTGGAAGGCTCGGCCTTATGCCTGGTGTTTTGTTCCACTCTTGCCGCCCTAGTTTCCGTCATATCGGTGTTATGTTCCCGGTTTTTGCGTTCCTTACGCGGTTGGGTTATAATGGCAACCCCTTGATAGTTCGCCTTGAATAAAACTCCTCCAGCAAGGCCCAACATTGGTTTTACCATTCGCCACCTAGCCTCTTTTTCCCTTGGGTTAGGCCAGCCCAAGGGTCATCTTTATTTTAACCCCCTCGGGCCAGTGCTTGTCTAAGTGTTGGTCCGAAATGGGCAGCCGGCGGGGCCACCTGGGGGAAACTTGAGGGCTGGTTTTACTCGTAGCTTGACCTATCTGGTGTTGCCCTGAGAACGAGATATGTGCAGCTCCCATCAGGATGTCGGCGCATCGGGCGGCTTTGCTGGACTTGTTTTACCATTGTTGAGGATGTCTTGTAACCGGGATTCCGAGCCTGATCGGGTCTTCCCGCTAGAAGGAATATCCTTCGTTGGCCGTGAGAGCTTGTGATGGGCTAAGTTGGGACACCCCTGCAGGGATTTGAACTTTCGAAAGCCGTGCCCGCGGTTATGGGCAGATGGGAATTTGTTAATGTCCGGTTGTAGAAAACCTGAAGTTGACCTTAATTAAAACACATCAACCGCATGTGTAACCGTGATGGTCTCTTCTCGGCGGAGTCCAGGAAGTGAACACGGTGTTGGAGTTATGCTTGACGTAGGTTGTGCTAGGATCACTTCTTGATCATAGTTTCTCGATCATGCTTTTGCCTTCTCTCCTCGCTCTCTTTTGCGAATAGGTTAGCCACCATATATGCTAGTCGCTTACTGCAGCTCCACCTCATACCTTTTACCCTACCTATAAGCTTAAATTGTCTTGATCGCGAGGGTGTGAGATTGCTGAGTCCCTGTGTGATAGAGGCAAAGGTGTCCCGTCTTTCGATGAGATGATGGATATCACTTTGGTGGAAGTCGACTTTGACGATCCGACTACGAACGTGCGAGGACGTCGCGCCTTAGCAATCGCTAAACCAACTCCGAGAGGTTATTGACCACGCCGGAGCACGATCAACCTGACCACGAGGGTCTGTTTCCTGCGAGCAAACGAAGAACAAGCAAGAAACTAAGATTGCAATCTGGATATTGCGACTATAAGATGAAAGCTTTATTGATCAAGGTGGGGTTCTGTGACGCCTTTGTCTGGTCGTTGAACACAAACGAAGTACGCGAAGTTGCAGCTATGGCGAACTTTTAATCTAAACAAAACCCAAAGTCTAAACGGTGCCCTAAGGGCTGTATATATGGAGGAAGAGAGGGGGAATTTCGTGGCCCTTGGTGGAGGGGTCCGAAATCAACCCTATCTCTTGTTTCCCCACACATACGGACTCTAAAAATAGCCTATACTTATGTATTTCGAAATTACATGGGCCTGTCCCAATAAAAAGGTGACGCAGCACCTATAATAGCCTCGGGACGAAATTTATGAAGTGGCATCTTGTATATTTCGTCCATGGCTTCATGCACCCATTATGGTGGCTTCAAAGCCCTGAAATCATCACTTGTAACTCCGTTCTTGTTCCCCTTGCGCATGGCATCATCTCCATGCTTGTTCTTGCTCCAATGTTCATCCTTCTCCAAGCTAGGCCCTTCATTTGTAAGCAAAACAAATGTATCCAATTTAGGCAGCATCATATTCTCATGAACATTAGAATCATTACCAAGAAACGAAAGTACCTGATAATTTAATTGGTGTGCGCGAGCTCTAGTAATTGGTCCCGTATATGTAGCAGTAGGGGCTGTGGGTGTAACAATGGTATTGATGTCCTCATCATCCTCCCCTTCTTGAAATGAAGTCGTCCTCGACGGAAACTCATCTTCCTCACCCAAATAAGGCTTCAAATCTGCAATGTTAAAAGTGGGACTAACCCCAAAATCTGCAGGCAGCTCAAGTTTATATGCATTATCATTTATTTTCTCTAACACCTTAAAGGGACCATCAACACGTGGCATTAGCTTTGATTTGCGTAAATCAGGAAATCTATCCTTACGCAAATGTAACCAAACAAGATCTCCAGGTGCAAACGCAACATGTTTTCTACCCTTATCTCCAGCAAGTTTATATTTAGCATTCATACGCTCAATGTTTTCCTTAGTCAACTCATGCATTTTTAAAATCAATTCAGCACGTTGTTTAGCATCAAAATTAACCTTCTCCGAAGATGGAAGAGGTAACAAATCAATAGGTGCACGAGGTAGGAAACCATACACAACTTCAAAAGGGCACATCTTAGTAGTAGAATGCAATGAACGATTATAAGCAAATTCAATATGAGGCAAGCATTCCTCCCACATTTTCTTATTATTCTTCAAAACAGCCCTAAGCATAGTAGACAACGTTCTATTGACTACTTCAGTTTGTCCATCAGTTTGGGGGTGACAAGTAGTACTAAAAAGCAGTTTAGTCCCCAACTTAGCCCATAAACATCTCCAAAAGTGGCTAAGAAATTTAGTATCACGATCTGAAACGATAGTATTTGGCACACCATGCAAGCGAATAATTTCACGAAAGAACAAATCAGCAACATTAACAGCATCATCGCTTTTATGACATGGTATAAAGTGTGCCATTTTCGAGAATCTATCCACGACAACAAATATGCTATCCCTCCCCTTCTTTGTTCGAGGTAAACCTAAAACAAAGTCCATAGATATATCCTCCTAAGGAACACTAGGTACAGGCAAAGGCATATATAAACCATGAGGATTGAGTCGTGACTTAGCTTTTTGACATGTAGTGCATCGAGCAATAAAACGCTCAACATCCCATCTCATCTTTGGCCAAAAGAAATGTGTAGCAAGTACGTCCTCCATCTTCTTCACGCCAAAGTGTCCCATTAATCCTCCTCCATGCGCCTCCTGCAACAACAAAAGACGAACGGAGCTAGCTGGAATGCATAGCTTGTTAGCACGAAACACAAATCCATCGTTAACGACGAACTTGTTCCACATTCTTCCTTCTTTACAATTCTGCATTACATCTTTAAAATCAGCATCATGCACATATTGATCTTTGATGGTCTCCAAACCAAATATTTTGAAGTCAAGTTGTGAAAGCATAGTATAGCGGCGAGACAATGCATCAGCAATAACATTTTCTTTTCCCTTCTTGTGTTTAATGACATAAGGAAAAGTCTCAATGAATTCAACCCATTTAGCATGTCTATGATTCAGTTTACTTGACTTTTAATATGTTTCAAAGATTCATGATCAGAATGTATAACAAATTCTTTGCGCCATAAATAATGTTGCCATGTTTCTAAAGTCCGAACAAGAGCATATAATTCTTTATCATAAGTAGAATAATTCAGACTAGGCCCACTCAATTTTTCAGAAAAGTATGCAACAGGTTTGCCATCTTGTAATAACACACCGCCTAATCCAATTCCACTAGCATCACATTCAAGCTCAAAAGTCTTATTAAAATCAGGAAGTTGGAGTAAAGGAGCATGTGTCAACTTATCTTTCAATACCGAGAAGGCTTCTTCCTGTGCGGTACCCCAAAGAAAAGGCACATCTTTCTTTGTAAGCTCATTGAGAGGTGCAGCAATGGTGCTGAAATCTCTCACAAAACGCCTATAGAATCCAGCGAGGCCAAGAAAACTCCTCACTTGTGTGACCGTTTTGGACTGCGGCCAACTCTCAATAGCTTCAATCTTGGCTTTATCAACTTCAATTCCCTGTGGAGTAACAACATAGCCAAGAAAAGATACTCGGTCGGTGCAAAAGGTGCACTTTCCAAGGTTACCAAACAAACGTGCATCACGTAGAGCAATAAAAACAACACGTAAATGTTCCAAATGTTCTTCCAAAGATCTGCTATAAATCAATATGTCATCAAAGTAAACTACCACAAATCGTCCAATGAAAGCACGTAAAACTTCGTTCATTAATCTCATGAAAGTACTAGGTGCATTAGTTAACCCAAAAGGCATGACTAACCACTCATATAATCCAAACTTAGTTTTAAATGCTGTTTTCCATTCATCTCCCAATTTCATACGAATTTGATGGTAGCCACTACGCAAATCAACTTTGGAGAATATTGTAGAGCCACTCAATTCATCAAGCATATCATCTAGCCTAGGAATAGGATGACGATAACGAATAGTAATATTATTAATGCCTCTACAATCAACACACATACGTGATGTACCATCCTTTTTCGGCAATAGAATAATAGGAACAGCACAAGGACTAAGGGATTCGCGTATATAACCTTTGTCGAGAAGCTCTTGTACTTGACGCATAATCTCCTTCGTCTCCTCTGGATTGGTACGGTATGGTGCACGGTTTGGCAGTGAAGCACCGGGAATTAAGTCAATCTGATGCTCAATCCCTCGAATAGGCGGTAATCCCGGTGGCACGTCTTGTGGAAAAACGTCAGCGAACTCCTGCAAAATGTTAGTGACAGCAGGAGGTAAAGAGGAAGGCACGTCCTCGAATGAAAATAATGCCTCTTTGCACACAAAAGCATAGCAAACAGATTTGCTGAAATCTAGCTCATCAATATCAGATTTGGTGGCAAATAAACATGCACTTTTCAATTTAATTTCAGAAGCAACACTAGATGGTTTATTATTAGGCTTCATTTGTTGCTCAAATTCTTTTGCCACAATCTGATTTTCACTCTTATTCTTTTCCTGTTGTGCTTTATTAGCTCTATTAATATCATCTTTCAAAATGGAATCAGGAGTCATAGGAAGCAAAGTAATATTTTTATCCTTATGAACAAGAGTATAGTGATTGTTTCTACCATGGTGTACAGAATTTTTATCAAATTGCCATGGTCTACCAAGTAATAAGGAACATGCTTGCATAGGTACCACATCACAATCAACATAACCAGCATATGTAGAGATACTAAAATGCACACGAACAGTACGTGTTACCTTAACCTTGCCGCTGTTGTTGAACCATTGGATGTAGTAAGGATGTGGATGTGGTCTTGTGGTGAGAGAAAGCTTCTCCACCATCTCCATGCTAGCCAAGTTGTTGCAGCTCCCTCCGTCTATGATGACGCGCACAGAACGTTCCTTCACAACTCCCTTGGTATGGAACAAATTGTGCCTCTGATTTTGCTCAGCTTGTGTGACCTGCACACTCAAAACACGTTGAGCAACTAAACATTCATACCTGTCAGCGTCTTCAGGAGCCATGTATTGCGTCTCATGATCAGAATCATCTCCACCATGTTCTTCACGTGTAATAAGAGCCAAAGTCTCCTCATCATAGTCACTAGCGGACTCATCACTTGTGTGCCCTGTTGATGCCATGGAAGAAGAAGAACGCTGTGCAGGCCCCGCAGGTGCGCTCTTGGCAGATAATGGTGGTTGTGCCTGTTTTCTTGTATCACGGCTGGAGGTGGCACCGGATGGAGGTGCTGGTGCAGTTGAAGTAGAAGATGCACGTGGTGTCCATGATGAAGGTCGGCCTGCAGAAAAGTTAGTTCGCCCCAATGCTTGTCGATCCTGCACTTCACGTTCAGCTTTACAAGCAAGATGGAATAAACGAGTGATATTAGTATACTCCTTATAGTCTAGAATGGTCTGAATCTCTCTATTTAATCCACCCAGAAAACGTGCAAGCATAGCTTCATTCTCCTCAACAATACCACATCTAATCATGCCAGTTTGTAATTCCTGATAATATTCTTCTACAGAATTTTTTCCTTGTCTTAAACGCTGCAATTTTTGAAGCAATTCACGTTGATAATATGGTGGAACCCAACGCGTACACATAGCAGTTTTCAAAGCAGCCCAAGTAGTTGGAATAGGATACAATCTACAATGTTCAGACCACCATACACATGTAAAACTAGTGAAAGCACAAACAGCAGCAGCAACTCGTCTCTCCTCAGGATATTGTAAACATGTAAATCGTTGTTCAGTTTCTAACTCCCAAGTAAGATATATATCAGGAACATATCTACCCTCAAATGGTGGAATATTCAATTTCAGTTTAGGAATATGGACATCATCTCGTACCTGAGGTGGTGGTGCAGGCCTACCATTACGAATATATACCTGAGGTCGACCTGCTGGTGGGGGTACAGGTGGCTGCACGTAGTGTTGATTTTGATCAACCTCATCCTCATAGTCTCCCACATAATCATCCTCCTCCGCCTCTATCAAGTGGTATCAGATTTCCAGGTTGCTCGGTGAGATTTTACAGTTTTTCGTAGTTTAGATCGAGTCTGTTCTTCATACCTACAGTCCACGAAAAAGCCACAAAAAAAATTAGGGTTAGTTCATCATACCTCCTAATCCAATTCCACTAGCATCACATTCAAGCTCAAAAGTCTTATTAAAATCAGGAAGTTGGAGTAAAGGAGCATGTGTCAACTTATCTTTCAATACCGTGAAGGCTTCTTCCTGTGCGGTACCCCAAACAAAAGGCACATCCTTCTTTGTAAGCTCGTTGAGAGGTGCAGCAATGGTGCTGAAATCTCTCACAAAACGCCTATAGAATCCAGCGAGGCCAAGAAAACTCCTCCCTTGTGTGACCGTTTTGGGCTGCGGCCAACTCTCAATAGCTTCAATCTTGGCTTTGTCAACTTCAATTCCCTGTGGAGTAACAACATAGCCAAGAAAAGATACTCGGTCGGTGCAAAAGGTGCACTTCCCAAGGTTACCAAACAAACGTGCATCACGTAGAGCAATAAAAACAGCACGTAAATGTTCCAAATGTTCTTCCAAAGATCTTCTATAAATCAGTATGTCATCAAAGTAAACTACCACAAATCGTCCAATGAAAGCACGTAAAACTTCGTTCATTAATCTCATGAAAGTACTAGGTGCATTAGTTAACCCAAAAGGCATGACTAACCACTCATATAATCCAAACTTAGTTTTAAATGCTGTTTTCCATTCATCTCCCAATTTCATACGAATTTGGTGGTAGCCACTACGCAAATCAACTTTGGAGAATATTGTAGAACCACTCAATTCATCAAGCATATCATCTAGCCTAGGAATAGGATGATGATAACGAATAGTAATATTATTAATGCCTCTACAATCAACACACATACGTGATGTACCATCCTTTTTCGGCACTAGAATAATAGGAACAGCACAAGGACTAAGGGATTCGCGTATATAACCTTTGTCGAGAAGCTCTTGTACTTGGCGCATAATCTCCTTCGTCTCCTCTGGATTGGTACGGTATGGTGCACGGTTTGGCAGTGAAGCACCGGGAATTAAGTCAATCTGATGCTCAATCCCTCGAATAGGCGGTAATCCCGGTGGCACGTTTTGTGGAAAGACGTCAGCGAACTCCTGCAAAATGTTAGTGACAGCAGGAGGCAAAGAGGAAGGCACGTCCTCGAATGAAAATAATGCCTCTTTGCACACAAAAGCATAGCAAACAGATTTGCCGAAATCTAGCTCATCAATATCAGATTTGGTGGCAAATAAACATGCACTTTTCAATTTAATTTCAGAAGCAACACTAGATGGTTTATTGTTAGGCTTCATTTGTTGCTCAAATTCTTTTGCCACAATCTGATTTTCACTCTTATTCGTCTCCTGTTTTGCTTTATTAGCTCTATTAATATCATCTTTCAAAATGGAATCAGGAGTCATAGGAAGCAAAGTAATATTTTTATCCTTATGAACAAGAGTATAGTGATTGTTTCTACCATGGTGTACAAATTTTTTATCAAATTGCCATGGTCTACCAAGTAATAAGGAACATGCTTGCATAGGTACCACATCACAATCAACATAATCAGCATATGTAGAGATACTAAAATGCACACGAACAGTACGTGTTACCTTAACCTTGCCGCTGTTGTTGAACCATTGGATGTAGTAAGGATGTGGATGTGGTCTTGTGGTGAGAGAAAGCTTCTCCACCATCTCCATGCTAGCCAAGTTGTTGCAGCTCCCTCCGTCTATGATGACGCGCACAGAACGTTCCTTCACAACTCCCTTGGTATGGAACAAATTGTGCCTCTGATTTTGCTCAGCTTGTGTGATCTGCACACTCAAAACACGTTGAGCAACTAAACATTCATACCTGTTAGCGTCTTCAGGAGCCATGTATTGCGTCTCATGATCAGAATCATCTCCACCATGTTCTTCACGTGTAATAAGAGCCAAAGTCTCCTCATCATAGTCACTAGCAGACTCATATCCACCATCCGCGGTAGCAATCATCACACGCGGAGATTTGCATTCTCTCGCATAATGACCTCCTCCCTTACAACGACGACAAATAATATCACTTGTGTGCCCTGTTGATGCCATGGAAGAAGAAGAACGTTGTGCAGGCCCCGCAGGTGCGCTCTTGGCAGATAATGGTGGTTGTGCCTGTTTTCTTGTATCACGGCTGGAGGTGGCACCGGATGGAGGTGCTGGTGCAGTTGAAGTAGAAGATGCACATGGTGTCCATGATGAAGGTCGGCCTGCAGAAAAGTTAGTTCGCCCCAATGCTTGTCGATCCTGCACTTCACGTTCAGCTTTACAAGCAAGATGGAATAAACGAGTGATATTAGTATACTCCTTATAGTCTAGAATGGTCTGAATCTCTCTATTTAATCCACCCAGAAAACGTGCAAGCATAGCTTCATTCTCCTCAACAATACCACATCTAATCATGCCAGTTTGTAATTCCTGATAATATTCTTCTACAGAATTTTTCCCTTGTCTTAAACGCTGCAATTTTTGAAGCAATTCACGTTGATAATATGGTGGAACCCAGCGCGTACGCCTAGCAGTTTTCAAAGCAGCCCAAGTAGTTGGAATAGGATATAATCTACAATGTTCAGACCACCATACACATGCAAAACTAGTGAAAGCACAAACAGCAGCAGCAACTCGTCTCTCCTCAGGATATTGTAAACATGTAAATCATTGTTCAGTTTCTAACTCCCAAGTAAGATATATATCAGGAACATATCTACCCTCAAATGGTGGAATATTCAATTTCAGTTTAGGAATATGGACATCATCTCGTACCTGAGGTGGTGGTGCAGGCCTACCATTACGAATATATACCCGAGGTCGACCTGCTGGTGGTGGTACAGGTGGCTGCACGTAGTGCTGATTTTGATCAACCTCATCCTCATAATCTCCCACATAATCATCCTCCTCCGCATCAGCAGCAGGAGCCACAGAAGTATCAACAGCAGCACCAACAGTTTGGCCAAACGCAAGAGGAACACGGCTTGCTCGGCGGAGGTCTGTTTCGCGACGTGGAGGTAGTCGTTGTTGTTGTTGTTGGAGAGGTGCGTTAGGTGCAGCGGGTGTTGGTGGTGGAAGACACGCGAGCAATTCATTAAACTTCTTATCGAGCTTTGTTTCAAACGTCTTCTCAAGGCCAGTGATCTTCTCCATGGCGTCTTCAAAATTGTTCAGCACATCTTGCACCTGTTCAGTCATCATTTGCTGAAACTTATCATGAAGCTCCTTGTTCGATAAATTCTCCCAGTCAATCTCGTCGGCTTGTGATCCTGGCATGGTTAGCAGCAATAGAAACACACAAGAATATGATCCTACAGATTACGAACAAGTGGTGGTGGTGGGTGTCACAAATCCGTCAAGCAAAACTCAAATTCTTACCAGTTCTTACCCAGCAACAGGCGGCGGCAACCGTTGTAGTCAAAACTCTCAAAGCTTGGATAGAGCGATTACCAGGGAGAGTCAAACGCACGACGTAGATGTATGTGGAGCTGGGAAGGCTTATAATATGGTAGCAAAAAGGGTCAGCAATAATCAATTCAGAGATGCAAAGATGAATAAACGCTCAACGACGGTACTGTGCTGGTCCTAGGCTAGACTGTGCTAGAGACGCGAGCCTAGAACACCAACAAAATCACGGCGCGGCACGTAAACAAGGGAGGAGCACACTCTGAATTTTTTTTCTCTTTTTTTTGCACTTTTTTTCCTCTTTTTTTTTTGCTCCGCAACAAATCTTTTTCGAAAAAGTCTACAAATGGTCTAAAAACTGCCTAGCCAGAATTTTCCAGACTTAGTTTTTTTTTTGAAATTGGAACTATTTTTCTTCTGCGGATGGCTCGGAAGTTGGGGAGTCCTTCTCTGTCACGACTCGGAGTGTCGCGTGATCTGGAAATCGAGAACAATGCAACAATTACTGGACTCGGACTAGGACTGGTGGCGGAGATGACTCTGGTGGAACTCGGACTGGTGGCGGAGATGAATCTGGTGGAACACGGACAGGTGGCGGATATATGTTGCAGGTGAACTCGGATTGGCGTGATGGCGGCGGATATGTGGTGGCGTATATGGGTTCGGATTGGCGGTGAATATGTGGTGGTGGTATATGGCAACAGCGACGATGATGATTCGGTGGTGATATATGGCAGTGGCGACGTCACAACCTGTGAACAGAACTCGAAACTCTAAAAGACTAGACGCTAAGACCAGCAACTGGACACGACGATGCAACCGAAAATGCAACAAAGCAAATACAGAAAAGATTATGCAAGGCTCAGATTGGTTCGGATGGGATGAACTAACCCTAATTTTTTTTTGGCTTTTTCGTGGACTATAGGTATGAAGAACAGACTCGATCTAAACTACAAAAAACTGTAAAATCTCACTGAGCAACCTGGAAATCTGATACCACTTGATAGAGGCAAAGGTGTCCCGTCTTTCGATGAGATGATGGATATCGCTTTGGTGGAAGTCGACTTTGACGATCCGACTACGAACGTGCGAGGACGTCGCGCCTTAGCAATCGCTAAACCAACTCCGAGAGGTTATTGACCACGCCGGAGCACGATCAACCTGACCACGAGGGTCTGTTTCCTGCGAGCAAACGAAGAACAAGCAAGAAACTAAGATTGCAATCTGGATATTGCGAATATAAGATGAAAGCTTTATTGATCAAGGTGGGGTTCTGTGACGCCTTTGTCTGGTCGTTGAACACAAACGAAGTACGCGAAGTTGCAGCTATGGCGAACTTTTAATCTAAACAAAACCCAAAGTCTAAACGGTGCCCTAAGGGCTGTATATATGGAGGAAGAGAGGGGGAATTTCGTGGCCCTTGGTGGAGTGGTCCGAAATCAACCCTATATCTTGTTTCCCCACACATACGGACTCTAAAAATAGCCTATACTTATGTATTTCGAAATTACATGGGCCTGGCCCAATAAAAAGGTGACGCAGCACCTATAATAGCCTCGGGACGAAATTTATGAAGTGGCATCTTGTATATTTCGTCCATGGCTTCATGCACCCATTATGGTGGCTTCAAAGCCCTGAAATCATCACTTGTAACTCCGTTCTTGTTCCCCTTGCGCATGGCATCATCTCCATGCTTGTTCTTGCTCCAATGTTCATCCTTCTCCAAGCTAGGCCCTTCATTTGTAAGCAAAACAAATGTATCCAATTTAGGCAGCATCATATTCTCATGAACATTAGAATCATTACCAAGTAACGAAAGTACCTGATAATTTAATTGGCGTGCGCGAGCTCTAGTAATTGGTCCCGTATATGTAGCAGTAGGGGCTGTGGGTGTAACAATGGTATTGATGTCCTCATCACTGTGGCTCACAGATACTTCCAAGATCCAGTTTCCAGGTGCCGTTGAACCGTGCAGATGATGCAACCAAGCTCAAGGAGGAGCTCGATGAAGTTCTCGTTCTTTGTGTTGTTCCGTTTCTAGTTGATCAGTAGTGGAGCCCAGTCGGGACGATCGAGGATCTGTGTAGCATTTGGGGTAGTCTTCTTTTATTTTGGGTTCCGTAGTCGGACCTTGATTGTATCTGGATGATGTAATGCTTTATTCATGTAATTGTGTGAAGTGGCGATTGTAAACCAACTATGTATCTCTTTCCCTTATGTTTTACATGGGTTGTGTGAAGATGACCTCACTTGCGACATTGCTTTCAATGCGGTTATGCCTATAAGTCGTGCTTCGACACGTGGGAGATATAGCCGCATCGAGGGTGTTACAACTATGGGTTGGGGTTCGACTATTGGGGGGTGTGGTTGAAATTGATGCAAGCATATGCTGGTGCTGGATCCGGAAAAGAGTCTTGTCGAGGGTGATGATGTTGGGCCGAGGCCACAACACAGGCTGAGAGGGTAGCACTGGCTCTGATAGTGTTGGGTGAACCACTTGAGATGCGAATTTACGAGCCTCATGGTAAGCTTCCTTGACAACTCGCACCACATCGTTGTCCAAGGTTCTGAATTCAGCTGGCATCCTTGAAATCATCATCCCATGGGCAATGATGTACTGCACTAGGTGAGAGATTGCGGGGTCATCCCCTTGGATAGAGGGAGATGGTTAAATTCCTGACGTTGTCGCAATGGGGAAGAAGCAAAACTCCCTCCGATCTGCCACTTGCGGGAACTTGGTTCAGAGGTATAGGATAGCCTCCACAGCAGCGGCCTGAATGGCCAAATCAGTGGTAGGCATGGATCTACCCTGAAAAACCAACGGATGGCCATCTGCTGCGGGATCGGGGCTGATGTGCACTCTTGGATCATAGCGATGAAGGTGAGGAACGGGTGTTGACTGCAACACCAGGTAGTCGGGGCTAGCATTATAGCCAAAGGCTTGGTTGAGCATCTCAGCAAGAAGGGGTGGAAAGCCAGCATGGTTGACGGCACTTGTGCGGCTGTGGAACTTAGTAGTTTCGTGGGTGCTAGTCATGGCTGGAGTGTTACTAGCTAGGCTTCTCTGCAGGGACAAGGCTGAATGAGGAGTGAGCGATTCGGCTAGCGGAAAGGGGCTTTTATAGGCAGATATGTGGGACATGCCTGCAAGGTGTGGCCGCTTTCCCTTAATGGCGAAGGGCAAGCGGTGCGTCCGACCAGAAAGGATATGGCTACTACTTGCTCCATGGATAACTAGGCGGGGACAGCAGGGTGACGACGTGTCGGTCCCGACTGCGCCACCTGTGGATTAACAGTGGCCATGCCGGATGCCAGGGATGAGTCAAATCCCTTAGGGTAATTATGGTTTAATGGTAGCGGTGATCTAATACTAGATAACCTATGCTAGCCTGGCTACTCTGATACCATCTCCTGTGGCACCGCGATCCGCATGGAGCAGGGGGCCTTCGCACGTCAGCCCAGGATAACACCTGACGCTTGACAGGTCCATAATACATCATTCCATGTACAAGAATATTCATCAAATACATGTATAAGAGATTACATCATTGATGAATACAATTATCTGGCATAGCTCTAAGGCTATTTAAATGGCAGCGGAAACTTATTTAAATGGCAGTGGGAGTCTTGGTTTGGCAGCATAACAACTCTGGCTGGGCTCCACAACTTACAGGACTGGCAAGATTATGGCCTAGCACGACGGGTCAAGCGAACACTTCAGGTATGACCTACAAAACTGGCATGACATGCTAGGTCAGTACATTGAATGTACTTGCAAGACAACCAATTATATAGCATCCAAACAAGCAGAAGACAAAGCAAGAACCAAGCGCATGCAATAACCTTTCTCATAGAAATTACTGAACATGGGATGTTAACGATAATTAAGCCTGAACAACATCATAGCATTTACTAATCATGGTAATCACATGGCATATCAAAACATGCTTCTAATATGGCGGCAGTAAAACATAGCATATCATCTCAAACATGGCATAATAAAGCCAAGCATGACATGTCATCATGAAACTATGCTGAAAAATAAACTACCGATCATATTCAATGTAGACACAACATGTTAACTCTATGTAATCATCTATTGTTTTGACATGGTTATTTAAATGCAAATAACAACATATTACTCATGTAATGCAACCAAACTTGTGCACTGAGTCCCTCGGACTCTCTTACCAATGGGTTGCCTTGTAAACAAACGGTGATCTTTCCGGCGATCACAACCCCAACCAACACTTTGTCCAATATTAACCGAGACCTCGTCTCGTGATCACATCCAGAACATCGACTATCTCATAGTCCAAGTCACCACATTCTTGTTATCACATTAATTTACTTAATTATATCAGGTTT
Organism: Triticum dicoccoides; assembly: GCF_002162155.2. Taxonomy (NCBI): domain Eukaryota; kingdom Viridiplantae; phylum Streptophyta; class Magnoliopsida; order Poales; family Poaceae; genus Triticum; species Triticum dicoccoides. Next base: position 325,292,635 of record NC_041384.1, on the reverse strand, counting down.
ATCCTCCATTTCGACCAAGACCTGATAGTGTGACCTACTACGAACTATGTTGCTATCGATAGACTTGATACACACTCTACAAAGGTAGCACACTGTACCCACACCACGGAAACCATGGCCTCGTTATCCCATTTGGGTGGACCAACGGTATTCTGACGAAACCGACCTACTGCCATGACACTCTCCCAGCCACTCCGACTCAATTCCCCACTGGGCTAGTCCTGGGTGGCCCCGTGTCTACCAAAGACACAACGACCACCATCGTGATGAAAACGTCCCTCACGGGGACCGGTACCAAAAATCTCAACAACGGGCACACAAGGTTATGTCCGCTTACCTGATCAGTGTAACGTGCACCCATAACCTTCCCTCTTTGGAGGCACCAACGAGAGGTACGACAATAGATCGCATTAAGGCCTTCCCATAAAGGCAAAATGTGGCTGCACTGTAAAAGTTCGATTTGGTGGCACAATGACTCGATCTCATCAATGACGAAGGAGGTTGTTGTTACTAGGTCATTTTATTTCCTTCTCCATCATCATGAACATGGATGCAACAATGAACATGCATCATACCAAAGTTTGAATAAAAGACCAAACTTCTCAAGTGAACAACTCAACATAAAGAACATGACAATACTAAGTACTAGCTTATCCATGGTGCATTACAATCATCATAGCTATCATAAGAGCCACTAGAAATCCAAAGGCAACATGATATCCAAAGTAATACTCCAAAGCATAATACCATCATGAACATAGTCATACTAGTAACTAAGAATCCAAAGGCAACATGTCATCCACATAGTCATCCAAATATAAGTCCTAAAACTCCATGCAATATTGATACTAACATTCTAATTAGTATGGCAAAAGATATCATGAAAACATAAGCAGGCAGGAAGATCATCACAGAATAACTACAGATAAAAACGGTAAATAGCAACTGTAAGTACACACACACAAGGTGCAAGCAAAGTCAACATGAAAGTCCGGGGCTCACGATAAGAGGTTGGCTTGCCTGGGGGTCGACTAATACTCCGGGAAGAAGTGCGGAACGATCGCGGAAAGATATGCCGGAAACAGTCCTCTCTCGGAGGGGGCTGTTTACTAGCATTGGCAAAATGGTCATTTTCAGAATGTGCAAACATCAAGAAAATGGTCCCATCAAAAAGGGCTCGACGAACAGAGAAATTGAGCATTGGAATCACCTCATTTGTAGCTACGGGTAAAAAGATATGATTGTTAACTACCAGGGACCTATTTGTAAAGGAAATCATTACAAACTGGCCCCTAGCAGAAAAACTGATCGCGTCTTTCTCAGAAATACGCTTTCTAGAGAGGAAAGCGCATTCTGGCCCGAAGAATAGGAGGAATACGCTTTCGGCTGAGGGAAAGTGCACTCCAGGGAATACGCCTTCGGGGTTCCGAAAACGGAAAACAGCCTAGGGCACCGCCACTTAACTGACGTGGCGAGGTGGGGTCAACACGGGGTCACTGGCGAGGGGGACCCGCGAGGGGTGGGGCCGGCCTGGGTGGCTTCTTCTTCCTCCCGCTCGATGCGCACCTGGCCGAGGGGGGACGCCCGCCCCGACGGCACTCGCCGGCGCGTTCGGCCACGTCAGCGGACAGGCGACCTACCGAAAAGCTCAGGAAGGCGAGGGGCACCTCGGGGTGGTGCTAGCTTCTGCCGAGGAACACCAGGGAGGGAGCTGCACGACCCACGAGGGAGAGTGGATTCGGCTGCCGGTGGACACAGCGCTACGGTGGGGAAGGGAAGAGGCCAAGGCCACGGGGAGGCTTGCCGGACTATGGGGATGCAATGGTGGTGGTGGAACGGCGAGGGGAGCTCGGGATCACCGAAATCGGGTGAGACCCGAGGCGGCGGCTATGGCGACGGTGGTGGTCAGAGAGCGACTCCGGGGAGGGGTGAGTGGCTTGTGGAGGCTTGAGGACTGCGAGAGAGCTCGGGGTCGCTATTTATAGTCGCGGGGAGAGCTCGGGAAGGAGGGGGAGGTGGCACGCGGCGGGCGACGTGTACGCGCGTCGGCGACGGCGCGGTGTCGGCAGGCGCGGCCAAGACTCACGGGAAGCGGTGGGAAGCGACGAAGAGGATCAAGATGAGTAGTAGAGGCTTACGGAGACGAGAGGCGCTCGAGAACGAAAGGAGGAAGCGGACGTCTGGGAGGAATGCGATGGTGCACAGGGGCGCTCACTGTTTGGTCAATGGCGAGGCTCACCGGAGAAGAAAACGAAGGGGGCCAGAGGTCCAGGGGGAAGGAGACGTCGAGGGGGACCTGTTGGGCATCGATGGCGAGACCAGAACCGGTCAGGGCAGCGATGCCGACTCAAACAGTGGCTAGACCACCGTTTCGGCTGGCATTGCCCGTGGTCACCATGGACAAAGCATGCTCTTGAGTTTTTACTGATGTAATCTCATGTCTACTGTGTAGTACTTCGAAGAGATAGTGTTACCATGGTAAAGAAACGAGCAAAGACACAGGGAGTCGAGTAAACCAAGCTCCTCAAGTTTACAGCTGCAAACTTGGCCACACTCTAGAGAGTAAACCAGAGAGGGTAAAAGGTAAAATTGATGTCTGAGAGGTTTAGGGTAGAAAGGACTACGATCTTGTAAATTATGAGGTCATTTGGTCAAGTATTTAGTATAGTTGTTGTGCAACTGCTAAACCAGACCCAGAAACCAAATCAGGAAGAAGCACTCACTTGGAGTGATGGATTGAGCTAAAACTTGGCAAAGCCTGATGATTTGGACATACCATGATGCTGTAAAAATATCATACCAAATGGACTTGCCAAAATGGTACTTGTTTCACAAACATCTCCTCTGTCCAGAAACTTGAGAAAATTCCTCAAGGCAAATGGCTAAATGAAATAAGAAAATGGAGACGGATAATATGTATAGGAGAAGGTCTGGAAAAAGTTTCAGCCAAAATGGAGCAAGATAAAATATACTTGCTTTACAAACTGAAAGTTTTGACAGAAACCAAGAATTGCTCCTGTGCTCACATAGTTCAATGAAATGAACTAAATTCGGGGGGATACTAATGATTTGAGATACTTGAGAGGATGGAAAAGTTTCATCCCATTTGGGACTCTTATGAAGGTACTTCCTTCACAAAGTTGTGTTCTGCTCAGAAACTTTGAAGAAATTGCACAGGGAGCTAGGATGAATGGATTGAGCTCATATTTGGCATCCATGGGTTATTTATCCATGTTAATCACCCAGCCAAATTTCAGCTCAATTGGAGTTAGGAATAAAGCACTTCCTTTGCAAAATTTCAGAGAAGGCAGAGACTTGCATTGGATCATGTGACCAATTTTTCATCTGAGGAACATGAGATAAGAATGTAACTAGTGATTATATAGCAATGACAAGCTCCACAATTTATGTGGGAATTTTCGCTGCTATAAAAATGGTAGTTCCTTTGGAAAATGGCAGAAATGCAATATTGGCATTAAATAGCAAAATGCAATTTTCCTGAGTTAATTATGGCCTATATATTTGCTAGAGCTTGGATTAGGCATAAGCATCAATTCCACCAATTCTCCTGATTTTAGGAGATGGCTAGTTACGCCTTTGGATTTTATTCCTCAGAAAGGCAAGAAAAGGAATAAATCACAACTCAAAAATATTGCATGGGACTTAGCAATATTTTTGCATATCCATGTTTTAGAAAGATGGGAGGATCTCTGGTAACAATTGGGGGGATCAACAGATCAAGAAAAATGATGGCTCCCTTGTAAGCACAAAGGAGATATCCAAATCCCCAAAATTTGGAATTATGGTTTCAGATGATGCAGATGAGGGCTTGCCCACTGACAAATACATGAGAAAGGTTTTTGGAAAAGTTGAAAAACACACGAATTGTCAGAGTCATCCAGCAAACTCAGGATTTTTTTTTTGAAGAATGAGTGCCAGGAAGGAATAACAGCACAACAATTGATAACCCAATTTTTGGGCTATTACAATACAACCCTTGGGAATAGGCGAATCTTAAGGCGAGTGTGGAGGCGTTTAATATTCGTTGCCTTTATAAGGGGATAAGGGTTCCCTCTTCCTCTCTCACGCCCTCTCTCTGTCTCTGCCTTTCTAATCTTGAGCTCCAGCGCCAAGTTCTCATCTACTTTCCACTCAAGCAACCATGTCCGGATCCGGAGGTCAGGGTAAGTGGGTGGTCTCGTCCGTCAAGGAGGAGAACATTACGGAGATTCGGGCGGCCGGATACTTGGCGAAGGAGATCACTCACCGCCTGCCAACCGAGGGACAAGTCGTCCCCACGCCGAAGCCCACCGAGAGGGTAGTTTTCCTCCCTCATTTCTTCCGCGGGCTAGGGTTTCCACTCCACCCTTTCGTACGTGGGCTGATGTATTATTACGGGCTAGATTTCCATGGTCTGTCCCCGAATTCCTTCCTCAACATCTCGGTGTTTATCATCATGTGTGAGACTTTCCTCCGCATCCAACCCCAGTTCGGGCTGTGGTTCAAAGTTTTCAACGTGAAGCCGAAGGTGGTGGATGGCCAGCACGTGGAGTGCGGAGGAGCCATTGTGAGCAAGCTGTCCAACGTCTCCTGTCCCAAAGGTACCTTTGTGGAAACGGTAAAGGAGTGGCAGAAGCGGTGGTTCTATATCACAGAACCTCGCGGCACCACCTGGTCCGAAGCTGCCGAATTCCGCTCTAGCGCTCCCATGTGACTCACCTCCTAGGTCGAGAAGAGTCCAGACTGGGGTTTACCTGACGAGCTAATAGTGCTGCAGACGCGCGTTCAAAGCATGGTAACCTAGAAAGTCAAGCTTGTTGATGTGATCCAGGTGATGCTAGTTTGCCGGATCCTTCCGTGCCAGCGCCGAAGCTGTCCCCTATGGGAGTTCAACCCGAAGAAGGATCAGACCCTGGCGAGGCTCTTCGAGACTACTCAAGAAGGCGCATGGAAATTGCTCTTTAAGGGCAACGAGAAACCGCCAGCCATGGATTCAGACTGGGGTCACGATTGTAGACATCGCGCGAATGAGGTATCTTATTTTTTATGTATCCCCAACTTAATCGTTTCAAGGATGATGTCTGAGCTTATCATTGCATTTCCTGGACTGGATGGAGAGGGCGAAGTGGATGCAGTGTCCGGCTTGGCTGCCTGAAGAACCAGTCATCCCGCGTCTAACAAAGATGCTGGTGCCGGCACCTTATAAGGCGCCATAGAAGAAGGCCAAGAAGAAGGCCAAGCGGGCCAAAAGTGGCCCCCGTCGCAAGGTCACTTCGGACGTGACGTCCAAAGACGACGAAGCTCATTCCTCTGTCCCTGAGGACAATGGAGAGGAAGAGGAGGAGGAGGAGGAAAACAACCCTCCCCCTAAGGAGAGGAAGAAGAAGAGGCCGGCTTTGGCGCATCTGGAGGCGGAAACGCCCAAGAAGGGGAAGAGCGTTCCAGCGGTCCACACCGCGTGGGACGTTGATAGCAGTCCAGAAAGACGCCTTGCACTAAGCCCTAGGATGCATCGTAAGTGACATGGCTCGCTCATGCGCGCATCCGGCCCTTTCTATTCATTATCTTGACATAGTTAATTGTGTTATTGCAGTCCGGCCCACGACTGTATCCAGCGATCCACATCTAGAGGTTCGTTGGCTCCATCGGAGATGGCGAGCATGTCGCCACCGCCTACTTATTCCCCTGGGGCCAGGGACGACACTGAAGTGTTTGCCCAGAGGACCGCTCCGAACCAGGGAGGAGCCCAGGACACTGTCCGGGAGGCGCCACAAGGAGAGACCTCCACTGTCACACACATGGGCGAGCCGATCCCCATGGAGACTGGCGAAGATGGCCGCATCTAGTTCGGCCCTCAGCCGAATACGATTCCGGAGACCCATATGGCTCCAGAGTCGGCCGAGCAGCCCCCTCTGAAGGAGGGGGGTGCGTCGCTTCCACCGGTGGCCCCTGTCCATCCAGGGGCGCCGGATAACTTGATGGAGGCGCTTCGAGGTGCCTCCGTCGTGGACGGGCACCATGTCCTTATGGATGCGGTGATCGAGAAGATTCAGTCCGCCAAGAGTGGACTGAATGAAGACTGCAGCAGCCTGTTGACAGGTTTTGAGGTAAGACCAAGAAAAACCCCATGTATTTAGTAGCCCCTGAGACACTGTCCAGTGTTCGGCAAGAAGAACCGGACAGAGGATCAATCTTTTGTTATAGGAGACTAACATAATATGTATGAATGAGCGGGCGTCGCTGTTGGCCACAACTTCACATGCCGCCGAAGTCTCTAAACTGAGGCAGAGGCTGGAGCGGACCGAGAACGAGCTCGGCGAGGTTAAGGTTCGGCTCCAGGAGAAGCAAGGTGAGTGGCGACTTGCTGTGTGTTCGGAAAGGATATGCGCTGCATAATGACCGCAGTGTAGTAATACGTGCACGAACCGCGACCGAGGTCAATGCCCTAAGGAAGGCCCTGGGCGAGGCCGAGGAGAAGGCTGTCCAGCAACAAGCCGCCCGTAAGAAGCTCAAGGCCCGGGTCAAAGAAGTCCAACAGGAGCTCCAGGATTCGGTCAAGAAATGCGAAGCCTTGGAGCATGATGCGTCGGTTCAGGGGACCGAACTCGCCAAGGCTCGTCAGAGTGCGGAGACCACACGGAATGAGGCCTAGGCCGCCCTCCAAGAGATCTAGGAGGCCAAGAAGATTACGGCGGGTAAGGCATTTAAGATGCAAAGCAAGTATGTGGAGAAGCAGTACCTTTTACTAACCCGGGTTCTGAGTTCCTAGGGGCTTTTGCGGATTTACCATGCAGTTTATCAGACGCCGCGGAGTTCTATCGAGCCGAAGGAGGGGGTTCTATGGAGAAGCTATTCTGGTCGCAGTATGCGGCACTAGAGCATCCCGTGTCCTTCACCGATCAGCTGAAACAGCTGGTGGAGCTGCATAGGGTGGCCGAACTACCCATTAAGGACTTGATAGTCCGGCTTTGGCCAGCCGAAGCTATGCCAAGCAGCTACTTCGGACTCGTGAGGCGGATGGTGAACGCATGTCCTCGGCTGGACATCGTCAAGTGCTCGGCTTGTATTGAAGGCGCGCGCATGGCCTTCGCCGTTGCAAGATGTGGTGGCGAAGATGGACGCCGTCGAGGTGACCAGAGGGCCACCGGAGGGCAAGGAGTACCGCACACCCGAGCAGTATTTTGCGGATGTCCTGGAGGGGTCTCGCCTTGCGGCAGCACAATGTTCGCAGGACATTGTATTTGAATAAATGTATTCATGTTGCCTTTGCCTTGTATTGTGAGAACAAAGCCTGTTTTGTAATTTAATTTGAACAAAACCTCCAATGATTTGTAACCCTCGAATAGCTAACCGTCTCTCGACGTATCATGACATTTAGTTTTCGGCTTTCTCTACTGAGGCGCTCATCTAGTCAAGGCCAGGGCATAATCGCAGTAGTTCTCCCTTTACTACCCTAGCCGATTTAGCGGAACCTAGGGTAGCAAGCACAGGAGCCGGGCAACACAACTATTGACCAAAGACATGATTCATAGCCAATGCATATAATGCTAAATTCGGGGTGCCGAACTTATCTTTGAGGATTGTTTGGACTTTATTGCCGTATCATGGGGCGATGGGGAGCCCTTGGCAAATACGAAACGTACCAGAGTGTACGGTTGCTAGAAAATAAATAATTTAAAGGAAAATAGAGGGAGAATAGAGATAGGATCTGGGGCTCTTGAATTTGGATCATGAACTGTTTCCATTATAGTTAAGTTAATGCGTCCAAGCACATTAGTACAAAAAATGCAATAAGCAACCGGTTGTTTGACATGCCGCGACCAAAGGTGAGCTGCGTGTGGGTCCTAAAAACGGATAGTGTGATCATTTAGTTAGCCTCTAGGGCTTCCCATATATGCCTGTGCTCCGTGTCAATCCGGTGTGTTTATCCTTTGACAGGACCATTAATCAGGCCGTCGAAGGAGGCCCGTACAAGGTAAACCTGAAAAAAGGGAAAAGGATATAGTAAAGTTATATGTGTGTCCGGGATCGGTCTAGCCGAACTATAGGTCCCGGGCTGGCTTGTGCCTCCATTGATGTCCATGGAATTTTGAGTGCGTAATTATGTACGCGTGGTACGAATGCCACCACTTCATCGGGACTAGGACAGAGGCCAAATTGCTAATCAAGCTCTTGACAAGCCGTGTTGTCCTGCTGCAATGTAGTCCGAAACCTCTTAATGATGTCCATGGGCTCAGCAGCCTTATTATGGTGCTGCTTGAGAAGGCCGCTTTGTACCTCTGCTGCTAGAGCGGCGGTGTGCTCCTCTGTTCGGAGGGAGTGTTAAGTATTGGCATTGACTGTTATGACGCCACGTGGACCGGGCATCTTGAGCTTCAGATAAGCATAGTGTGGCACTGCGTTGAATCTAGCAAACGCGGTTCATCCGAGCAGTGCGTGGTAGCCGCTGTGGAAGGGGACGATATCGAAGATGAACTCTTCGGTTCGGAAGTTGTCTGGAGAACCGAAGACCACCTCCAGTGTGATTGAGCCCGTACAGCGGGACTCTATGCCTGGTATGACTCCTTTAAAGTTAGTCTTTGTTGGTTTGATTCGTGAGGGATTAATACCCATCTTCCGCACTGTATCCTGATAGAGCAGGTTGAGGCTGCTGCCACCGTCCATTAGGACTCATGTTAGGTGGAATCCGTCGATAATTGGGTGGAGGACTAGTGTGGCTGAACCGCCATGCCGGATGCTAGTTGGGTGATCTCGACGATCGAAGGTGATCGGGAATGACGACCACAGATTGAATTTTGGGGTGACTGGCTCTACCGCGTAGACGTCCCTAAGTGCTCGCTTACGCTCCCTTTTGGGGATGTGTGTAGCATATATCATGTTCACAGTTTTGACTTGAGGTGGAAATTTCTTCTGCCCACTGGTGTTCGACTGCCGGGGTTCTTCGTCCTCGTCCTCACTTTGTGATCCCTTTTCCTTGTTTTCGGCATTTAACTTGCCAACCTGTTTGAAAACACAACAATCCCTGTTGGTATGATTGGCTTGTTTATCTAGGGTACCATGTATCTGTCATGGACGATCGAGTATGCGATCTAGGCTGGATGGTCCCTCGTTGTTCCTTTTGTAGGGCTTCTTTCGCTGGCCGGACTTGGAGCCGTTGTATCCGGCGTTAACGGTGGTGTCATCGGTGTTGTCGTCATTGCTTCGGCGTTTGTGGCTATTGCGCCGGAGCTTGCCGCTACTGTACTTGGCCTCGGAGGGGCCTGTGTCGCTGGCTATGCTTTTGCTACGAGCCAACCAGCTGTCCTCACCCGCGCAAAAGTGGGTCATGAGTGTCGTAAGGGCTGTCATGGACTTCGGCTTTTCTTGGCCAAGGTGGCGTGCTAGCCATTCGTCACGGATGTTGTGTTTAAAGGCCGCTAGGGCTTCGGCATCCGGATAGTCAACGATTTGGTTCTTTTTGGTTAGGAACCTAGTCAAGAATTTTCTGGCTGATTCTCCAGGTTGTTGAACTATGTGGATTAAGTCATCGGCATCGGGTGGACGGACATATGTACCTTGGAAGTTGTCAAGGAAGGCTTCTTCCAAGTTCTCCCATCTCCCGATGGAATTTCCGGGCAGGCTATTTAGCCAGTGTCGAGCTGGCCCTTTGAGCTTTAGTGGGAGGTATTTGATGGCGTGGAGGTCTTCTCCACGGGCCATGTGGATGTGGAGAATAAAGTCCTCAATCCGTACTGCTGGATCGGTTGTTCCGTCATATGATTCAATATTGATGGATTTGAACCCCTCGGGGAATTCATGATCCAGCCCCTCATCTTTGAAACACAGAGGATGTGTGGCGCCTCTATATCAGGCTGCGTCACGACGCACCTCCGATGAAGTCCGTCTGCGGTTATCGGCCCGGGTGTGAGTAGGTATGTCACACTCGAATAGGTAGCCGTCATCCCGAGTCGGGAAGCGTCCTCGCGATCCGTAGATTGATCTGGTGTGTCCTGCTCTACTATCCAGCTCCCGCCAAAGGTCGTATCTATGGCCTCGAGCTGTTCTGTCCCTGTTTTTGCAAGGCGGTTGGGTGGGCTGTTGTTCGGCCCGAGTTGCCGTTTTATCCCAACCGCGAGGTGGTCGGTCCGCCGCAGTATCCCGACCACATGGTGGTCAGTCCGCATTGCGTGAAGGAGGTATGGGATCTGGTGCCTCCTCATCGAACTGAGGTAGCAGTCTGCGCTTTGGGTAACTCTTAGCTGGGAGCTCGAGGCCGTATTCCTCGGCTTCCAGGACGTCAGTCCACCTGTCAATGAGCAGGTCTTGATTAGCTTGGAGCTGCTGCTGCTTCTTCTTCAGGCTTCTTGCAGTGGCTATTAGCTGGCTCTTGAAGCACTCCTCCTCGAGGGTTGCCTCAGGCATGATGAAGTCCTCATTACCGAGGCTCTCATCATCCTCAAAGACTGGACGATAACTATCATCGTCCGGGTCATTGGGCATGGCCTTTTTATCAGGGTTATCTTGCCCTTTGTCTTGTTCCTCCTGTTCGGATGCAGCCCCGACAGGGTCTTCATTGTTTTCGGTGTCGCCCGGAGTACTATTTTCTCCGGCACCAGTGTTGCCATCATTTGAGCGACGAGGCTTAGAGCGGCGTTTAGGGTGCCGGCGCTTGGACTGTGTCTCAGAAGGTTTATTCGCAACCGGATCTCCTTTGTCATTGTCGCAAGCTTTTTTAGGTGTGTCGACCATGTACACATCATACGAAGAGGCGGCCATCCAACGTCTAGTGAATGGAGGGTCTTGGCCTTGCTCCATGTCGGCATTGTCGTCCATACTGTCGATGTCTTCGGAGCCGTAATCAAGCACGTCGGTTAAATCATCGATGGTGGCTATGAAGTGGGTGGCGGGTGGGAAGCAAAATTCCCTGTTATCAGCCTCTAGTTTCAACCGAACATAGTCCGGAGGTGAGTCTTTCTCCAAGGACAAGTTCTTTAAAGAGTTTAGCACATCACCCAAAGGTGAGTGCTGGAAGATGTCTACGGTGCTAAATTCGAAAACCGATAACCGATCCAGCTCGGTGTCCGCAGGCGTACCCGGTCCGGGACTTATAGCCGGAGACGAGTCCGGAATTCCATTGACGCAAATATTGTGGGGTGCTGAGTCCGTGTATGGCTCCAACGCCGTGAACTCTGTGGCCTCGGATGGCACGATCTGCTCTGTTTCTAAGGCCGTTGCAGCAACAAGGGTCGTATCCTGGGTGTGATCCGATGACAGATTTATGTCATGTTCCTTGGGGTGAGGGGGAGCGGTCGCTGCGGTCTCAAATTCAGTGAAGATCAAGTCTCCATGGATATCCGCGACATAGTTCAAGCTTCCAAATCTGACCTGGTGGCCAGGGGCGTAGCTATCGATCTGCTCCAGATGGCCAAGCGAGTTGGCCTGCAGTACGAAGCCGCCGAACATGAAAATCTATCCGGGGAGGAAGGTTTCTCCTTGGACAGCGTCACTATAAACGATTGAAGGGGCCACAGAACCTTTCGTTGACGGCATAGTGGAACTCTCAATGAAAGCACCAATGTCAGTGTCAAAACCGGCGGATCTCAGGTAGGAGGTCCCGAACTGTGCGTCTAGGATCGATTGGATGTCACACCCTAGCTAGTTCATGCATTAGAGTGATTGCATCATGTTTAAATTTCCCAGAAAGATGAAATGGGGATGTCAGAACCCCCCAGCACCCCCCTGGAACAACTAGGGTTTACTAAAAACTTTTTTGAACCTGAAATTCCCTTCTAAAAAGTCCACCCTTTTTGTTTTAGGTTAAAACCTTCGACAAAAATGGTGCACATGTTTCTAGGACATCCTAAGGTCATTAGATTAATTCATATAGTATTTGCATTTGGGCATTTAAATGCTATAAAATATTTTAAATGCTCAAATAATCATAAACTAAAATGTTTACTGTTGTATATATTCTAAGCAGTAGCCATGATTAATGTTATGATTTTTGGAAATGCCCTGGCATTTTAATAAAGCTCAGAAGTTACAGAAAAATAGAAAACAGAATTTCATTAGAAGAGAAAGAGAACATCACCTGGGCCTCTTACCTGGCACCCACCAAATCCCACCTGGCTGGCCCAACTGGCAGCCCAGCCCACTGGCCTCCCCCCCTGTCGTCTTCCTCATGACAGAAGGATGCCCGGCATGTGCCCCGTCCGCGCGGCCACGCGCCCCGGACACCTCCTGCTTGCCGCTCCCCCTCGACGCCTAGATGCCTCTGGGAGACGCCACGCACCCCCGTGGATCTCTCTCACTATCTCCCGACCTTTCCCCCTCCTCTGCTCTCTCTCCCGCACAGCCCGAGTGGAGCTCGTCGCTGCCGACGCCGTTTGCCACGGCCATCGTGCTCCCCTCGCCTCCCCGCGCTGTCCACGGCCTCCGCCATCGTCCGACGCTCCGCCCCACCCTAGCCCCGAGCGCTGTTATTGCCTGCATCGCCGGCTGCCTCGTCTTCTTCCTCCGCGGCCACCGAGGACCGCCGCCGTTGATTCATCCCCGTCAGGTCTTCCCCGAGCCCGCTGAGCAGCTCGTCGCACCGCCGTGAGCCCCTCTTCCTCTCCCCTCCTCTCTCAAGCTCGCACCCGTCCCGTAGATCCATTTCCCACCGTGGCCGAGAGCTTCTTGCCGTAGGCCATGGCGCAGCCGTGGCCACAGCCGCGCAAGCTCACAACGTAGCGCCTCACCGTGCTCAGGAAACCCCCAAGAGTCTCACGCACACACCCACTCGCCCTCCCGTGCAACGTAGCACCGACCCCAACCTCACCCGAGCCCTGGCGACAAACAAGGTCGACGCCGGCGATGACTCCGGCCACCCCAGGCCCAACCACCTACACCACTCGACGCGGACGAGTGCCCGCGTCACGTAGATGCCCTCCGCCAGCCAGATAGTCACCGGAGGAGGAAACCCGCACCCCTCCGCCGTCCCTGGCCTTGCCGGCGATGAGCCCCGGGTCAACTCCGGCGAGTTTGACCCAGGTTGACCCCAGTTTGACCCCGCCTGAGTCAATGACATGTGGGGCCGGCTCCTAACTAAAATAGTTTAGTTTTTAATTATTGCTAATCACACTGTTAGGGGTTAATGACCTCGTTAACTAACTCTGTGTCACTGACATGTGGCCCCAGGGCTTTAACTAACCTAGGTTAGGATTAGATTAATGTAAATTAACTTGGTTAGTTAGGATAGTCACTGACAGATGGGGCCCACCAGTTAGGTGTGACCTGGGTTGGCGCCTTTGACCCGCTAACATCACAGTGACGCAGTGCTGACGTAGTTAATTATTTTCTGGATTTATTCTTATATAGGAAATTCCAGAAAATAGCCAAAACTTCTAAAATTCATAGGAAATCAACCATAGCTCCAAATCAAACAAATTATATATGAAAAATGATCAGAAAAATCCAATCTATCAATCTGTACTAGTTTCATGCATGACAAAACACTTTAACCTTGCTGTTTAGGTGAAACAAGCTAATACACTTATAATGCATAAGAACTTAAGCTTGAGCCATTTCAACTTGTTTCACATTGCATTAGGCAAGACACCTCATATTGCCATGTCATAGCATGCATCATATTGTTGCATATTGCCATGTGATGATTGTGTTTTGTGGTGTCTTTCGTGGTAGGTTCTGCCTCCGAGGATATTTCCGAGTATCTAGCTGAAGGGCAGTACCCTACTACCACTCCATCAGGCAAGCAGCCCTGTTGATCATATCGATACAATTCCATGTTCTTGCCTCTGCTCTCATTTACTGCATTAAGACAACAACGTTTCAAACTGCTATGTGCTACGGTAGTTGAACCCTTATCCTCTGCATGCCCTGTCTTTGCCGCAGTAACTAGATGAAACCCACTAGCATGTGTAGGAGTTGATTGAGCCATGTATGTGTTTCCTACCATGCTATGCCTACTATGCTTAGAGTTGAGTCAGGTCTGGTTCATGTGGGTGATGGGCTAGAGTGAAATGATTATGTCGGTAATGTGAGGGATGGGTTGAACATGTTTTGGTAAAGGTATCGATGAGAGTCCATGTAGGAGTACATGGTGGGTTGTTTCATTGAGGCCATCCCTAAGAATTGAGATTTGTATGTGTGATTCAAGAATCAGTTACTACCATACATTGGGCACGAAACCAATGGACCCTCTCGGCTTCTTAATTACCCTAGTACTCTGTCCAGGAGTTTCAACTAGTTTCTGGTGTTTGTAGGTTATGTGTTGGCAGCCGTGCGTAGCGCTGACCGTAGGGGTGGGCTATGATGTGGTAGATACACCGTGGCACGGTGTACCGAGTCACCCGTTTGGTGTCTCGGGAACCCTGTTCACATCGTTCGGGGCCGTATGTGGAAACCTCGGCCGGACTCCCTACGGATGGAACCTGGATAGGTGATAAACCTAGACTAGAGACTTGTGTGTTTAGGTAGGCCGTGGCCGACACCCTCATTGGGCTTCCGCTTGAAGGTTGCGGAGTACATGTCGTGTAAACGACGATAAGTGGTGAGAGCGTGTATGAAGAAGGACACCCCTGCAGGGTTAACATCATCTATTCGAATAGCCGCGTCTGCGGTAAAGGACTACTTGGTTGCCTATACAGTTCATAGACAAGTTAATGGTTACTACTAAAAGACTCAAGATAAGTGTGAGTACCGAGGATGGCCCTCTCGTAGGATGACGAGGGAGGATCCCCGGTGGAGTATTGTGTTGGTGATTAGTGGACTCGTGTGCGAAAACTATTTTACTAGTGGTGTCTCGTAGGATAGCTTAGCAAAGAGTCAAAGCTGGCTTGCTGCAATAACTCCACTACCTTCTTGAGAATGAGCATGTATAGTAGGTTCTGTTGTAAGACTTGCTGAGTACCTTTGTACTCATGTTGCTTTAATTAATGTTTTTAGATGACAACGCCGCCCCCTCCGATGGGTTTTATGTAGACCTCGATGTCGATGAGTAACTTGCCACCCAAGTGGTGATCCTGGCCATGGAGGGCCCTATGTAGATAGTCAGGCTTCGACAAGCCTTCTTTCTTTCTAGTGTCTATACTCAGACTATTTGCTTCCGCATGTGCTTGTATGCTTGTATGACTTGAGTGTCGGGTCATGTGACCCCTACCTGTATGAACATGTTATATATGGCTCTCTGGAGCCTTTAAATAAAGTACTTGAGTTGTAGAGTTTTGTTGTGATGCCATGTTGTATTTACACATATCGAGCATATTGTGTGTATGATTGAAATGCTTGGTATGTGTAGGATCCGACAATATAGTTGTTTATCCTTGGCAGCCTCTCTTATGGGAAAATGTAGTCTAGTGCTCCTTGAGCCATAGTAGTCCGCTACAGCCCGGTTCACCGGAGTCCTGCTAGCCCAGCACTACTGCTCAGGACACTTGACTGGCCGGCATGTGTTTCACTTCGTTCCTATGTCTGTCCCTTCGGGGAAATGTAACGCGGTGACATCCGGAGTCCTGCCTAGCCTGCTACAGCCCGGGTTCCCCGGAGTCCTGTTAGCCCAGTGCTACAACCCGGATTCACACGCTGATGACCGACATGCTCGATATGATTCATGTATGTCTGTCCCCATAGATCTGTGCCGGTTTGGGTTCACGACTAGCCATGTCGGCCCGGGTTCTCTGTCATATGGATGCTAGCGACACTATCATATACATGAGCCAAAAGGCGCAAACGGTCCCGGGCCATGGTAAGGCGACACCCGTGGGGATACCATGCGTGAGGCCGCAAAGTGATATGAGGTGTTACCGGCTAGATCGATGTGACTTGGAATCGGGGTCCTGACATTGGAACAGGAGACGGGGGACACAATGTTTACCCAGGTTCGGGCCCTCTCTATGGAGGTAATATCCTACGTCCTGCTTGATTGATATTGATGAATATGAGTGTTATAGGAGTTGATCTACCACGAGATCGTAATGGCTAAACCCTAGAAGTCTAGCCTGTATGACCATGGTAATGAATGTGTCCTTTCCGGACTAACCCCTTCATTTTATATGGAAACCAAGGGGATCTAGGGTTTACATAGAGTCGGTTACATAAGAAGGAATCTTCATTGTCGGTTGCCAAGCTTGCTTTCCACGCCAAGGAGAGTCCAATCCAAACATAGGTATAGTCTTTGGCTTTCATGTCTTCACAGCCCATCAGTCCGACCCAATAGATAACAGGCCGGACGCCTGAGGACCCCTTAGTCCAGGACTCCCTCGGGTTGTTTCATTGGAAACGACCTAAGAATTGAGATTTGTATGTGTGATCTAAGATCATCTATTACCACGCGTTGGGCCCAAAACCAATGGACCCTCTTGACTTATTAACCGCCCTTGTCCTCTGTCTAGGAGTTGCAAGTAGGTTCTGGTGTTTGTAGTATACTGGAGGCCGTGAGTAGCGCTGACCCTAGGGGTGGGCTATGATGCGGTAGGTACGTGGCCCGGTGTACGGAGATGCCCATTTGGTGCCTCGGGAACCCTGTACACATCGTTTGGGGCCGTTGAGGACACCCCGGCCGGATATCCTTGCGAATGGAACCCGAATAGGCGATAAACCTGGACTAGGGACATGTGTGGTTAGTCAGGTTGTGGCCGACACCCTCGTCGTGCTTCCTCTTGAAGGTTGCCGAGTACATGTCGTGTAAGTGGCGATAAGTGGTGGAAGCATCTGTGAAGAAGTACACCCATGTAGGGTTAACATCATCTATTCAAAAAGCCACGTCTGCAGGAAAGGACAAGTTGGTTGCTTATACAGTTCATAGACAACTTAATGGATACACCTAAATGCCTGAAGACAAGTGTGAGTGCTATCGATGGCCTTCTCGTAGGGAGACAGAAATGAATCCATAGTAGTGTACTGATGTGGTGATTAGTGGACTTGTGTGCGAAAAATCAGTTACAAGATATTGTCAATCATAGGGTAGAATAGCCAAGAGTCAAAGCTAGCTTGTTGCAATAAGCTCCACTACCCTTGTTGATAATGTTGCATGCATGTAGGATCTGATGTAAGTCTCGTTGAGTACATTTGTACTCATGTTTGCTTAATACACTGTTGCAGAGGAGAACACTGCCTCCTCCGATGGGTTTTATGTAGATCTCGACGTTGGTGAGTAACTTGCCGCCCAGGTGGTGACCCTGACCTTGTGAAGGGACTTTTTAGATAGACATGCTTCGTCAAGCCTTCTTTCTTTCTAGTTGTCTGTACTCAGACAAGTTTGCTTCCGCATGTGCTTGTATGTTTGTATGACTTGAGTGATGGGTCGTGTGACCCCTACCTGTATGGGTATGTTATGTATGGCTCTCCAGAGCCTTATAAATAATGTAATTTTAGGCGTAGAGTTTTGTTATGATGCCATGTTGTATTTGCACATATCGAGCATATTGTGTGTATGATTTGAAATGCTTGGTATGTGTGGGATCCGGCAACCTAGTTGTTTATTCTTGGTAGCCTCTCTTACCAGGAAATGTCTCCTAGTGTTTCCACTGAGCCATGGTAGCTTGCTACTACTCCTGAACACTTAGGCTGGCCGCCATGTGTCCTTCTTTCGTGTGTCTGTCCCTTCAGGGAAATGTCACGTGTGGTTCCATTAAGTCCTTGTAGCTTGCTACGACTTGGGTTCTTACGTTGATGACCAACACGTTCGTTGTTGGGTCATGTATGGTTGTCCCTCTAAGTTAGTGCCACTTTGGATTCACGACTAGTCATGTCGGCCCAGGTCCTTTGTCATATGGATACTAGCGACACTATCATCACTGGTGCACATCGGTCATAAGTGAGTGTGGGGATAGGGGGGTCCTTCCCACACGACCCAGAAACCGTCGGGGATAGGGGCCCTACAGTACTCCTACTCGTTTCTGCTTGCATTGCCATCGCAGTCGGTATTCTGTGGTGCTACATTTAAGATGCGCAACCCATCACAAACGGTTCACTATTATAGAACTTGTATGATGCGCGTCCCATCACAAACGGTTCACCGTTAAGAAGATTAGCTAATCGTCGTACGAGTGTCGGACAGGATTAAGAAACGTCGGACCATCATAACATTGTCATACACGACAACTATCGCACACGCTATCCTGTGGTGCAACGTTTACGATGCATAGTTCATCAGAAATAGTTCATGGTTGCGAATCGTGTACGATTGGCAACTAACACAAACATTAAGTTTGCCTGCACCATTTGTGATATTGTTTTACATCGCACACGGTTTGCAACCGGCAACTGTGTGCATGCTTGCATATGTTTCCTCTCTGTGAACCGTCTCGGATTATGGTGCATATCGCAAACGTTGGTGTTTTACCAACCGTGTGTGCCGTAACAACCTGGTGAGCGTAATTTCACCCTAATTTAATTGCCGCTTTTCCAAATTGTACCAGATTTGGATTTGAATTTGAATGTATGCTACAACTTTATTCATGTCCATCAGTTTCAAACAACCAATGCATTATTCGATTCATAGGTACATATGTTCAAGAATTACATAAGAACCAAATAAAGAATGATGAACCATAGTTGTATACTTGTACTATAAGAGACGGCAAAGAAAGAGCCGAAATATATTCTGGTTGGTAAACAAGGTGATGCGGAATGCCCATAGTGTGCCATCCTCCAGGCAAAAGGCACGCACGACTCTAGTCCAACCCCTTGTGATGGCGAATGACAATCCTTCACGGCCTTCATGAAAACATCTAGATAATCATCGTGTTCTGGTGGAAATACTTTAACCTTTGCATGCCCGCCAATCATGTAGTTTGAGAGGTAATCTTGAGTAATCTGCTTTGGCAACCACTGCAAAGGAAAAAGATTCAGACATTGTCATATAACACAACTCATTATGGGAAGTAAAAACAAGGCTGTAGAGTTCTTACTTACCATCCTGCAGTTCGATGTTGTCTTGGATAAAGTGTAAACAAATAGTTTAATTGCCATCTTTGGACCCATTTTACTAACAATCTTTATTAGCTTCCTCACTTGATGCTGGTTCATCGATATCTCTTTGCCCCACACGCAGAAAGGGTCGAAGCGCGGATCTTTACCAATGACATATGTACCTAAAGCACCAAGTTAATATTAGAAGGTAAACAACAATTGCACAATGATGTAGCACAAAACTCTTTTATAATATGTCTATATACATCTGTATGTGGTAGTCCATTTGAAATATCTAAAAAGACAAACATTTAGGAATGGAGGGAGTATTTCATAACATCCAATATACTCACATGTGAGATGAATTAACACCTTATATTATGGACCGGAAGGAGTTTAGTGCATTCTTACAAATTATCGGTTGATTAACTGCTGCTGTATCCAGGGGTTATAGTTAGTTTGAGCTAGTTGCATCTATAACCCACCCAAAAAAACTATCCAACCCAAGAGGCGCTAATTGGAGCTAGTTCTCCTAGTTCATCTATTCTCAGTCTAACCCTACCATCCAAACAACTCTTTGGATGGAGTTAGTTCATGGTTAGTAATGAGCTAGAAACTAACTCTAACCTCTAGCTAAGTTGAGTATCCAAACAGGGTTGTGTTGTTGTTGTTGCTGTTGCTTCTCTTCTACGTATATCTAGACATCATTAGAACATTAATGTAACACTCTTCCTTGTTGCTATGTAGCCTAGAATTGCATATTTAGACATTAAGTATAGTGCATGTTGCTATGTAGCCTCAGATATATTACATATGGCCCTAGTTAACCTAATGATAAATGGGTTGCAGATATATTCAGTTAAAAGTCCGATTCACCGATTAGTCCCTTATCAGCCACCAGCCTATATGGTACCAGCTACTGATATCCTGGATAGTGAGTAGATATAAGCCATGGGATGAAACTAACCTTGATGGAAAACAACAATCGTTCCCAAAATTGTCCTATGTTTGTACTTGCACATATAGAACATCATGTTGTGAATAACTGGAATAAACAAGGCATACTACGAACAACCAAAGATAGCATTTGAAACTGGACATATGCTAACTAGAAACAACTGAACAATCAAAAAACTTTAAAAGAGGCATATGCTAGCTATAACAGGCTTAACAGCAAGCAAATATATGCATTCCTATCGGTATGTTTAAAACTGGATTGATGAAATGTATTGCACAGTAAATAATTACACATATAGAGCATCACATTGTGAACAACTGAAATAGACAAGGCATACTGCAAACAACCAGATATAGCAATTAAAACTGGACATATTCTCACTACACTACAAAAGGGACTCGACAAAACAAATCATGGGTTTCCTCACTTGTCACAGATGGGCTCGTTCCTGTGGGAAGAGCACGGACCCTGGACGCGCTCCATGTTGTCGTAGATGGGCTCCTTCCCCTTGGAAGGGCACGGCTGTAGGGTGCGCTCCCTGATGTCGCAGACGGGCACTTTCCCCTTGGAAGAGTAGATGGGCTCTTTCCCCTTGGAAGAGACGGAGAGGGTGCCCTCCTCGTGGTCGCAGTCGATGACGTCTGACTTGGAAGCTGTGGATCCCAAGCCAGCGTTGCAGAATGTGTCCTTCCGAAATGACAAAAGGGGCTCATTGGTGATGTAGAATGGCAAATTGTTGACAGCGAGCCAAAGGAGATCAGTAGCAGGGCCATGGATGAGATCGGCGGCGGTTGAACCCGAGGGGTTGGGTGCGGGCCACTTAACCTGTGACATAGCCTGCCTCAAGCCGTCGCTGTCGATGACCTCGATGTCGTAGCTGGCGGACGAGACATTCCCACATACTCTAGCCCGCTGCTTGAGTGCCTACAGCCAGTAATGGTCGTTAGCTTTCTCGGCAACATCGGGCGAAGAGACCGCTATAGACATCTTTTGGGCCAGTCGCTCCTTGAGCTCCATGGGAAACGTAGTCCGGCTTAGGCTGCAACGCTCTGCAGTTGGGGATGGGGATGGTGATCTGTGGGAAAGGGGGCGTTTGGCAGGCGTCATCTAAGAAACTCAGGGTGGCCTGGATATGGAGATCGGTGGGTAAGCTGCACGGGCAAACCGGCAGATGTCGACAATGGAGGCCTTGCGGCAGCGGCGGGGACCTTGCTAGGGTTTCGAGTGAGGGAGGGGGGGTGTGCGCGCGCGCGCGTGCGTGCATGCCCGAGGAGGTTTTGGTGTGTGTGTGTGTGTGTGTGTGTGTGTGTGGAGGGGGGTGCGGGGTGTTTGAGGAAATGACACGGGTACTGAAAATTTTACTACACGGGAGTCAAACGCGGGATTGAAATGTCGGGCTATTGAAAATTTTGATGATAGTGCATTGCACACGGTCCGGAGATAACAACTATGTGTTATGAAACATAAAAACCCTCGAGGCGGGCAGATATTTTCTAGGGATGCAGGCGGGGTTGGGAACAAGAAACATCGCAAACGGTCCGAAGATAACAACCATGTGTTATGAAACAGAAAAACCCTCGAGGTGGGAAGATATTTTTGAGAGGGGGAGCTTCGTGGAGCACAATGTACTGTGCGGATGTGTGCGTGACAGGTGCACCGGCATGGCACACGGTTAGTTTGAGTGAATCGTGTCTGTTGTGTCATCCGACTTATCTAATGGTCATAAATTTGGCGAAAAATGACGCAGGAGAGGGTCAGAACACGAACACACTTGCATGTGGACCAAATTTATGTATCAAAAGGGTGGTTTGATTTTCAAATACCAAATTCAACTTCGATGTGGCACCTCTCTCACAAAGCGCACTGTATTGCTTCCCCCCACCCCCCTTGTGTCGGCACGAAGGGAATCCTAAGCTATGAATGCATGCCCCCTCGCCCCCAGCCGAGGTTCACCCTAGCAAAGTGTGAAGTAGCTAGCAGCCCCCCTCCTCCCTCATGTCGGCACGAAGGGAATCCTAAGCAATGAATGCATCCGCCAACCGAGGTTCCTTCACCTAACAAATTGTGAAGTAGCTAGCAGCCCCCTCCCTCGTGTCGGCACAAAGGGAATCCTAATGTCAGGACCCCGATTCTAAGTCACACCGATCTAGCATGTAACACCTCATATCACTTTGCGGCCTCACGCACGGTATTCCCACAGGTGTCGCATTACCATGGCCCAGGACCATTTACGCCTTTTGGCTCACGTATATGATAGTATCGCTAGAATCCATATGACAGAGAACCCGGGCCGACATGACTAGTCATGAACCCAAAGTGGCACTGACTTACAGGGACATGCATACATGAAACAACATCGAGCATGTCGGTTGGTAGCGTGTGAATCTAGGCTGTAGCAACTGGGCTACCAGGACTCCAGGAACCTGGGCTGTAGTAGGCTAGGCAGGACTTCGGATGTCACCGTGTGACATTTCCCCGAAGGGACAGACACAGGAATGATGTGAATCACATGCCGGCCAGTCTAAGTGTTCTGGAGTAGTAGTGCTGGGCTAGCAGGACTCCAGTAAACTAGGCTGTAGCGGACTACCATGGCTTGGTGGAAGCACTAGACTACATTTCCCCATAAGAGAGGCTACCAAGGATAGACAACTAGGTTGTCGGATCCCACAGATAGCAATACATGTTACACGTACGCATAACATGCAAGTATGTGCTGTACAACATGGCATCACAACATAACGCAAACTCATATAGATAAAGGCCCAAAAGAGCCACATAGCATAATACAAACAGAGGTCTCATGACCCATCATTCAGAGCATACAAGCAACGGAAGCATTACATGTCTGAGTACAGACAACAACAAAAGAAAAAGTCTGAGAAGCCTGACTATCTACAAGTACCTTCCAAGGGTACAAGATCGTAGCTGAGGTAGCAAGCTACTCGTCGAAGTCCAAGCGGTACTACTAGTGAGACAGATATCTCACCTGCAAAACATAAATAAAGCAAACGTGAGTACAAAGGTACTCAGCAAGACTTACATTAGATCCTATCATACATGCATTTGTATCAAGAAGGTAATGTGGTTTTTAGTTGCAGCAAGCCCGCTTTGACTCAGTGGCTATCCTATACTACGACTGTTGGTAACTCTTTTGAGGTGGCGCACACGAGTCCACTAATCACCACATCAATACTCTACTATGGATTCATTCCCGTCTCCCTATGAGAAGGCCATTCATAGCACTCACACTTGTCTTGAGAATTTTAGAGTATCCACTTTAAGTTGTCTATGTACCACGTAAGCATCCAAGAAGTCCATAACCACGGACCCGGCTATTCGAATAGATCATGTTAACCCTGTAGGGGTGTACTTCTTCACACGTGCTCTCGCCACTTATCGCCATGTACACGTCATGTATCTCGGCAACCTTCAAGCGGAAGTCTGGCGAGGGAGTCGGCCACGACCTAACTAACCACACAAGACTCTAGTCCAGATTTATCGCATATTCGGGTTCCATCCGCAAGGAGATCCGGACGGGGTGTCGCTCACGGCCCCATACGATGTGTGCAGGGTTCCCAAGCCAACCTCGCTGGATGGATCTACGCTTGGTACACCGTGCCACTTCTGCCTAGTCTGTCCCAAGCCCACCTGGCCGGGTGCCACTTGGTAGACTACTAACACTACCTACAAACACCAGAAACTATTTGCAACTCCTGGACAGAGACCAAGTCAGTTTATAAGTCGAGAGAGGTCGAGTTACTGGAACCCAGTGTGTGGTAGTATCTAGTCATTGGACAACATACACAGAACTCAGTGCTTAAGGACGGTTCCAGTGAGACAACCCACCATGTACTACTACATGGCCTCTCACCGCTACCTTTACCAAATCGTGTTCACACACTTAACTCTCAGCACCAGAACATATCGTAACAGTCAAATTCATTCCCAATGAATCAGACCTGACACAACTCTAACCAATAGCAGGCATGTCATGGTAGGAACACGACATGGCCCAATCAACTCCTACACATGCTAGTGGGTTTCAACTATTTACAGTGGCAATGACAAGTCATGCAAAGGAATGGGTTCAACTACCGCAGCATAAAGTAGCAGTTGAATCGCTGTTGTCCTAATGCAATAAAAGAGAGAAGGAGCGAGAGAGTGGGATTGTATCGGAATGAACAAGGGCGGTTTGCTTGCCTGGTAGATCAACAGGGGGCACTACTCCACAGACAGGTACTCTCGAACACTCTTCGAAGCAGGACCTATCGAGAAGAACGGTGCCGGCAATCAATACACAAGCATATGCAACAATGTGATGCATGATCATGGCATGTAGATGTGATGTTGTTTGAGCTAATGTAGCTAGCATTCATTTGGATGAAGTCCATTTGAACCAAGAATTCAAATGCAACTCCAAGTTAAGTCTTTATAAATGCCATTTATATGTTTTCACCTATACAGCAAGTATAAGTTGGTTTATCATGCATGAAATTGGTACAGATGGATAGTTGAATTTTTTTGATAATTTTTCATATATAAATTATTTCAATCTAAGCTAGGGTTGAATTTCTATGAATTTTTGAAGTTTATATCATTTTCTGGAATTTCCTGATTTATTTTAAAACTAGAAAATGATATATTGCGTCAGCATGACAGAGACATGACGTCAGCGAGTCAACCGCGGCTGACCAGGTCAAACCTGACGTGTGGGGTCCACACGTTAGTGACTCAGTTAGTTTAACAGGGTTTAATTAGTTGTCAAACTAATCCTAAATTAAAAATTAGCAGGGTCGGGCCCCACATGTCATTGACCCATACGGGTCAAATCTGGTCAACTGGGGGTCAAACCCAGTCAACCCACCGGCGTTTAGCCTTCGGCGAGGCCGAACACGGCGGAGGGGCACGGGATCGTCGCTCCGGCGACCATTTAGGCGGCGGAGACCACCTACGCGAAGCCCAGGCTCGCGCGCATCCAGGGGAGGCGACGGGAGGACGCGGGGTGGCCGAAGCTCGCCGGAGCGGAGCTCGGGGTGGCGGCCAGAGCACGGCTACGAGCAGGGGCGGGCTGCAGGGCACGGGGAGGCCACCTGAGGGGCTCTGCGGCATCCTCGTGGTACCAGGAGCACGGCTGAGTGCTCGGGGGCGAGTTGCACTGGCTCTGGCCACAGTGGCGACATGATCGGCGGCGAGGAGCTAAGGCCATGGCGGGGAATGGAGCAGGAATGCGCAAAAACAAGGGGGAGAAGAGGGGTTTTGTAGAGGAGCTCACGGCGAGGACTTCGGTGATCTCAGCATGCTCGGGGACGTCTTGGAGGCAATGGGATGTCGGTGGCGATCTCCGGCGGCCGATGATGAAGACGACAGCGGTGACGGCTCCACGGGGCGTCTCCGGTTGCTAGGCTCGTCGAGGACGTAGAGGATGTCGCGGTGGAGCTTGCAAACATGGAGAGAGGGCTTGGGGGAGGCGGTGGCTGCGGCGGCGACGAGCGGCGGCGACGGCAACGCTTGGGCGTGGTGAGAGAGAGTGAGGGAGAGGAGGGGAAGAATGGCGGGTGGTCCGAGCGATCCAGACGGCTCTCGCGGGTCTGTCCGCGCTGCCACGCAAGCTAGCAGGCAGGAGGTGGCACGATGCGTGTGTGCATGCAGCAAGCACGCGCTCGGCGTCCTTTTGGCACGGTGGAGACAATGACTGGCAGCGCCAGTCAGCTGGGCCAGTCCAGATGGGCCGCCAGGTAAGTGGCCTAGGTAGGTTCTCTCTCTTTTTGTTTTCTTTTCTATTTTTCTGACATTTGTTTGATTTAAAAACAATACCAAACTAATTTATCTACTTATGCCAATTTTTGTAGGAGCTAGTGGTATTATTCCAGAGCTCCTCATCAACTAGCATAATTTTCGGACATATATAAAATATATAACATATATATATATATATATATATATATATATATCCAATGCAAATAAGTATTGCATTAATTCCAAATGGCCAAAATAAATATTTATAAGATCAATAAAATATTGGTTTGAGTTATACCTCTGACCAATAATTTCAGAGAGCAACATGAACATTTTCTTGGACCTTTTTGGAGCAATTTTTATTTGGGTCATTTCCAGAAATGAAAACTGAGGGTTTCACAAATCCCCATTTCAAATTTAAATGAAATTTAAACATGATGCTAACAAGAAGGCTAGCCTAGGTCATACCAGAACTAGGGATGTGACAACTCTCCCCCACTTGAAAGAATTTCATCCCCAGATTCAGGGGTCAATGGAAATAAAGTGGGATACTCCAGTCGAAGACGATCTTCACGCTCCCAAGTAGCTTCTCTCTCAGAATGATGAGACCACTGAACCTTGAGAAACATAATGTTATGATGTCGAGTGACACGCTCTGCTTGATCCAGAATGCGGACGGGGTACTCTCAATAAGTGAGGTTATCTTGGAGATCAAGCATTTCATGGTCCACTCTGCGGATGGAATCCAAGAAGCAACGCCTGAGTTGAGAGACGTGGAGGACATCATGTACATGGGAAAGATGTGGGGGTAGTTCCAACTGGTAGGCAACCTCTCCTCGTTTAGCGAGAATGCGAAAAGGACCAATATAACGAGGATCCAACTTGCCCTTGATACGGAAACGATGGGTACCCTTCAAAGGAGTAACCCGAAGGTAAGCCTTGTCGCCAACTTCATAAGCCACTTCCTTATGACGACGGTCATACTGGCTCTTTTGACGAGATTGGGCTGTTTTCAAATTCTCACGAATGATGCGAACTTGTTCTTCTGCATCCGGGATCATATCCTATCCAAAGAATTGTCTTTCACCGGTTTCTGACCAGTTCAGAGGTGTTCAACATCTTCGTCCATAGAGAATCTCGAAAGGAGCTTTCTTGAGACTAGGTTGGTAGCTATTGTTATAAGCAAACTCGGTGTAAGGAAGACACTTCTCCCAATCCATACCGAATGTGATAACTCAAGCTCTGAGCATGTCTTCGAGAATTTGGTTGACCCTTTCCACTTGACCACTTGACTGAGGGTGGAAAGCGGTACTGAAAGAAAGATGGGTGCCCATGGCAGTTTGGAAACTTTCCCAGAAATGAGAAGTGAAAAGACTACCACGGTCTGCATTGATCTCTAGTGGAACACCATGAAGTGACACTATTCGAGAAATTTATAAGTCAGTGAGCTGACTAGTAGTGATACTCTCTCGAACAGGTAGGAAGTGAGCCACTTTGGATAGACGATCAATGACTACGATGATAGCATTATTCCCTTTCCTGGTCCTGGGAAAGCCGGTGATGAAGTCCATTCCAACTTTATCCCATTTCCACTCAGGAATAGCTAAAGGCTGAAGGGTGCCAGTACGTCTCTGATGTTCTGCCTTAACGCGACGACAAACGTCACAGTTAGCAATGAACTCAGCGATTTCTCTCTTCATCCTAGTCCTCCAGAACCTCTGGCGTAGGTCGTGATACATCTTAGTACTACCGGGATGAATCGTGAGAGGATATCCAAGAGCCTCCTTAAGAATCAGTTGTCGTAGATGTTGGTTCTTGGGAACCACCAAGCGGTTCTCAAAGAAAACAACAGCTCGATCATCCATAGAGAAACATCCACCAACTCCCTTTTTAATGTTTCTCTTGATGCGGATAACACCCCTATCAAACTTCTGGGCTTCTATGATATGATCCACAAGAGTAGGTTTCGCCACCAAGGTAGAAAGGAATCCATGAGGAGCAGTGTGAAGGTTAAGTTTACATAATTCCTCATGAAGAAGTGGTTGGCCCTGCTGCAACATGAGATTGTTGCAATAGGACTTACGACTTAGCGCATCAGCCATGAAATTCCCCTTGCCTGGGGTGTAGGTAATCCCTAAGTCGAAATCTGAGATCAACTCCAACCAACGTCTTTGCCTAAGGTTCAAATCTGGTTGGGTGAAGATATACTTGAGATTCTGGTGGTCGGTGTAAATCTCGCAACATTTACCAGAAGGTAATGTCGACATGTCTTAAGTGCATAGACTACAGTTGCAAGCTCTAGATCATGTGTAGGATAATTTCCCTCATGTGGATGCAACTATCGAGATGCATAGGCAATCACATGATGATCCTGCATAAGGATGCAACCTAGTCCTTGTCGTGAGGCATCACAATAGATAATAAAGTCCTTAGTGGAATCCGGTTGCACAAGTATGGGAGCAGAAGTCACGCGTCTTTTCAGCTCCTGAAAACTATGCTCACACTGTGGGGACCACTCAAACTTTTTATCTTTCTTGAGAAGTTCCGTGAGAGGTTTGGCCACTTTGGAGAAGTTCTCAGCGAAGCAGCGACAATAACTGGCTAGAACAAGGAAACTCCTAACTTGTTTAACTGTTTCAGGTGGAGTCCAATCAAGAACGGCCTGAACTCTCTCGGGATTGACAGCAATGCCCTTACCAGAGATCACGTGGCCTAGGTAGGTCACTTTTGGCAACCAAAATTCGCACATGGAGAACTTGGCATAAAGGCGATGCTCTCTGAGTTTCTCTAACACAAGTCTAAGATGTTCGGCATGTTCGTCCTCGTTCTTTGAGTAAATAAGGATATCAACGAGGTAAACCACGCCGAACTTATCTAAGTACTCCATGAAAATTGAGTTCATCAAGCGGGAGAATGTAGCTGGAGCATTGGTTAGACCAAAGGACATGACGGTGTACTCGTACTAGCCATAACGAGTGACAAAATCCATCTTAGGAATGTCCCCATTTCTGATCTTGATTTGGTAGTAGCCTAACCTCAAATCCATCTTTGAAAAGACTGAGGATCCAGCGATCTGATCATACAGATTGTTGATCCTGGGGAGCGGATACTTGTTCTTTATCATGACCAAATTAACGGGACGATAATCTACAACCATATGGTCCGTACCATCCTTCTTCTTGACGAAGAGAATGGGGTAAGCCCAAGGAGAATAACTAGGACGGATGAAACCCTTTTGCAAGGACTCATCAAGTTGTTTCTTAAGCTCAGCTAGTTCTAAGGGTGCCATCTTGTAAGGTCTCCTAGAGATCGGGGCGGTTCCTGGGATAAGATCTATGACAAACTCTACATCTCTGTCAGGTGGAATACCTGGCAGTTCCTCTGGAAAGACATCCGGAAAGTCACGGACTACCGGGATATCCTCAAGGTCTGGAAGAGGGCTGGCATTAAGAGAATAGAGTTGATGCTTTGCAATTCTGGTGGAGAAAGTGACTATCTTGCCAGAGGGGTGTGTGAGCTGAACAGACCTGGTGTAACAATCAATCTTGTCATAATGAGCTTTCATCTAGTCCATACCCAAGATGATGTTAATATCTGAAGACTTAAGAGATATCAAGGAAGCTAGGAATACAAGTCTATCAACATGTATTTCATTGCCATAACTTATCCAAGAAGTTTGCCATTTGGATCCAGGAGTTTGAATAAGTAGTGGGGAGGGCATATCACAAAATGACATGTCGTGCAAACGGGCATAACTTTCAGAAATGAAGGAATGAGACGCCCCATTATCGAACAGAACCAATGCTGGATGACAGTTTACAAGGAGTGTACCAAGAACGACATCGGGATCATCATGAGCGTCTTTAGCTGAGACGTGATGCACACGTCCATGTTCAGTGGGAGCTGACTTGGCACTGAACATCTTGCGTGATGGCTTACTACCACGGCCAACAGACTTCTCAGGCTGGGGTGGAGCAACACGGGTCTGAGTGCAAATACGGGCAATGTGGCCTGGCTCTCCGCACTTGTAACAAATCTTGGAGGTAGGACATGGACCTGCATTGGCAGGTGGTCCACCAATAGGCCTGGGTGGAGCATATGGCTGAACTGGGTGAGGCGCCACATAAGATGGCATCGGTGTGTAGCCACGTGGAAGAGCAGAGTTCGGAACCCAAATCCGGCGCTTCTGAGAATTAGAACCGGAGGAAGAACCCAAATCACGGGTGTGCTTACGAGACTCCTCGTAAGTGAGTTGAGCTGTCTCCGCATTAATGGCCTTGTCCACAAGAGCCTGGAATGTATTGCAATGGTGCAAGTGGAGATCATGACTCAACTTGGGGTTGAGACCCTTTCGGAACCTAGCCTGTTTCTTGGCGTCTGTGGACACTTCTTCTGCAGCATAGCGAGCGAGGTTCTCAAACTCTCTACTGTAAGCATCAACAGCCATCTTACCCTGGCTGAAACTACAGAACTCTTCTCTCTTGCGATCGATGAGGGCTTCAGGAATGTGATGCTCGCGAAAAGCCTCGGTGAAATCTTTCCAGGTAGGTATCTAGCCGGCTGGAAGCATAGCCTCATAGTTCTGCCACCAAAGACTAGCAGGACCTTCCAGGTGATATGCAGCATAGGTGACCTTGTCACCTTCAGCTACGTTCGCAGAACGCAGCTTCAGAGTGATACTACGAAGCCAGTCATCTGCATCGAGTGGTTCAATGGAATGATGGAAGGTGGGTGGTTTCAGACCAATGAAATCATGGATGGTCGCTAACTCTTTGCACTGGGGTGCGGTGTTCTGCTCGATACGTGCTAACAAGCGGTTAGACTCACGCTTGTTCTTCTCCATCTCTAACATGAACTCTGCCAACGAAGGCTGGTCGGGAGGATCCTCATCCCTACCATCTCCGTGGTTCCGGCTACGAGCAACAGAACTTCGGTTAACTGACGACATCCTGAAGAACCATCCAAGGAAACAAGGATGGATTCAGCATCATCATAAGGATGTCGGATATAGTACAGGGAAAATACTATCTCCTGAACTCCTAGGACAATTCCGGCAGCATAACGGCAGTAAAATGCTCAAAATGAGACATTCTGCAAAAGACGGGGTAGCACCATACTCAACATCATCACTCAAGGTTTTGAGATATTACTAAATAGGCTACACCGGAGGTGCTTGAACTGTAATATGTCTCTGATCAACCAATCCCAAGAGACTACGGAGTAGTAACACGTGAGCCTGATAGACGGAAGAGAAAGCCTAGTTCCTTAACCCCGTAGGAAAGATAGGATGACTCAGATCAGAAGGCATAAGGTATAAGGAGTAAAAGAGCCTTACGTTCCCTTCCACAATCAATTCCCTTATATAACTAAAGAATTTCTAGACTCAACTTCGACCAGGATGGCTTGGTAATCCAACAGGAAGTCAGGCTCTGATACCAAAGCTGTCAGGACCCCAATTCTAAGTCACACTGATCTAGCATGTAACACCTCATATCACTTTGCGGTCTCACGCACGGTATTCCCACGGGTGTCGCCTTACCATGGCCCAGGACCGTTTGCGCCTTTTGGCTCACGTATATGATAGTATCGCTAGCATCCGTATGACAGAGAACCCGGGCCGACATGACTAGTCGTGAACCCAAAGTGGCACTGACTTACAGGGACATGCATACATGAAACAACATCGAGCATGTCGGTCAACAGCTTGTGAATCCGGGCTGTAGCAACTAGGCTAACAGGACTCCGGGAACCCGGGCTGTAGCAGGCTAGGCAGGACTCCAGATGTCACCGCGTGACATTTCCCCGAAGGGACAGACACAGGAACAATGTGAATCACATGCCGGCCAGTCTAAGTGTTCCGGAGCAGTAGTGCTGGGCTAGCAGGACTCCGGTAAACCGGGCTGTAGCGGACTACCATGGCTCGATGGAAGCACTAGACTACATTTCCCCATAAGAGAGGCTACCAAGGATAGACAACTAGGTTGTCGGGTCCCACACATAGCAATACACGTTACACGTATGCATAACATGCAAGTATGTGCTGTACAACATGTCATCACAACATAACGCAAACTCATATAGATAAAGGCCCAAAAGAGCCACATGGCATAATACAAACAGAGGTCTCATAACCCATCATTCAGAGCATACAAGCAATGGAAGCATTACATGTCTGAGTACAGACAACTACAAAAGAAAAAGGCTGAGAAGCATGACTATCTACAAGTCCCTCCCAAGGGTATAAGATCGTAGCTGAGGTAGCAAGCTACTCGTCCAAGTCCAAGCGGTACTACTAGTGAGACAGATGTCTCACCTGCAAAACATAAATAAAGCAAACGTGAGTACAAAGGTACTCAGCAAGACTTACATCAGATCCTATCATACATGCATTTGTATCAAGAAGGTAATGTGGGTTTTACTTGGAGCAAGCCGGCTTTGACTCAGTGGCTATCATGTACTACGACTGCTGGTAACTCTTCTGAGGTGGCGCACACGAGTCCACTAATCACCAGATCAATACTCTACTATGGATTCATTCCCGTCTCCCTACGAGAAGGCCATTCATAGCACTCACAGTCGTCATGAGCATTTTAGAGTATCCACTTTAAGTTGTCTATGTACCACGTAAGCATCCTAAACTAAAAATTAGCAGGGTCGGGCCCCACATTTCATTGACCCATACGGATCAAATCTGGTCAAGTGGAGGGTCAAACCCAGTCAACACGCCGGCGTTTAGCCACCTGCGAGGCCGAACGTGGCGGAGGGGCACGAGATCATCGCTCCGGCGACCATTTAGGCGGCGGAGACCACCTACGCGAAGCCCAGGCTCGCTCGCATCCATGGGAGGCAACGGGAGGACGCGGGGTGGCCGGAGCTCGCCGGAGCGGAGCTGGGGCGGTGGCCGGAGCACGGCTACGGGCAGGAGCGGGCTGTGGGGCACGGGGAGGCCACCCGAGGGCTCTGCGGCACCCTCGTGGCACCAGGAGCACGGCTGAGTGCTCGGGGGCGAGCTGCGGTGGCTCTGGCCACGGCGGCGACATGATCGGCGGTGAGGAGCTACGGCCATGGCGGGGAACGGAGCTGGAACTCGCAAAAACAAGGGGGAGAAGAGGGATTTGGTAGAGGAGCTCACGGCGAGGCCTTCGATGATCTCAGCGCGCTCGGGGACGGCTTGGAGGCGACGGGGTGTCGGTGGCGATCTCCGGCGGCCGATGATGAAGACAATGGCTGTGACGGCTCCACGGGGCGTCCCCGGTTGCTTACCTCATCAAGGACGTAGAGGATGTCGCGGTGGAGCTTGCAAACACGGAGAGTGGGCGAGGGGGAGGCGGTGGCTACGGCTGCGACGAGCTGCGATGACGGCAACGCTCGGGCGCGGTGAGAGAGAGCGAGGGAGAGGAGGGGAAGAGTGGCGGGTGGTCAGAGCGATCCAGACGGCTCTCGCGGGTCTGTCCGTGGCGCCACGCAAGCTAGCAAGCAGGAGGTGGCACGACGTGTGTGTGCGCACGGCGAGCACGCGCTCGGCGTCCTTCTGGCGTGGTGGAGACGACGACTGGCAGCGCCAGTCAGCTGGGCCAGTGTAGATGGGCCGCCAGGTAAGTGGCCTAGGTAGGTTTTCTCTCTTTTTTTTTTCTATTTTTCTGACATTTGTTTGATTTAAAAACAATACCAAACTAATTTATCTACTTATGCCAATTTTTATTGGAGCTTAGTGGTATTATTCTAGAGCTCCTCATCAACTAGCATAATTTTTGGACATATATAAAATATATAACATATATATATCCAATGCAAATAAGTATTGCATTAATTCCAAATGGCCAAAATAAATATTTATTAGCTCAATAAAATATTGGTTTCAATTTTACCTCTGACCAATATTTTCAGAGAGCAACACGAATATTTTCTTAGACCTTTTTGGAGCAATTTTTATCTAGGTCATTTCCAGAAATGAAAACTGAGGGTTTCACAAATCCCCATTTCAAATTTAAATGAAATTTAAACATGATGATCACAACAAGGCTAGCCTAGGTCATACCAGAACTAGGGATGTGACACCTAAACTATGAATGCATGCCCCCCCTGATACGTCCATTTTGCATCATGCTTTTATATCGATATTTATTGCATTATGGGCTGTTATTACATATTATGACACAATACTTATGCCTATTCTCTCTTATTTTACAAGGTTTACATAACGAGGGAGAATGCCGACAGCTGGGATTCTGGGCTGGAAAAGGAGCAAATATTAGAGACCTATTCTTCACAGCTCCAAAAGTCTTGAAACTTCACGGAAGTCATTTTCAGATTATATAAAAAATACTGAGCGCAAGAAGTTCACCAGGGGGGCCACACCCTGCCCACGAGGGTGGGGGCGCGCCCTAACCCCCTGGGCGCGCCCCCTACCTCGTGGCCCCCATGGTGGCCCTCTGATGACCATCTTCTGCTATATGGAGTCTTTCGATGAGGAAAAAATCATAAGCCATGTTCTCGGACGAAACTCCGCCGCCACGAGGCGGAACCTTGGCGGAACCAATCTAGGGCTGTGGCGGAGCTGTTCTGCCAGGGAAACCTCCCTCCGGGAGGGGGAAATCATCGCCATCGTCATCAGCAACGCTCCTCTCATCGAGAGAGGGCTATCTCCATCAACATCTTCACCAGCACCATCTCCTCTCAAAACCCTAGTTCATCTCTTGTGTCCAATTCTTGTCTCCAAGTCTGGGATTGGTACTAGTAGGTTGCTAGTAGTGCTAATTACTCCTTGTAGTTGATGCTAGTTGGTTTATTTGGTGGAAGATCATATGTTCAGATCCTATATGCATATTAATACCCCTCTGATAATGAACATGAATATGCTTTGTGAGTAGTTACGTTTGTTCCTGAGGACATGGGAGAAGTCTTGCTATTAGTAGTCATGTGAATTTGGTATTCATTCGATATTTTGATGAGATGTATGTTGTCTCTCCTCTAGTGGTGTTATGTGAACGTCGACTACATGACACTTCACCATTATTTGGGAAGTAATAAGTAGATGATGGGTTGCTAGAGTGACAGAAGCTTAAACCCTAGTTTATGCGTTGCTTCGTAAGGGGCTGATTTGGATCCATATGTTTCATGCTATGGTTAGGTTTACCTTAATACTTTTGTTGTAGTTTTGGATGCTTGCAATAGAGGTTAATCATAAGTGGGATGCTTGTCCAAGTAAGGACAGTACCCAAGCACCGGTCCACCCACATACCAAATTATCAAAGTACCGAATGCGAATCATATGAACGTGATGAAAACTAGCTTGACGATATTCCCATGTGTCCTCGGGAGCGCTTTTATCTATATAATAGTTTGTCTAGGCTTGTCCTTTGCTACAAAAAGGATTGGGCCACCTTGTTGCACTTTATTTACTTCTGTTACTTGTTGCTCGTTACAAATTATCCTATCACAAAACTATCTGTTACCACTTATTTCAGTACTTGCAGAGAATACCTTGCTGGAAACCGCTTATCATTTCCTTCTGCTCCTCGTTGGGTTCGACACTCCTACTTATAGAAAGGACTACGATAGATCCCCTATACTTGTGGGTCATCAAGACTCTTTTCTGGCGCCGTTGCCAGGGAGTGAAGCACCTTTGGTAGGTGGAATTTGGCAAGGAAAATTTATA
Organism: Triticum dicoccoides; assembly: GCF_002162155.2. Lineage (NCBI taxonomy): Eukaryota > Viridiplantae > Streptophyta > Magnoliopsida > Poales > Poaceae > Triticum > Triticum dicoccoides. Next base: position 325,257,392 of record NC_041384.1, on the reverse strand, counting down.
TAGTGTGCTGAAATTTACTGTCACTTGTTACTATGGAAAGTAATCCTCTGAGGGGCTTGTTTGGGGTATCTTCACCCCGACCAGTAGAGAAAAGAGTTGCCCCTCAACCTACTGAACCTACTGAAAATGAAAATGAAAATGTCTGCTTTGAAATTCCTTCGGGTATGATAGAAAAACTACTAGCTAATCCTTTTGTAGGAGATGGAACAATGCATCCTGATGAGCACCTAATATATGTTGATGAAGTTTGTGGATTATTTAAGCTTGCAGGTGTACCCGGAGATGTTTTTAAGAGGAAGGTCTTCCCTTTATCTTTGAAGGAAGATGCATTGACATGGTATAGGTTATGTGATGATACGGGGTCATGGAATTACAAACGATTGAAATTGGAATTTCATCTTGTTCATTGTGATCGCAATTATATATATAACTTTTTGCCTCACGGAGGAGAAAGCATCGCTCAAGCTTGGGGGAGGCTTAAATCAATGTTATATTCATGCCCCAATCCTGAGCTCTCAAGAGAAATGATTATTCAAGATTTATATGCTCGGCTTTCTGATAACAATCGCACCATGCTCGATACTTCTTGTGCTGGCTCTTTTATGACGAAGACTATTGAATTCAAATGGGATTTATTGGAAAGAATTAAACGCAACTCTGAAGATGGGGACCTCGACAAAGGTAAGGAGTCAGGTATGACACCTAAGTTTGATTGTGTTAAATCTTTTATGGATACCGATGTTTTTCGTAAATTTAGCACTAAATATGGACTTGACTCTGAAATAGTAGCTTCTTTCTGTGAATCTTTTACTACTCATGTTTATCTCCCTAGGGAGAAGTGGTTTAAATATCATCCTCCCGTAGAAGTAAAAGTATCTGCACCAATTAAAGTTGAAGAAAAGACTTTCACTTATAATGATCCTATTATTCATACTTCTTACGTTGAGAAACCACCTTTCCCTGTTAGGATAAAGGATCGTGTTAAAGCTTCAACTGTGGTTCGTAAAAGCAATATTAGAACATATACACCTCCCGAGCAAGTTAAAGTTGAACCTAATATTGCTATTGTTAAAGATCTTTTGGCTGAAAATATTGATGGGCATGTTATTTATTTCTGTGATGAAACTGCTAGAATTGCTAAACCTTGTGCTAAAGAGAAACGTAGACCTGTGGTAGGCATGCCTGTCATTTCCGTTAAAATAGGAGATCATTGTTATCATGGCTTATATGATATGGGTGCCAGTGCTAGTGCAATACCTATTGACCTATATAGAGAAATTATGCATGATATTACACCTGTTGAGTTAGAAGATATTGATGTCACAATTAAACTTGCCAATAGAGATACTATTTCACCTATAGGAATTGTTAGAGATGTTGAAGTCATGTGTGGGAAAACTAAATATCCTGTTGGTTTCTTGTTCTTGGTTCCCCACAAGATAGCTTTTGTCCCATTATATTTGGTAGACCCTTCTTAAACACTGTTAATGCTAGATAGATAGCAAAAAGGATGTTGTTACTATCGGTTTAGATGATATGTCTCATGAATTTAATTTCTCTAAATTTAGTAGAAAACACCGTGAAAAAGAATTACCTAGTAAGGATGAAATTATTGGTCTTTCTTCTATTGCCGTAACTCCTAGTGATCCTTTAGAACAATATTTGCTAGACCAAGAAAATGATATGTTTATGAATGAAAGAAGGGAAATAGATGAAGTATTCTTTAAACAGGACCTATTCTAAAACACAATTTGCCTGTTGAAATCGTAGGGGATCCTCCTCCACCCAAGGGTGATCCCGTGTTTGAGCGTAAACCATCGCCTGATACTCTTAAATATTCTTATCTTGATGAGAAAAAGATATATCATGTTATTATTAGTGCTAACCTTTCAGAGCATGAGGAAGAGAGATTATTGAAAACTCTAAAGGAGCATCGTGCTGCTATTGGGTATACTCTTGATGATCTTAAGTGCATTAGTCCCACTCTATGTCAACATAAAATAAATTTGGAAGAAGATGCTAAACCAGTTCGTGATCATCAACGACGGCTGAATCCTAAAATGAAAGAAGTGGTAAGAAAGGAAATACTAAAGCTCCTTGAGGCAGGTATAATTTATCCCGTTGCTGATAGTCAGTGGGTAAGTCATGTCCATTGTGTCGCTAAGAAGGGAGGTATTACTGTCGTTCCTAATGATATAGATGAATTTATTCCTCAAAGAATTATTACAAGTTATAGGATGGTAATTGATTTCCGCAAATTAAATAAGGCCACTAAAAAGGATCATTACCCCTTACCTTTTATCGATCAAATGCTAGAAAAATTATCCAAACATACACATTTTTTCTTTCTAGATGGTTATTATGGTTTCTCTCAAATACCTGTGTCAGCCAAGGATCAATCAAAGACTACTTTTACTTGCCCTTTTGGTACTTTTGCTTATAGACGTATGCGTTTGGGTTTATGTAATGCACATGCTACCTTTCAAAGATGCATGATGGCTATATTCTCTGACTTTTGTGAAAAGATTTGTGAGGTCTTCATGGACGATTTTTCCATCTATGGATCTTCTTTTGATGATTGCTTGAGCAACCTTGATCGAGTTTTGCAGAGATGTGAAGAAACTAATCTTGTCTTGAATTGGGAAAAGTGCCACTTTATGGTTAATGAAGGTATTTTCTTGGGGCATAAAGTTTCTGAAAGAGGTATTGAAGTTGATAAAGCCAAGGTTGATGCTATTGAAAAGATGCCATGCTCCAAGGACATCAAAGGTATAAGAAGTTTCCTTGGTCATGCCGGATTTTATAGGAGGTTCATTAAGGACATCTCAAAAATTTCTCGGCCTCTGACCAATTTATTACAAAAATATATACCATTTGTCTTTGATGATGATTGTGTAGAAGCATTTGAAATACTTAAGAAAGCATTGATCTCTGCACCTATTGTTCAGCCACCTGATTGGAATTTACCCTTTGAAATTATGTGCGATGCTAGTGATTATGCTGTAGGTGCTGTTCTAGGGCAAAGAGTTGATAAGAAATTAAATGTTATTCAATATGCTAGTAAAACTCTACACAATGCTCAAAGAAATTATGCTACTACTGAAAAAGAATTCTTAGCAGTTGTATTTGCTTGTGTAAGTTCAGACCTTATATTGTTGATTGTAAAGTAACTATTCACACTGCTCATGCTGCTATTAAATATCTTATGGAAAAGAAAGATGCTAAACCTAGACTTATTAGATGGGTTCTCTTGCTACAAGAATTTGATATACATATTGTTCATAGAAAAGGAGCTGAGAACCCCGTTGCAGACAACTTGTCTAGGTTAGAAAATGTGCTTGATGACCCACTACCTATTGATGATAGCTTTCCTGATGAGCAATTTAATGTCGTAAATGCTTCTCATACTGCTCCATGGTATGCTGATTATGCTAATTACATTGTTGCTAAATTTATACCACCTAGTTTCACATACCAGCAAAAGAAAAAGTTCTTCTATGATTTGAGACATTACTTTTGGGATGACCCACATATTTATAAAGAAGGAGTAGATGGTGTTATTAGACGTTATGTACCTGAGCATGAACAGGAACAGATCCTATGCAAGTGTCACTCCAAAGCTTATGGCGGACACCATGCTAGAGATAGAACTGCACATAAGGTATTGCAATCTGGTTTTATATTGGCCTACTCTCTTCAAGGATGCTCATAAGTTTGTCTTATCTTGTGATGAATGTCAAAGAATTGGTAATATTAGTAGACGTCAAGAAATGCCTATGAACTATTCACTCATTATTGAACCATTTGATGTTTGGGGCTTTGACTATATGGGACATTTTCCTGCCTCTAATGGATATACACATATTTTAGTTGTTGTTGATTACGTTACTAAGTGGGTAGAAGCTATTCCAACTAGTAGTGCTGATCATAACACTTCTATTAAAATGCTTAAAGAAGTTATTTTTCCAAGATTTGGAGTCCCTAGATATTTAATGACTAATGGTGGTTCACATTTTATTCATGGTTGTCGGCGTTCTGGGAATGGGGGTCCCCAGACTTGCCTGCCTGTGGCCTGCGGCGTGGCTCAAGGGGGGCCCAGCACGGCCCGTCTTCACCAACACAAACCCAAGACCCTCGCGAGGGGCCAAGACTCCTGGGGCAGACGACGCGGAGCTTCCTCAGGCACAGCCTCGTCAGGCTGGCTCATGAGGAGGCGGAGAGATCAAGGCGTGGTACCTCACGAGGTGCCCGTGACGCAAGCCATGACGACTCAGGGCGCCAGGCGGGTGCCAGCCCGCGCAGCGTCCTCCCTTCCTCTTTGGTGCAACGGGGGCAAGCGCAGCCGCGGAGTACCGAGGCATCAGGCAAAGGTTGCCATTTCGGTGCAACGAGACCAAGACCAGGAGCACTACGAGACGGAGGTCACCATGGAGCCCAAGACGGCCTCATCACCAGAGCTTTGCGCAGGCGAAGACTACTTTTGTCAGGATAGCTGATACTTGCTGTCCGCCTTCAAATTAGCCCGCCATTGTTGGCTCCGTTCCCGCTCGATATTTGGGAAGAGGACCAGGGCCTCTATAAATAGGACCAGCCACCCACAGAGCAAAAAGATGTCAGAAATGAGAGAGAGAGAGGAAGAGATAGAGAGGAAAAGGTGACTGAACTCTTCTCAGTAGTTCATCCCCCCAGCCAAGAATAGACCCTCGCGAGGCTGTTCTTCCTTGTATTGTTCATCATCATCAGCCCAAGAGGCAATCCACCACACCACACACTGGAGTAGGGTATTACACCATAACGGTGGCCCGAACCAGTATAAACCATGTGTCTCTTGTGTTGTTCTTTCCTTAGTTTTAGATCCTAGCATGGCGGAGGGGTGCAGGTAGGTAGGAGGCGAAATCTCCGCTCGCACCCCAGTGCTCGAACCTCAAGGGTCTGCCGGAACCCGAAATCCGACATTTGGCGCGCCAGGTAGGGGTGCGCCGGGATTCGTCTTCCACCACCCCGTTCTCCTCCGACCATCACGCCCATGTCTGACGCTCGTCGGGCCCGCGCCGAGCGCCGGGCCGCACTCGCTTCCCGCGTCGCCCAGACGGCCCCTGTCGGCGGGCATCCACGCCGTTCCCCATCACCTGCCATCAACACCGCCACCGGCCCGGCGGGGGACGAGCGGCAAGCATCGTCCCAGCATCCGTCCGTGCGGCAAGACGGCCGCACCGCAACTCCCTCGCTCACCCCAGCTGGTTCTTCATCCCGCATGCTCCGCGCGCCCATGGAGGCTCGGGCTGCACTCATCGCGGAAAACGAGCTCCTGCGCTACCATCCCGTCGATGACGTCTACGAAGAATGGATCGACCGCGTCGCCGAGCTCGTCCGCACCGCGGGGGGCTCTCCTGCGCCGTCCGTTCCACTGCACCGCACCCCGCCCCGCGCGGGCGACGAGGCTCCGGCGGCGCCCCGGCCGCCTCCTCCTCAAGAAGACGCCATGGCTCCAAGGTGCGTGGCCCCTGGGCGGAACCCGCTCCGTCAGGCGCCAGTGCGGCAAGAGCAAAGCTGCCAGGAAGTCCCTCGCCTGCAAGAAGCTGCCCGGGCGCTCCCTGCTCCAGCATGTTCAAGCCAAACTTGCCTCCTCGCTACGACGGCATGGCTGACCCTGCAGAGTTCCTCTAGCTCTACGAGCTGGGCATCGAAGCTACCAACGGAGACGAGAAGGTCATGGCGAACTGGTTCCCCATGGCACTCAAGGACGGGGCCCGCACCTGGCTCCTGAACCTGGCTCCAGGCACAATCTCCTCCTAGGACAAGATGCGCACCCGCTTCATCGCCAACTTCCAAGGCACTCGCGACCGGCCACCCGCCGTGAGTGACATGCGCCGCATCAAGCAACAGTCTGGGGAAACCCTGCAGAAGTACATCCAGCGCTTTAACAACGCACGCCTCAAGATTCCCAAGGTCACTGAGGAGGCCATCATCTCGGCCTTTTCAGGCGGTGTGCGCGACGTCAAGATGAAGGAGGAGCTGGCGATGCATGAAGACCTGTGCACTTCCTTGGAGCTGTTCAACTTGGCAAACAAGTGCGCCAGGACCGAGGAAGGGCGTCTCTCCCTCCTCGAGCTGCCTGCCGTAGACCCAGAAGAGAAGAAGCTCAAGGCCAAGGATGTGAAGTGCAAGGGGGCTGCTGTGCTCGCGGCGGAACCAGACACCAAGCGGGGCAGAGATCAGCCCGAACCTTCCAAGGGCAGCCGGTACTGTGAGTACCATGACCCCCACACCCACAACACCAACGAATGTCAAGAACTCCGAGCCGTGCGAGAAGGAAGGATCGGCCGTCGCCCCGACCGCGGTGACCGGGGCTACGGTCGAGGAGGAGGAAGGAACGCAGGACGCTGGGAAGACCGTGGCCCGCGCCAAGGGTGGCGCGACCAACCTCGCGAGGATCGCTGGCAAGACCCGCCTCGCGAGAGAGGATGGAGGGATCAGCATCGCGAGGGAGACTGGAGGGATCAGCCTCGCGAGGATCGCCCGCAAGGCAACGCAGGCCTCCCACCGCTGCTGCCGCAGCCAAGGAGAAACGAGGACCGCCACCAGGATGAGGAGGCTGGGGGCTTCCAGGAGCCGCGCGCGATCGCCTGCATCTTGGGCGGAGCACAAGCCCCCGCCTCTCTGCGCATCTTCAAGCAGTTCGCCCGCAAAGTGAACGCAGTCCTCCCCAGGCTCGAAGCCACGTGCCCTCTCAGGTGGTCGGCGTGCACCATCACGTTCAGCTCAGCAGATCAGCTCAAGTGTGTGGCTACAGCCGGAGTTCTCCCGATGCTTTGCTCCCCGATCTTCAGCAACGTGGTGGTAACCAAGACCCTCATCGATGGCGGGGCAGGGCTCAACATCCTGTCCATGGAGACATTCAACAACCTCCAAGTGCACTACAGCCAGCTTCAGCCAACCAAGCCTTTCTCCGGTATCACCAACGGCTCCACGGTCCCGATTGGGCAGGTCCGCCTCCCTGTCACCTTCGGGGCACGCGACAACTACCGCACCGAGCTCATCGACTTTGACGTCGCCCACATTCGCCTACCGTACAATGCCATCATTGGGTACCCAGCGCTGGCCAAGTACATGGCCGTAACTCACCACGGCTACAATGTCCTCAAGATGCCAGGAAGCGGCAGAGTCATCACGGTGCCCTGTGAAGAGAAGGACGCGGTGTGTTCCCTGGAACGAGCCTTTCAGGCCACGTCAGTGGAAGACCAGGATCGAGGAAGCAGGAGGCCTCCCGAGACCGCCCCTAAGTAGAAGAAGACATCGTCCGGCCCGACCACTCAGGAGGCAGGCCCCTCTGGGCCCACGCCTGCCCAAGGGGAACCTCCCTCCATCGCATAGGAAAGCGTGCACGGCGCCCTCCTCAGGCAGGGCTCGGGGGCTCTCCCCTGGAGGGCCACTGACCTAGCTAGGGTCACGAGGGAGGCGCTTGGGCACCACATGGAGGCGTGTTTTGAAGCACGTTTCCCTCAAGAAGGAGCAAGGCAAGGAGATCCAGAACCTCAGGAGTTCGTCAGCAAGGCCATTCAGGAGCTACAGGAGTCAAGAGTCATGACAGGCGGCCGCCGCCTGCCAGTAGTGGCTCCCCATCCAGGCGAGGATGGTGGGCTGCGCGTATGCATCGACATACCAGGGCCCAACCGAGTCGCCTCTCTGGAGCGCCTCTGGCCCTCGTGAGTGGGGCGCTGCGGAGGCCCACCCCACAGCTATGTTCGCATGCCTTACGGCTTGCCGAACGCGGCTGACGCGTACCAGCGCCTCATGAGGGGCATCACGGAGGCACGAGAGGCCAGGCGTTCCACTGCCCTGGCAGAGATGGAGATGGCCCGCGAGGAGCCGCCAGCGCCTCCGGAGCCTCCCGAGGCCCCTGGGCCTGGGGGCTCATGAGGATCGGCTTCCGTAGCCCACCGAGTCTGCTACATCAACGCTCCTTCGTCCTCAACATCATTAGGTGACATCTTTCTAGTTTCACTTCCAACTGGGAGCGCCCCCAGGGCTGCATTATTCCCAGGCCGCGTGGGTCCATCCCCGCGGCGTGTATCCCTTTTATTTCATGTTGTTAGCTTACCTTGTTGGGGGCGCCCCTCAGGCTGCATGACCCCCCAAGTCGCTCGGGCCTGACCCAGTGATGTCCGCATTCCCAGCATCTATTTGAACGAATCCACTTCTTCGCGGCTAACGTGTTCTACCCAGTTACCTGCTCAGCTGACACCAACTAACGAAGTTGCTCCCAAACGGCACGACGCTTGCACATGGGTCCGTCCCTGCAACGCTGACAAACCTGGATGGCTGAGCTCTGGCCGTGGCAGCCCCGCATAGTGTCACCTCGTCAAGCCTTCAGTGCCTCACTACCCCTCGGAAGCAACCAACAGCTGACTGTCAACTGTCATGGCAACCCCTTGTTTTTTCTGTGATGGACCTGCAGGACCTCCTGAAGGAGCTGCGTCGGGCGAGGCCCTTGCGGTGTCTCCTTCGCTCTCGTTCGCGCGAATCGCTTGCACGTTAAAGGGGGGGTGCCTGAGCATCGCGACTCAGGGCTCCTACTGGCTCTCCATCCCTCACCCTCTGGCCTTGACCACGGCATCGCGACTTGGCATACCAGCGACGGCTGAGACTTGCTCGAGGGCTGGGACCCGAGGACGTAGAGCAGAAAGGGGAGCAAAGGCGAGGGCGGAGAGACACATGAGGACCTCGCCGAGCAACCTCGCGCCTGCCGATGCATGGACCCGGCGACACACCAGAGAGCGGCCCCTGATCCTCGAGATAAGTCATCGCCCGGAAGCGCCAGCTACCGTGGCACCATCCCCGCACCTAATGCTATCCCACGTTAGCGACGCCGCTCTCCTTTCTCACCGAACGACGGCTGCTTGGGCGCCAAAGGGGACCTCCTGAGCATCGCGACTCAGGGGCTCTTACCGGACTCCGGGTCGCTCACCTCCTGGCCTTGACCATGGCATCACGACCTGGCATACCAGCGACAGCTGAAGCCGCCTTGGGACTGGGACCTATCGGCGCAGAGCACCAAGCCCTCGTGAGGTTCGAAAGGGAGGACTGAGTTAAGACGGGATGAGCAACTCACGCAATTCTACGACAAGGGTTATATTAAAAAAACAGGATCACAGGCACCTTACAAGCCCCTACGGGACGCGTTTTTGATTCATCGCAGGGAACAGATCCTAAAGGGACACAAACTACGCGCGTCCCTGCAAAAGACGCCATCATCAACAGTGGGCCATCAAGCACCAACGCCAACCCCATCCAGATCAGAGTCGGCGGCGGCCTGACGAGCCCGCCCTGCTCTAGGAGCGGCGCCGGCTCGGGGGCTCGTAGCTGTCGTCGCTCATCTCCAGAGTCGCGAAGAACTCGCCGGAGTCGCTAGAACCTCCGGCGTCTCCACCGCCTGAGGAGCCTCCAAGGGAGCGGGTGGCGAGCCTAGTCCTCATCGCAGCAGGGCCCTGGCCACCTTTCCTGGGGCAGCACTCCAGTCGGCGCCCGCTCGCATTGAAGACCTTGAAGAGCATCACCGAAGCACCGTCGTAGTCCAAGTGGATCGCGAAGACTCCCCTTGTCCTGCAAACCCGGGCGATCTCCCTCCAGCCCCGAGCCATGTAGACCTCGCCCGGGGCGACGACCGCGACCTCTGCCTCGGTCGCGAGGGTGCTGCAGCCGACGTGCTGCAGCCAGAGCTCCAGGGGCTCCCCCTGCGGGATGATGGAGGCGAAGAAGGGAGGAAGGCGGATCCAAGACTGAAGAGGAATGGCGACGTGGAGCACGAACTCTTGGAAGGAGCCCTTGGTGTGGACCCCAGGGGGGATGACCCACACCTTCGTGACACGGCGGCGCCGCCCGTGGCGGGCAGCATCAGCTCCTTCGGGGCCCTCGACGTGGGCGTACAATGGAAGCGGGAACCCCGGCGGTGCCCGCTCGCACAAAGGCCTCGACACCACCTGAAGGGCCCCCTCATCCGGGCCACGGGGGATGAGTCGTTTCTTCGGCGGGAGTGGGTCTGGCCCCTCTCGGGGAGCCTTTCCCTTCTCTGCCGTCGAGAACCAACGGATCAGAGCCATTGCGGCAAGACGGAGCAAGGATCGGGAATAAGGAGAAGCAAGGAGGGATGGACTGGAAGGGCGCGCGCCGTTTCGTACTTATGGCCGGCGAAGGCCAACCGCCGACCTCCACGATCGCAGGTAATCATGACCCGTTTTTGCATGCAGGGACTTGTCCAATCCGTGCAGTTGCCGAGGCATCGTGGGGAAGTGGAGGCGCCCACGTCTAGTCAACCGCCACGCGGCGCCCAAGGCCGCAGGCTGTTAGGGCCCACGGCGCTTCGTTCTTTCCCTTCCGCCTCCCTGCACGGCCAAGTCTGGGCGCGCCTTGGGCCCGGGGGCTACTGTCGGCGTTCTGGGAACGGGGGTCCCCAGACTTGCCTGCCTGCGGCGTGGCTCAAGGGGGGGGCCAGCACGGCCCGTCTTCACCAACACAAACCCAAGACCCTCGCGAGGGGCCAAGCATCGCGGGGTGGACGACGCGGAGCTTCCTCAGGCACGGCCTCGTCAGGCTGGCTCACGAGGAGGCGGAGAGATCAAGGCGGGGTACCTCACGAGGTGCCCGTGATGCAAGCCATTACGACTCAGGGCGCCAGGCGGGTGCCAGCCCGTGCAGCGTCCTCCCTTCCTCTTTGGTGAAACGGGGGCAAGCGCAGCCGTGGAGTACCGAGGCATCAGGCAAAGGTTGCCATTTAGGTGCAACGAGACCAAGACCAGAAGGACTACGAGACGGAGGTCACGGTGGAGCCCAAGACGGCGTCATCACCAGAGCTTTGCGCAGGAGAAGACTACTTTTGTCAGGATAGCTGATACTTGCTGCCCCCCTTCAAATTAGCCCGCCATTGTTGGCTCCCTTCCCGCTCGATATTTGGGAAGAGGACCAGGGCCTCTATAAATAGGACCAGCCACCCACATAGCAAAAAGTGGTCGGAAGTGAGAGAGAGAGAGAGAGGAAGAGATAGAGAGGAAAAGGTGACTGAACTCTTCTCAGTAGTTCATCCCCCCAACCAAGAACAGACCCTCGCGAGGCTGTTCTTCCTTGTATTGTTCATCATCATCAGCCCAAGAGGCAATCCACCACACCACACACTGGAGTAGGGTATTACACCACAACGGTGGCCCGAACCAGTATAAACCCTGTGTCTCTTGTGTTGTTCTTTCCTTAGTTTTAGATCCTAGCATAGCGGAGGGGTGCAGGTAGGTAGGAGGCAAAATCTCCGCGTGCACCCCAGTGTTCGAACCTCAAGGGTCTGTCGGAACCTGAAATCCAACAATGGTGCTTTCCGTAAAATGCTTGCTAAGTATCATGTTAATCATAGAATTGCATCTCCTTGTCACCCTCAGTCTAGTGGTCAAGTAGAATTGAGTAATAGAGAGCTCAAATTAATTTTGCAGAAGACTGTCAATAGATCTAGAAAGAATTGGTCCAAGAAACTTGATGATGCATTATGGGCCTATAGAACTGCATATAAAAATCCTATGGGTATGTCTCCGTATAAAATGGTTTATGGAAAAGCATGTCACTTACCTCTCGAACTAGAACACAAGGCATATTAGGCTATTAAAGAGCTCAATTATGATTTTAAACTTGCCGGTGAAAAGAGGTTATTTGATATTAGCTCACTCGATGAATGGAGAACCCAAGCCTACGAAAATGCCAAGTTGTTTAAATAAAAAGTTAAAAGATGGCATGACAAAAGAATACAAAAGCGTGAGTTTAATGTAGGTGATTATGTATTGCTATACAACTCTCGTTTAAGAATGGGAAGGTCCTTACATTATCGAGGAGGTCTATCGTTCCGGTGCCATAAAAATCAACAACTTTGAAGGCACAAATCCGATGGCGGTGAACGGTCAAAGAATTAAACATTATATCTCAGGTAATCCTATAAATGTTGAAACCAATGTTATTGAAACCGTTACCCCGGAGGAATACATAAGGGACACTTTCTGGAACGTTCTAGAATCCGAAAAGGAATAGGTATGTGGTAGAGTAAGTAAACTGACTCCAAAATAGTTTTTAAGGCAATATTTCTCCGTTTTGGAATATTTAAAAAATAGAAAAATAAGAAGCAGTCCAGGAAGGACACGAGGGCTCCATGAGGGTGGAGGGCGCGCCCTACCCTACTGGGCGCGCCCCCTACCTCGTGGGCACCTCGTGCTCTTTCCGGACTCTGTTTTCTTACATGATCCGTATTTTGGTCGGTAAAAATTCATTATATAATCTCCCGGGGGTTTTGACTCCCGTATCACGCAGTTATCCTCTATTTGTGTTTTGAGCTGTTGCTGCTGCAGATTAGAGCCAGATGTCTTTGCAAGAGTCAGTCGGTGAGAGCCGGGTGTATCATCCGACACCGAGATCAATGACAAATAACAATGTTGACTTCTTTGGGCCAGCAACGGAGAAAGAGGTGGAGGCTGATTTGAAGAGGATAGATGCCATGGAAGAGGATCAAGAAGTCACTTCCCGCTTCCGAGCTGGATTCACAATGGGAGAACTGCAGAGCTCGGCTATTCCAAACTCGGTTATCCCTTCCAATGTTAGATTTCTTTCTTATGAGAATATGAAAAAGAGTGTCACTGGTTGTCCCGCAGCTATGCAGCACCCTTGGGTGCAGGGAGTTTCGCTGTTACAAGGAAACTTTGAAAGTAAATAATGGACCTCAAGCAGTAAGTCAATAAGCTTGAGGAGGAAAATCGTATCCTGTGGGGCATCATCGCCAAGAATATCACATCACCATCCCCGAAAAGAGAGACATAATGACTTGGGTATGGGCACTCCCCTTGGCAACTGCCAAGCATGGGGAAGTGCCCCGGTATCGTATCACCATCACTTTTATCTTTACCATTTTTCTTAGTTCGATCCTTTTGGTAATATCTTGATCTAGTAGAATAAAGTTTATGGCATGATCTAGTTTTGAGTTTTGCTTTATGATCCCTCTATGTAATCGAGTCCATGAGCTATATATAATAAAGATTAGTGTTGAGTCAAGGGCTTGATTATTTTGCCATGATCCTAAGTGAATAAAAGAAAAGAGAAAGAATAAAAACGAAACAAAAAGATCATATGGATCTTATGGAGAATAATGAGCTCACATATAAAAGGTATGATGAATAAAAGTTGTTGAGAGTTGACAAACATAGTTTTGGTCATCGTTACAATTAATAGGAAGTAATAAAGAAAGAGAGGTCTACACATATAAATATACTATCTTGGACATCTTTTATGATTGTGAAGCACTCATTAAAATATGACATGCTAAAAAGTTGACGTTGGACAAGGAAGACAACGTAATGGGTTATGTTTTCTTACATCTGAGATAAATTATATTGTCATGGATCATCCAACATGGTTGAGCTTGCCTTTCCCCCTCATGCTAGCCAAATTCATCGCACCAAGTGGAGATACTACTTGTGCTTCCAAATACCCTTAAACCAGTTTTGCCATGAGAGTCCACCATATCTATCTATGGATTGAATAAGATCCTCCAAGTAAGTTGTCATCGGTGCAAGCAACAAAAATTGCTCTCTAAATAAGTATGACTTATTAGTGTCGGAGAAAATAATCTTTATACGATCGTGTGATATGGAAGAAATAAAAGCGATAGACTGCATAATAAAGGTCCATATCGCAAGTGACAATATAAAGTGACGTTCTTTCGCATTAAGATTTTGTGCATCCGACCATAAAAGCGCATGACAACCTATGCCTTCCTCTGCGAAGGGCCTATCTTTTACTTTTATCTCCTACCTTGCATAAGAGTCATGGTGATCTTCACCCTTCCTTTTTACATTTTATCCTTTGGCAAGCACAGTATGTTGGAAAGATCCTGGTATATATGGCTAATTGGATGTGAGTTTTCATGAACTATTATTGTTTACATTACCGTTGAGGTAAAACGTTGGGAGGCAAAACTATAAGCCTCTATCTTTCTTTGTGTCCGACTAAAACTCCATACACATAAGTATTACCTGAGTGTCAGCAATTGTGAAAGACTATATGATTGTTTAGTATGTGACTTGCTGAAAAGCTCTTATATATTGACTCTTTCCTATGTTATGATAAATTGCAATTGCACCAATGACTGAGATTATAGTTTGTTAGTTTTCAATGAAGTTTATGATTCAAACTTGAAATTGTGATTGAATTATTATTACCCTAGCATAAGAGATCATATGAAAAGAATTATATAAGTTGTTGTTCTAAGAATGATCATGATTCCCTCATGTCCGTATTTTATTTTTATCGACACCTCTATCTCTAAACATGTGGACATATTTTTCAATTTCGACTTTCGCTTGAGGACAAGAGAGGTCTAAGCTTGGGGGAGTTGATACGTCCATTTTGCATCATGCTTTTATATCGATATTTATTGCACTATGGGTTGTTATTACACATTATGTCACAATACTTATGCATATTCTCTCTTATTTTACAAGGTTTACATAAAGAGGGAGAATGCCGGCAGCTCGGATTCTGGGCTGGAAAAGGAGCAAATATTAGAGACCTATTCTGCACAGCTCCAAAAGTCCTGAAACTTCACGGAAGTCAATTTCAGAAAATATAAAAAATACCGAGCGCAAGAAGTTCACCAGGGGGGCCACACCCTACCCACGAGGGTGGGGGCGCGCCCTACCCCCTGGGTGCGCCCCCTACCTCGTGGGCCCCCTGGTGGCCCTCCGATGACCATCTTCTGCTATATGAAGTCTTTCGATGGGGAAAAAATCATAAGCCATGTTCTCGGACGAAACTCCGCCGCCACAAGGAGGAACCTTGGCATAACCAATCTAGGGCTCTGGCGGAGCTGTTCCGCCGGGGAAACTTCCCTCCGGGAGGGGGAAATCATCACCATCGTCATCACCAATGCTCCTCTCATTGGGAGAGGGCAATCTCCATCAACTTCTTCACCAGCACCATCTCCTCTCAAAACCCTAGTTCATCTCTTGTATCCAATTCTTGTCTCCAAGTCCAGGATTGGTACTAGTAGGTTGCTAGTAGTGTTAATTACTCCTTGTAGTTGATGCTAGTTGGTTTATTTGGTGGAATATCATATGTTCAGATCCTATATGCATATTAATACCCCTCTGATTATGAACATGAATATGCTTTGTGAGTAGTTACGTTTGTTCCTAAGGACATGGGAGAAGTCTTGCTATTAGTAGTCATGTGAATTTGGTATATGTTCGATATTTTGATGAGATGTATGTTGTCTCTCATCTAGTGGTGTTATGTGAACGTCGACTACATGAAACTTCACCATTATTTGGGTCTAGAGGAAGGCATTGGGAAGTAATAAGTAGATTATGGGTTGCTAGAGTGACAGAAGCTTAAACCCTAGTTTATGCGTTGCTTCGTAAGGGGGTGATTTAGATCCATATGTTTCATGCTATGGTTAGATTTACCTTAAGACTTTTGTTGTAGTTGCGGATGCTTGCAATAGAGGTTAATCATAAGTGGGATGCTTGTCCATGTAAGGACAGTACCCAAGCACCGGTCCACCCACATACCAAATTATCAAAGTACCGAACGCGAATCATATGAACTTGATGAAAACTAGCTTGACGATATTCCCATGTGTCCTCGGGAGTGCTTTTCTCTATATAAGAGTTTTTCCAGGCTTGTCCTTTGGTACAAAAAGGATTGGGCCACCTTGCTGCACTTTATTTACTTTTGTTACTTGTTGCTCGTTACAAATTATCCTATCACAAAACTATCTGTTACCACTTATTTTCAGAACTTGCAGAGAATACCTTCCTGAAACCTCTTATCATTTCCTTCTGCTCCTTGTTGGGTTCGACACTCTTACTTATCGAAAGGACTACGATAGATCCCCTATACTTGTGGGTCATCACCCCCCAACCGAGGTTCACCCTAGCAAAGTGCGAAGTAGCTAGCAGCCCCCTCCCTCGTGTCGGCACGAAGGGGATCCTAAGCTATGAATGCATGCCCCCAACCGAGGTTCACCTAGCAAAGTGTGAAGTAGCTAGCAGCCCCCATCATGTTGGCACAAAGGGATTCCTAAGCTATGAATGCATGCCCCGCCCAACCGAGGTTCACCTAGCAAAGTGTGAACTAGCTAGCAGCCCCCTCCCTCGTGTCGGTACGAAGGGAATCCTAAGCTATGAATGCATGCCCCCCAACCG
>NC_041384.1:325194244-325240676 GCF_002162155.2 Triticum dicoccoides | reverse complement strand
GGGCCAGAGAGGCATATATCTCACCAAGATGGATCATAAAACGGACCAAGAATAATCCACCTTGGTTGTACAACCTCTCTCTTGTTGTCGTCAAAGTGATGGCCGTCCATGCGACCCTAGAGATGGGCTAGCTCGCCAATAATCACGAAAGTAGCTAGTCCCCGAAGACAACCATTGCATGCGTGTGGCCCAAACATATGTATGGAGATATATGCCTCTCTGGCCCGCCGACTGAAATAATAATCCCAATAATCCACTACCTTGTTGTTGGTCAGGTGATCATGGATGCCCACATGGGCCCACGAATATATAGGCTTGTCGCCGATAACCACGCGAGGGAGTGTACCGTTTGAAGGCAACCACTACATGCATATGTATGGAGGTGATGCGTGCATGCATGTTTGAATACACAACATTGATGTGGCACGTGTGTCAAAAAATGTACACTATCTCCCAACATAGAGTGAGATCGGTTCATGATGTGTCATTGTACTAGCCTCTTCGACTCAATGGGAGGGATTCATGCGTACACATGCATGTGTGTGTGCTCAAGCTGTATCATGCATGTCATCCCGGAGCAAAAATAATAATCCCATCCTAAGTCAAATTAACCTCTCTTGTTGTCAGGCAAAAATTAGTGATGGACCAAGTGGGCCCACAAATGGAAAGCATCGATATCGCTGATAACAGCTTAAGTGGGTGCAAGAGGACAACCACCACCACTTCGCATGTGGGCCAAACATATATATGTTGAATACCTAAAATGCACAACTTTGATGCGCCACATGCCTCAAAAACCATAAACCATGCACCCACACAGAGCGAGGTTCATATCAAGCATACTACATATGATGGTCCCCTTCCCCCCTCTTCACCGCATACTATATGCTCCTGCCGTAATATATGTAACCCAAAAGAATCCTCATCGATGGTGAAATTAATTAACCTCTCCCGATGTAGGTCAAAGTGATGCATGCATGCATCGACGATGGCCTCGTGGGCCCACAGATGGAAGCGTCACACATGAGTGTCCTAGCTAGGATATGCATGTGGCCCAAAAAGGTGTTGTGTGATGTTTGAATAACCAATTTCACAATTTTGATGTGGCACGTGTCTTGGAAACCAAAAAGTCCCGACACTGAGTGAGATGTACTTGTTCACGGACCCGTACGTATATTATATATGCTAGTCCCCTCCCACCTCTTCGCCGCATAGTATATACCACCATAACACAAACAAAAAAGATTCTACCTTGCTGGTCAAATTAACCTCACTGCCGGTTGTTTGTCTAAGTGATGGACGACGACCTCGCGGGCCCACAGAAAGCGTCACACCCGAGTATCGAGTGTCGTGTAGGACAACCATCGACTACATGTGCCCAAAACATTTATATATGGCAGGGTTGTGTAATGTTTTAAATATCGAGTTCACGACTCTAATGTGGCACTGGCCTGCCTAACAAAACGGCAAACCCACACGGTGGCTCACAACTCGTAGTGTACTGCAAGCCACCCACCACCCCCAGATGCACACACCCACGCACACACCGTGAGTCTACCACAGCTACGATGCATGTTAAATTAATTACCCCACGGTGAACATACATGTTACTAAATGAGGGACGTTTTAATTTCAAAAAGAATCATAGAGATCATTAAGACGTTTTAGTACATTGATTGCTTGATTTTCTACGGGTATAATGTGCAAAAATCAAATTTGAGCTACATGCACACGTGACAGTGCACCTAAATGGATTGCAAAAACACATGTGTCTCACTTGGTGCATGTTTACTCCCCATGCAATAAATTTCAAATATTGAGAATCTTGATTTTTAAATTCTAGTACCTCCAAAACTTATTTGAAGTTCATGAAACTTATCGTGTTGTCATATGGACACCAATACAAAGTCGCATTGTACTTTTTTTGGTCAAAGTCGATACCAGCTTTGATGTAATGTTTATCTAATTACAGACTGGAGATTATTAATAATTGGGAACCAATATCCCAAACGGATTATTTATTCGAACTGTGAGCATTAGACTAACAATGGATACGTGCTATGCTTCGATTAAGCAATAAAACGACAACATTAATCATCCAAATAGAAAAACAATATACGTGCCACCGCGCGACCCGTGTGGTGTGCGAGCAGGCGTGAGTTGACGGCATGCGTCCGGCGCGCACGCAGACGGGGAGGCGTGCGTGCAGGTGTGTGAATTGATGGAGGCGTGCTTGCTGTGCAGTGTCATTGAGAGGCGTGCAAGTAGTTGTGTGAAACTTTGGTAGGCATGCCAGCAGTCCGGTGCATAGGCTCACCGAGAGGCGAGCCATTGGTTTGACGGCCGCCGGCCTCTCTCCCACAACTCCCATTACTCCATATTAATGGTGCGCCCGAGCGGCCGCACCCCCCATCCTCGCTACACACACACAATCCTCTCTCTCTCTCTCCGCATGCATCCTCGGCGCCGCTCTTAGTCTCAAAGCCGTCAGTGTATGAGGATGCCGCCGAAGCACCTCATCGGAGGGAGTGGCGACACCGGGGCTACTAAAGCACCGGAGCAAGGCATGGAGATGGAGAAAGAGGTTGCCGTCACCGCCGGCAAGTTATCGCTGCACCCTGACCTCGTCGACGGCGTCGAGCTTCCACAGCCGGAGGCGGAGTTCCACATCGACTCTGATGACCAATCCGGCGACGACTCCGACGACAGCTCTGGTGACGACTCCGACGACCACTCTGGCGACGACTCCGACGATAGACAGACAGCTGGTTAGTCATCTACACCCATTTATGTGTCAAACAGATCATAGGGTTTCTCTGGTTACTCCTGCCTCCCCCTTTTTGGAATAGAAATCATATGGTTATGTTCTCCAAATCCATGAAATCTGAGTAAGTTTCGTTAGATCCGTGTAGTGTATTGATTGTTTGAATGGTACATGTGATAATTGATTAGTTGTTTCATCTGTGCAAATGATTTCTTCTAGTAATTCGACTAGGGTTAGTGTTCGTGCTAATAATTACTAGCCAGGGCTTGACAATTGATTTTCAATGACCTACACATGTTTGTGCCATTATTTTCTTCAAGATTGGTCTATACATAGACGACTGCGCTTAAAAATCAAACCATAATCTCTGGATATGTATAAATAAATAGCCATAAATTCCTAATCCTACTTCACGGCATGTAATCATTGATTCGATGCCAAATTTGTTTTACTATTTGTATAGGTGTTGTCTGACGATGTGGACAGCGAGGATGAAGATGTCCAGAGGAGGTACAGTAGGAAAATCCTGAGGGAGCTTTATGCGGGAATGCATAACAGGCCTATTAGGACCTGCAACGACGGCTATGGATGCCCATTTTCCAACCAGAAGCTTCATGATGCATATCTAAGTGTTCTGGCGCATGCAAGAGGACGGGCCGTTGGCTCCTTCAAGCAGAAGTATTCTCGCAGGGTGGCGCACGGCGCGTATGCCAAGTACCTGGAGAAGCTTCAGGATCATGCCAGCCTATGAGATGAACTGTGGGATGGATGGAACTATATATGTACGCTTGAGTATGCTTAATACTATTGAACTATGTACTACTTATGGTTGAACTATGCTTATCAACGTGTACGCTTATTATCTATGTCTGAGTATGTTATATATTTCGCCAAATTTTGGTAAAAATTACAACGGGGGACCAATAAACCAAGACGAAGGTAGTACGTCAATCACACACGGTTCCCAAAATTGGAACCATGTGCAATGACTTTCATTTTGCCTGCTACATTAATCACACAAGGTTCGCTCTAGCAAACCATCGCCCCCAAAATTCTTTGTGGGACAGAAAACCCTCCCCACCCAATGCAAAAAAAAAAAGAAAACCCTCACCATCCCCACGTCACAAAAGAACTCACCCCACATGCCACCCCCTCGGCCCCTCCGGTACGTTCCCCATTAACACCTACACAAGCTCCTCCGCGTCTATGCCTTGGCACCGCCTATCGCAGCGGTAAATACTTAGCTCGCCACCTGCCGGCAAAGCCCACCGCATTTCGCCACTTCCGCTTGCCACCGCCTATTGCCATCGACTTTCTCGACGCTGCTCGCGGTCGATCCAGCTCCGCTCGGTTGGGGAATCTGCCATACTGAGGGTTCATCCTCATGGGCGACAAGGTAACTAGTTTAATGAGATATTATCTCATCTCATATCCCAGTTCATCTGCCTCCTTTAATCACTCGGTGGAAATCGCCATGAATTCATTTTTATTCGAGCTGATTTGAGGGTTTTGTTTCATTCATAGAATGTATAGTGCGCTGACACTTCAGGACTTTGCGACCACTGCAATAGATTCCATCTCTCCGTACTAGATAACTTGAGCATGCGCGTAGTATTGATGGACGCAGATGCAAATGTACCATTGATTACATAGAACAAGTCATCAACCCACAACGACAACGAGGATACACGTTGGATTATAGATCATTTCCAACAAAACATTCTAGTAAAGTAATGTTTTTCTCACACAACAAATAAGAAAGCGATGAAATGAACTTCATCTCAACCACTCGTTGGCGTTGGAAATGCTTGCTTTGAACCAGAAGTGATTCTCTGGGAAGGGCCAGCTACTGTCAATCTCGAGACCATCGTAGGACTGATCATCCAGGTAGAAGCGGGCTACGTCAGGACCAATAGTGCGATGGTAGGGAAGCATAGCAATGACCGAGGTATAGATACAATTGCTACTCATAAATGGCAGTAACGTTGTGTCAATAGCAGCTGGATCGTCTTTCACCATCATTCGATAGTTTTGTCCAAGGAAGAGCGAGTTTCCTCCAAGACTTTCAATACTGAACCAAGGAGAAGGTGTTGGCGCTAGTACACTAGTATCCATCCTGAATACCCTACAACGGATGTTGGAATAGATCCCTAGAGTGCGACCATGCGACACAACACATACTTCCTTAGTAACATCAGCAGTGCCTTGTATACAGACAAGAAGAGGTGATCCATCGAAATAAGTTGCCATGTGCCACCGAGTATATGGGTGCTGCTCGTCCTCATGCTCGTGATCATCGGCATCATCATTTCCCCCTTGGTTATAAAACTTTTCAAGTATAGGTGGTGGAATGTTCACAGGACCTTGCAAACACAAGAATGTTAATTAATTAGTAAAGGGAAACTAGCTAACCTGCATGCATGTGCATGAAACAATTATAATTATGGTGGAAGACAAACGTATCGAAAGCATGATGATTCCATGCAAAAACAGTGCCACGAGTGGTGGCAGCAAACACAACACCCTTATATTGAATTGCATCACAGTACTCACCCATGTACAGAAATTGATTTTTGAGCAATATCCATCGAGGCGTGGAAGTAAGGAAGGCAACAAGCTTGTCGAAGATAGCAACAACTTCATATTTCGTGTAATCCCAAGACCGGTCGGGAACTCAAAAAATTGCTATCTTCTGTAGACGATAGTTACCATGATCGTATCTGAAATCATGTAGATCATCTTTGTGCTCAACCTCTGGGTAGTCTGATATTTTTGGAAGTGGAACCTCGTGATGAGTGTACACATTCACAAGTTCCCACTCGCAGTTGTACCCAATATAAACAACCCAATCTTCATTTGCGCCGGCCCAAGCCTTGCCCTCAAGCGATGGCATCTTAACATCACACGTATCATTATCAAGCAGCATCAACTTGCACACGGAGAGGCTTCTGTTGTCCCCGCGCCAGTCAACAGGGTCACAGTGAACAAGATATGGGAGATCAAACCACTCCTAGACCCTTGGGTTGCTTGTAATGATGTTATTAGTTGAGTCGATAATGGTCTTGAACGAACCTGCCATGCTAGCCGAGGTGATGACGTCACACCGATCAATGAGTTCCTCCACCACGTCATCTTTCAGATCGGGGCAAGAATAACGGGGTCATTTCTGGCCTGTTCCATCCGTGGAGAAGATGATGGAACAATGGCAGAAGGAAGGGTGAAGGAAAATGGAGGGAGGAAGAGCGTGCGACTGCAGTTCCAAATAGAGAGGGAAAGGCGAAGAGGCGGTGGACGGTTGCCACGATACACGAAGAGGTAAGTGGGGAGCTAACGGTTGCCATAGAGGTCACACACTGACGATAAGGCCGAGTGAACCGCATGCCATATATCACACACACCTTGATCTGGCTGACCATTTCTTTTGTGTTGGCTAATCACAAACAGTTCATTTGAGTGAACCATATGTTGTACATCGCACACACCTTAATCTGGCTTATCGTTTCTATTCTCTTGTCTCAAGGGCAAATAGTTCATCCGAGTGAACCGCATGCCATATATCGCACACACCTTGATCTGGCTGACCATTTCTTTTGTGTTGCCTAATCACAAACAGTTCATCCGAGTGAACCGCATGTTGTACGTCGCACACACCTTAATCTGGCTGCCAGTTTCTTTTGTTCCTCCTCATCGCAAACGGTTAACTGAACCGAACCGTATGCCCTCAATCGCACACGAAACTAAAATCTGAACCGTGTTTGATGCATACTCCATCACAAGCGTTTTGCACCTTTTTTGATGGTTTTTTTACTCCACTGTTTGCGATTATGGCATCGCACACAGTTTCGTCAAAGCGTCTCTGATCGTAGTGTCGCATTAGCAGCATCCTGAAATAGTGCATATACGTGAGGCCAAAGGCACAAATGGTCCCGAGCCAGGTAAGGTGGCACCCGTGGGAATACCGTGCATGAGGCCGTAAAGTGATATGATGTGTTATATGCTAGATTGGTGTGACTTACGAGCGGGGTCCTGACAGTGTTGGCATCAGAGCCAGTCTACTTGTAGGTTCATCAAGCCAAACTGGTCGATGTCGAGTCTAGAAATGCTTTAGTTATATGTAGGGGAATTGATTGTGGGAAGGAACGTAAGGCTGTTTTTACTCCTTTACCTCATGTTATTCTGATCGGAGTTAGCCTATTCTTCCCACGGGGGTTAAGTACTAGGATCTCATCTTTCTATCAGGTTTACGTGTTACTAATTCGTAGACTCTTATAGTATTGTTGGTTCCAAGCCGCAGTTCAGTTTCTACTACTTCATTATATTGTTAGTTGGACCCAGAACCTTGATATGATGTTGTTGAGTGGCTATGCTACCTTTTGCAGCATGTCTCAAAATCCTTTTTGAGCATTTACAACTGTTATGCTGTCCGATTTCTCCTAGAAATTCTATTGCCTTTACATTATTTTGTGTTTCAGATGGCTTCCCGCACCCCACATCAGGTGGTTCGTCTGACCCGGTGCATCGATGTGCCTGGTCACACAGCCATGCCGGTTCGTGTGATGACCAAGACTGGCTATCGTTGGTATCTTGAGTATACTGTTGAGTAGTAGTATCGAGATTTCAACCAGAGCTAGCACTTTTGCATAGTGAGGATATATCCCGCCTACCCTGGAGCTACCGACCCCATCCACTGGTCGTATGTGCTCGTAGTTATTGTTGAGATGTCTGCTCAGGACACCGCCTATTCCATGATGACTATCATTCGAGCTAGGCACGCGTCGCTTTAGGACACTGAGTTTTGCTACATGCCAGCATCACTCCCTGGCGATGAGGGTTACTACACTGGTCTTTACACTGACGTCGCTCATGCGGAGCCGCGACTTCGGACTACCACAGAGATGCTGGAGGAAAGGGACCATGAGGTATGTGCCCTCCGGATGGAGCTCTACCACACTCGAGCTGACCACTGGGCCACTCTAACACGGCTTGCACCCGCTGTACAGACTGGGTATGTTGATATGTGGGATTTGTACCCCGTGCAGTCTCGTCTGCCAGACCATATGGATTGGTCTGATGTTGGAGGCATTACACCTCCACGTGGGCGTCGTTTACCACCAGCCATGCGACCAAGGCCACATACGTGTCCTTATGGTCCACAGACCCCAAGCGTGACCTACGGTAGGACCTGGTCAGTTGAGCAGGTCAGACCAGATCGATCTACGGATCGCGGGGGCGTGCCCCGACACGCGACGACGGCTATAAAGCCAAACATAGCAAGCACAATCACGTCCGCGCCAAAAGACGCAGATGGACCCCATCCAAACTACATCACGACCTGGCCCGATATAGAGGCACCGCACACCCCCTCTGCTTCACTGATGAAGTAATGGAACATGAATTCCCAGAAGGGTTCAAACCCGTGAATATCGAATCATATGATGGAACCACAGATCCCGTGGTATGGATTGAAGACTTTATTCTCCATATTCATATGGCCCGTGGAGACGATCTTCATGCCATCAAATACCTCCCGGTAAAACTCAAGGGGCCAGCTCGGCACTGGCTGAACAGTCTGCCCGAGAATTCCATTGGCAGCTGGGAAGACTTGGAAGACGCCTTCCGCGATAACTTCCAATGTACATATGTCCAGCCTACGGATGCCGATGACCTAAGTCACATTATCCAGCAGCCCGGGGAGTCAGCCTGGAAGCTCTAGACTAGGTTCTTAATTAAAAAGAACCAAATTGTCGATTGACCAGACACTGAAGCCCTCCCGACCTTTAAACATAGTGTCCGGGACTAATGGCTTGCCCCCCACCTCGGACAAGAAAAACCAAAATCCATGGCAGCCCTTACCGCTCTAATGACCCGCTTCTGTGCAGGAGAGGATAGCTGGCTCACTCGTAGAAGCAACAACACCAGTGACCCGGGCACTTCCGAAGTTCGAGACGGCAATGGCAAGTCACGGCGCAATAAACACAAGCGTCGACATAATAATGAAGGAACGCAAGACATGGTGGTCAACGCCGGATTCAGCGGCTCCAAACCCGGTCAGCGGAAAAAGCCATTCAAGGCAAACAGAGACGAACCATCCAATATAGATAATATACTGGATCGGCCCTGCCAGATTCATGGCACCCCCGATAAACTCGCCAATCATACCAATAGAAGCTGTTGGGTCTTCAAACAAGCCGGCAAGCTTAATGCCGAACACAAGGGAAAGGGACCGCCCAGTGACAGCAATGACGAAGAGACTCGCCCACCAAACACCGGGGGTCGGAAGCAATTTCCCCTTGAAGTAAAAACGGTAAACATCGTATATGTGACGCACACACCTACAGGGGAGCGCAAGTGTGCACCATGGGACACCTACGCCATAGAGCCGGTCCCCCCAAAATTTAACCAATGGGCGGCCTGCCCGATCACTTTTGATCGCAAGGATTACCCTACCAGTATCCATCACGCAGCCCTGGTCCTCGACCCAATCATCAATGGGTCACATCTCAACAATAGCCTTAATCTACTCTGCCAAGACACTGTCTGCAAAATGGGCATTGATCCTACAGGAATCAGGCCCACCACAACTAACCTCAAGGGAGCAGTACCTGGCGTAGAAGCTCACTGCACGGGCTCCATCACATTGGAAGTATTTTTCGGTTCGCTAAACAACTTTCAAAGCGAAGGCTTGACATTCGATATTGCCACGTTCCGCATTGGCTACCATGCACTTCTAGGGCGTACTGCTTTTGCTTGTTTTAATGCGGTCCCACACTATGCCCATGCAAAACTTAAGATGCCCGGTCCACGCGGCGTCATAACAATAAATGGAAATACGGAACGCTCCCTCCGTATAGAGGGTCACACTACGGCTAATACAGCTGAAGTACAAAGAGGCCTCATCAAGCCGCATATCTTATCGGCCATTAAGCCGCCGATCTCTATTAAACAGGTCCGATCAATCTCAGGCCTGGATTAGCAGTTTGGCCTTCGTCGTTTGCCTCATATGCCTGCTAAGTCTATACCGCGCATACATAATTATGCACTTAAAATACCCTAGTCATCGGCGGAGGCACAATACGGATAGGCCTAGAAGCTCTCCCGTAGCCACTTTTTCTTTTCTAAACCATTTTTTATCTTTTACCAGAGGTCACTCAAAGGCTGGTCATCTCTTGGACTCTTTCGGATTTCGGCTTGATACACTTACTAAAAGGCTATTCCTATTAAGGAGTCCTTTCATCAAGGCAAGGCGGCGCAGACGTGCAACACGAGGTCCAAATTGTTCTTTGTAGACCGCACTCTTTATTTCGAGCCTATGAAGTGCCTTTTTCCTCAGCCTTCGACCCCTGGCATGTCAAATAGCCTGGGTTGTGGCGTTATTATTTGTAAGATAGTGATTGACATATCAATCAGGTCCCAGTGAACATAATCTATATTCAATGTTCGCTTTTTCTACCGAACCGAATCATGCTTCTTCGGTTCTTTCACACACGCACCTCGACACAAATTGCCAGGGGCTTGATATGGGAACAAGTGAGTCGCCGACAAGTCCGAACAGCCTTACAACACACTTCGGCGTCACGAGGTTGGCCTTATATGCATCAGCTCCGAATCATGTCTTGGTCAATACTTGGGTTGCCCGGCTCCTACGCTTACTACCTTACGTTCCGCTCTATCGGCTAGGATAGTAAAGGGAGACTACTTCGATTGTGTTCCCAGTTCATCTGGTCAAGCACCTTAGTAGAGAAAGCCGAAAACTAACTGTCATGATGCGAGGAGAGCTGGTCAACCACTCGATGAATTATAAGAATCTTTCGCGATTCCTTCTATATTACACGAAGGACCATTTTAAGGTCACCTATGTAGCACACCATATTGGGATAACTGCGTACATATCGGGGGCTATATCGTAGAACCACCGTCAAACTCCTATGGCTAAGTGAAAGTGTTAAAGCCCTATAGTCTGATTGCCTAGTTCGCTGCCTTAACACCTCCTTCATGCACCAAGACGTTGGGTCAAGAGTGATAAAGTGTTTTTCTGAACACACCCATATTTTATGCGTGGGGGCCGAAGCCGACAACTGGAAAACTTTCAAATTATACAAGGACGGCCACACAGGAGGAACCAAAACTTTTAGGCAAAAGTATAAAATAACATAGCCTTAATATATCATAATATTGTTTTTCACAATCTTGGTACATTCACTCGAAGATCATAACCTTTGAGCACTGGCCCTCTACAATGCGGGATCCCTTGAGGACATCCTCAAAATAGAGGCTCCGGCTTGCTGTGCTCCTTGCCAGAGGGTGGTTCCTCCGTCGCAAGTTTGACGGTGTCCATCTTTGCCCACTATATCTTGACACGGGCGAAGGCCATCCGCGCACCCTCGATGCAGACTAACCGCTTGATGACATCTGGACGGGGGCAGGCATTGACCAGCCAGTTCACGAGCCCGAAGTAACTGCTGGATATGACTTCGGCAGGCCATAGCCAGATTATCAAATCCTTCATGGCTAGTTCAGCCATCCTATGCAGTTCGACCAGCTGTTTTAGCTGATAGTTAAAGGGCACCGGATGTTCTGGCGCAAGGTATTGCGACCAGAACAACTTCTCCATCGAGCTCCCCTCTTCGGCTCGGAGGAACTCCGCAGCATCAGCAACACTGTGTGGCAGATCCGCAAATGCCCCTGGGTAAGTAAGAGATGCCTCTTTTTCACATACTTGCTTTGCATAATGAAAGCCTTACCCGCCGCGATTTTCTTGGCCTCTTGAATTTCCTGGAGGGAGCCTTGGGCTTTGGTCCAGGCTGTCAGGACCCTGATTCCAAGTCACATCGATCTAGCCGGTAACACCTCATATCACATTGCGGCCTCATGCACGGTATCCCCATGGGTGTCGCCTTACCATGGCCCGGGACCGTTTGCGCCTTTTGGCTCACGTATATGATAGTATCGCTAGCATCCATATGATGGAGAACCCGGGCCGACATGGCTAGTCGTGAACCCAAAGCGGCACTAACCCATGGGGACAGGCATACATGAATCACATCAAGCATGTCGGTCATCAACGTGTGAATCCGGGCTGTAGCACTAGGCTAACAGGACTCCGGTAACCCGGGCTGTAGCAGGCTAGGCAGGACTCCGGATGTCACCACGTGAAATTTCCCCGAAGGGACAGACACAGGAACGAAGTGAAACACATGCCAGCCAGTCAAGTGTCTAGAGCAGTAGTGCTAGGCTAGCAGGACTCCGGTGAACCGGGCTGTAGCGGACTACTATCGCTCAGGAAGCACTAGACTACATTTCCCCATATGAGAGGCTGCCAAGGATAAACAACTAGATTGTTGGATCCCACTCGTACCAAGCATTTTAATCATACACACCATATGCCCGATATGAGTACATACAACATGGCATCACAACAAAACTCTACAACTCAAGTACTTTATTTAAAAAGGCTCCAAGGAGCCATACATAACATATTCATATAGGTAGGGGTCACACGACCCGACACTCAAGTCATACAATCATACAAGAACATGCGTAAGAAATTTAGTCTGAGTACAGACACTAGAAAGGAAAAAAGCTTGAAGAAGCCTATTTATCTATAGAGGGCCCTTCCAAGGTTTGGACCACCACCTGGGTGGCTAGTCACTCGTCGACATCAAGGTCTACGTAAAACCCATCGGAGGGGGCGGTGTTGTCGTCTGAAAACAGTAATTAAGCAAACATGAGTACAAAGGTACTCAGCAAGTCTTACATCAGAACCTACTATACATGCTCATTCTCAAGAAGGTGGTGGAGTTATTGCTGCAAGATAGCTTTGACTCTTGGCTAAGCTATCCTACGAGACTCCACTAGTAAAATAGTTTTCGCACACGAGTCCACTAATCACCAACACAATACTCCATCGAGGATCCTCCCTCGTCATCCTACGAGAGGGCCATCCTCGGTACTCACACTTATCTTGAGTCTTTTAGTAGTATCCATTAACTTGTCTATGAACTGTATAGGCAACCAAGTAGTCCTTTACTGCAGACGGGGCTATTCGAATAGTTTTATACCCTGAAGGGGTGTACTTCATCACACATGTTTCCACCACTTAGCGTCTGCACACGACATGTGCTCGGCAGACTTCAAGCGAAAACCGACGTGGGTGTAGACCACGACCTGACTAACTGCACAAGTCTCTAGTCTAGGTTTATCGCCTATTCAGGTTCCATCCGCAAGGAAATCCAGCCGGGGTGTCATCAACGGCCCCAAACAATGTGTGCAGGGTTCCCGAGACACCAAACGGGCAACTCGGTACACCATGCCATGGTGTATCTATCGCATCATAGCCCACCCCTAGGGTCAGCGCTACGCACGGCCGCCAACACATAACCTACAAACACACGAAACTAGTTGCAACTCCTGGACAGAGGACGAGAGGGGTCAGTAAGTCGAGCGGGGTCATATTTCAGGGCCCAATGTGTGGTAGTAGCTGAATCTTAAATCACGCATACAGATCTCAGTTCTTATGGACGGCCTCAATGAAACAACCCATCATGTACTCCTACATGGCCTCTCATCGATACCTTTACCAAAACATGTTCAACACATCCCTCACATTACCGACATAATCATTTCACTCTAGCCCATCACCCAGATGAACCAGACCTGACACAGCTCTAAGCATAGCAGGCATAGCATGGTAGGAACACAAATATGGCTCAATCAACTCCTACACATGCTAGTGGGTTTCATCTAGTTATTGTGGCAATGACAGGTCATGCAAAGGAAGTGGGTTCAACTACCGCAACACACAACAGTTTGAATCGCGTTGTCTTAATGCAGTAAACAAGAGCAGAAGCGAGAACATGGCTTTGTATCGGAATGATCAATGGGTTGCTTACCTGATGTAGTGGTAGTAGGGTACTGCCCTTCAAACGGATATTCGGGGTTATCCTCGGAGACAGAACCTACCACGAAAAACACACCGAACATAATCAACACATGACGATATGCAACAATATGATGCATGCTATGACATGGCAATATGAATATGTCTTGGCCTAATGCAAGCTAAAACAGAAAGACATGAACTCATTTGAATCAAAGATTCAAATGTTAGTTCATTTAACATAGCCATTTTAGTGCATTATCTTATTTTGCTTAAACAGAAAGGTTAACTTGTTCTGTCATGCATGAAACCATTACCAATGGATAGATTGAATTTTTCTGATCAAAATTCATATATAAATCTTTGCATTTGGAGTTACAAAATAATTTCTATGAATTTTTGAAGTTTGCAACAATTTCTGGAATTTTCTATATAAAAATAAATCCAGAAATTAGTTATTGCGTCAGCAGTGCGTCAGGGTGACGTCAGTGGTCAACGGGACGGTCCAGGTCAAACCTGACAGTGGGTCCCGCGTGTCAGTGTGATTAGTTTAACTAGATATTAGTTAGTACTAATCCTAATTAGTCAGCAGGGCTGGGCCCTACCTATCATTGACCCAGGGGGGTCAAACTGGGCCCACCCATGGTCAAACGGGGTCAGCGGGGTCAACTCTCCGGCGTTTAGCCCCCGGCGAGGCCAAACGCGACGGTGCAGGTGCGGGTTTCACCTACAGGGCACCGTTCGGGGCGTCGTTGGGCTCTATGGATAGCTGGGAGCGAGCCGCAACGGTTGGTGCGGGTGGTTGGGCTCGGGGTCGCTGGAAACAGCGCCAACGACGAGTTTGGCAGCGGTCGGAGCTCGGGTGAGCTCGGACACGTCGCTAGGAGGCAACGCGAGGCACGGGTGTGGTGTGTTGTGCTCCTAGGGATGTGGTGAAGTTAGTGGACTAAGTGGCGTGGCCGTGGCATGGCCGGAGCCTCGTCGACGACGAGCTCCACAGCGGCGCGTGCGGGCGAACTTCGTGTGCTCGCTATGGTGCACGAGAAGGAGAGCGGAGAGGATAGGGAGGTGGCTAAGCTCACGGCGGTTGCGACGGAGTTGACGGCGAGGTCGGAGACGAGCCGGAGCAAGCGGGATGGCAGAGGCGATCTGGCCGGCAGGAGGTTGAAGATGAGCTCGGTGAAGACGCTCGGGGGCCTCCGGCGGGGCGTGGCTCAGTGGGACGGTCGAGGAGGGAGTGGCGGAGCTTCAAGACACTGTGGAGCTGTGCGTTGATGACGGTGGGCACGGTTACGGCGGCGGAACGGCGGCGGCTGCGTCGGCCATGGCGGAGGGGAGCGAGGGAGAGAGGCAGGGGGAATGGATGTGTCCAGGGGGTTCGGTGCGCGATGTGGAGGTCGTCCAAGCCAGCAGAGCGGCGAGGGGAGGAAGCAGGGCGGCGGGCAGCTGCGTGGCATGCGCTGGTGCTGGCGTCGAGCAGCCGCCTGCCTGCCTGGCCAAGCCAAGCAGCTTGCTGGAGTGTTGGCTGGGCTGGGCCGGCAGGTGGGCCCGCTGGGTCAGCGCCAGGTAAGCTTTCTCTTCCTCTCTTTCCTGTTTGTTTTCTTTTTCTATTTTTCTGTAACTTTAGGGCTTTATTAAAAATACTTAGGCACTTGCTAAAATCCTGAAAATAATTGTGGGCTCTGTTGGGATTATTCCTAACAGCCCTCACTTAAATCCAGAATTATTTGGGCATTTAAAATATTTTATAGCATTTAAATGCCCAAATTCAAATACTTATGATTTAATTCAAAGAATCCAGAATGTCCTAGAAAAGAGTGCACCATTTTTGCCAGGGGTTTTAACCCAATCCAGAAATGATGAACATTTTGTGAAGGGCATTTTGGGTTCATTAAAAATAATTTTAGTAGACCCTAGTTGTTTCCAGGGGTGATGGGGGTTCTGTCATCCCCATTTCAAGTTTCTGTAAAAGTAGACATGATGCAACACTCCAATGCATGAACCAGCTAGGGTGTGACACGGGCCTCTCGTGCGCTTTGGCGGGCCTTAGTGAGTTCGGACTCTTGGTCCGCATTCTGACGCTCCAAGGACTCGCATTTCTTCACAGGGTCCTGGAGCTCCTGCTGGACCTCACCAACCCTAGCCTCATGCCTTTCGCGGGCGGCTCATTCCTTTGCCGCTCTCTCCTCTACCTCGGCCAGTGCCTTCTTGAGGGCCTCCACTTCGGTCGCCGCCCCTAATAAATATCATGGCACTGTGGTAAGCACAAAAATATTCACCTTTTCCGGACACACACGTGGTCATTTCATACCTTGGGTGTCCTCCAGCTGCTTTTTCGCACGACCGAGCTCTTCCTCGGTCCGCTGCAGCCTCTGCTTCAGTCCAGAGACCTCAGTAGCATGAGAAGTCACGGCTAACAATGATGTCTGCTTATTCACAAAACATATACGGTTAGTCTCCGGTGAAAGACTATTTGATCCTCTGTTCGGCTCTTCTTTCCGAACACCGGACAGAGTCTCAGGGGCTACTGTCTATACTATAACTTTCTTTTCACATAAATACAGTGCTTACCTCAAAGCCTGTTAGAAGGCTTGCACATGCTTCGGTCAGTCCGCTTTTCGCAGACTCAATCTTCTCAATCACCGCATCCATGAGGGCACGGTGTTCGTCGACAATGGAAGCACTTCGCAGCGCTTCCAATAGAGTATCCGGTGCCTCTGGTTGGATAGAGGTCACCAGCGGAATAGGCACACTTCCTTCTTTCGAATGAGGCTGCTTGCCGGATTCCAGAGCCGTATAGGTCTCCAGGGCCATATTTGGCTGGGGGCCGAAATGGATGTGGCCCCGATCACCCGTCTCCACTGGGATTCTCTCTGCCATGTGTCTGGTGGCCGGGATTTCACCCTCTGGCACCGCCCTGACGGCCTCCTGCATTTCTCCCTGGCCTAGGGTCCTTTGGGATAGTACCTCGGCGTCATCCATGGCCGGAAGGGACCCGCTGTCCATCACCTTCGGGTCCAGCGAATTCCCCAAAGATGAGGATCGCTCGAGGTCGGAATGAGCCGGAATGGAAAATGCACGATAAAACATGTCAAAACTATGAAGTAAGGAGGTTGATATATGAATGCATCAAGGTCTCTGAATACTCACGATTCGGCCAGGGGCTTATCTCGGGGGCACCGTTTTGGGCTGCTACCGATGTCCCACGCAGAGTTATCTGCGAGGGAGACGTTCTTCTTTTTGGACACCTCTTCTTCCAGAGTTGTGGAAGCCGCCCTCTTCTTCCTTTCCCCCCTAGGGGGAGAGTTGCTTTCCTCATCATCATCATCATCATCATCGGTGATGGAGGAGTGAGTTTCAGCGTCTTCAGACGTCATGTCCAAAGTACCCTTGTATCGGAGGCCACCTCTGGTTCCCTTGGCCTTCTTCTTCGGGGCCTAATAGGGCACCGGAACCAGCATCTTAGTCAGAAGCGGGATCGCTGGTTCATCGGGTAGCAAAGTCGGACACTGAATCCGCTCCACCTTCTTTGTCCGTCCCTTATAAAATGTATATATAGGACGGCTTAGGCCCCTTCTCTGAAAAATCAAGTAAAGGATACACCTTGAAATGAGGAAGTCTTACCGTACTGGCGGGATGGACCAGGTTGTGCCCACGGTCCTCGGTCGTCTTCGGCCATGTCTCGTTGGCCTTGAAGAGCACCTTCCAGATATCCTCGTGCATAGTTCCGAAGAACCGCTGCATGGTCTGGTGTTTGGCCTGATCGAACTCCCATAGATGGCAAGCCCGGCTCTGGCATGGAAGGATCTGGCGAACTAGCATCACCTGAATCACGTTGACAAGTTTGACATTCTTGTCCACCATGCGCTGGATGCGCGCCTGCAGCATTGTTAGCTCATCTGATGAAATGCAATTTAGGCCCTTCCCTAGCCATGAGGTGAACCGCATTGGGGCGCCGGACTTGAATTCTGGAGCCGTGGTCCAGGTGGCGCGGCAGGGCTCTATGATATAGAACAACAGTTGTTGCCACCCTTTGAGGGTCTCCACGAAGAAGCCTTTGGGCCATGTGAGGTTGGGAATCTTGCTCACCATAGTGCCTCCGCACTCCGCGTGTTGGCCACCCACCACCTTTGGGTTCACATTGAAGATCTTTGGCCACAATTCGAAATGGGGTGGGATGCGGAGGAAAGCCTCGCACACGACAATAAATGCCAAGATGTTGAGGATGGAATTTGGGGCTAGATCATGGAAATCTAGCCCATAATATAACATAATTCCATGGACGAATGGGTGGAGTGGAAATCCCAACCCGGGGACGAAGTGGGTGATGAAAACTACCCTCTCATGGGGCTCCGGGTAGGAACGATCTGTCCCTCGGTCGGAAGCCGATGGGTGACTTCCTTGGCCAAATATCCGGCCTCTCGGAGCTGGGTGATGTCCTTCTCCTTGATGGAGGAGACCATCCACTTGCCCTGCGCTCCAGATCCGGACATGACTGGAGTGTTGTTTGGAGGCGGAAAGAATGGAAGCTTGGGCGCTGGAGCTCAAGAACGGATGAGCAGGGAGAGAGAGAAGGCGTGGGTGAAAGGAGGTGAGTCCTTATCCCTTTGTAAAGGCATCGGATATCAAGCGCCTCCCCACTAGCCTTAAAACTCGCATGTTTCCCACAGTTGGATTATCCATGCCCATATTGATGAGAACCCAAAATAAGGGGACACGATCTTTGCTTTGACAAGACGTGCCAATAAAACCGCATCTCGAAATGTGAAGTGGCAGGCCAGAAAATGGTTCGAAATAGTGACCGGGTGGTGATGTGGTGTCACGGTACAAAAAGTTGTTAGCGGATTGGACTCGTGAAATATTATACTCTCCGCGGTTGTGTGTGGTGCTTTTTTTGCAGAGCCGGACACGTTCTTTTTGTTCAAAAGCTGTTTTGAAGTATTTGGAGGAGGAACCCGCCTTGCAATGCCAAAGATAATCTACACGCCGGACACCTCGTCATTGAAGCCTGGTTGAGGTGCTACTGAGGGAGTCCTGGACTAATGGGTCCTCAGGCGTCTGGCCTATTGGACATGGGCCGGACTGTTGGGCTATGAAGATAGAAGACTAAAGATTCTCTCACCTGTGTCCGGATGGGACTCTCCTTGGCATAGATGACAAGCTTGGCATTCGGATATGCAGATTCCTTTCTCTGTAACCGACTTTGTGTAACCCTAGGCACCCCCGATGTCTATATAAACCGGAGGGTTTAGTCCGTAGAGGCAATCATAATCTAATGGGCTAGACTTCTACGGTTTTTAGCCATTACGATCTCATGGTAGATCAACTCTTGTAACCCCCATAATCATCAATATTAATCAAGCAGTACATAGGGTTTTACCTCCATCGAGAGGGCCCGAACCTGGGTAAAACTTCGTGTCCCTTGTGTCTTGTTACCATCAACCTCAAACGCACAGTTCGGGACCCCCTGCTCGAGATCCGCCGGTTTTGACACCGACAACCGGGAGTTCCCAGATCCTCGTGTTCCACTTCTAGGCTATGGGGGTAATCTTTATGAAGATTACTACGGAGACGTCTGAGCTAGATTGTGGCAGTAGTTGTATCTCCACAGTCCTGCGTGTCTTGTGGAATACGACTTAGTGTGTATCGAGTTCCGAAGGCATAGATAAATAATGTATAAGAGCTTGGAATGCCTCTAATGAGATGTATCGTCTTTCACCGCAGTTGTAATTTAGCCTGGGCTTGTACTATACTATGTATGATGTGTATGATCGATGGTATACATATATGGCTGTTTCTATATTACCATGTCATACAGATTAACATCTCTGCATTTCGTGTCATCCATTACATTCTGCACTCCTATGCCAGAGTTTTGCCATACTTGTCTTAATCGTTGTTTTGTTTTCCTAGGATGGTCAACACCCACAGCACCCCTGCTGTCCAGGAGCAGGGTGAAGCTAGTGGGGCTAGGGATGGGAACCTGCCCGACCCACCTTCGTTGGACGAAGTCATGTTGGAGGTAGAAAGGAATAAATGCGAGACCAACTGTCTGCTGGAACACATTGAGCAGAACGTTGCACATCACCAAAGGAATGACTTGGTGTCTGTCAATGACTTTATCAAGTTGTACCCACCAACCTTCCATCATTCCATCGAGCCCCTCGATGCAGATGTCTGGCTTCGTAGTATCACCCATAAGCCACATTCTACCAACGTATCTAAAGCTGATAAAGTCACCTATGCTGCCTATCATCTTGAGGGCCCCACTAGCCTTTGGTAGGAAAACTATGAGACTATGTGTCCAGCTGGCCAGATTACTACTTGGGAAGGCTTCAGTAAGGCTTTCTGTGAGCACCACATTCCGGAGGGTCTTATGGATCGCAAGAGGGAGGAGTTTTGCAACTTCACTGAAGGCACACTAACCGTGGACGCCTACATTCGCGAGTTTGCAAACCTGGCAAGCTATGCTCCTGAGGAAGTGTCCACCGATGCTAAGAAGCAGGCGAGGTTCCGAAAGGGATTTAGCCGTGATTTTGGTTCTTCATCCGGTTCTGGCTCTCAGAAGCACCGGGTGTGGGTTCCAAACACAGCTCTGCCACCCAGATTCACTCCGAGGCCATCCTATGAGGTGCCTCGCCCAAGCCAATAGTATGCACTACCTAAGGCCTATGGTGGACCAGCCGCTAATGCTGCTCCGCGCACCAACACTGTGATGTGCTTCAAGTGCGGAGAGCTAGGTCACTACATTCAAGAGTGTCCCCAAAACAACAACCCCAACCAGTCTGGGAAGTCCGTTGGCCGTGGTAAGCCAGCCACCACTTCACATGGCCATGTCAACTATGTCTCAGCTCACGAGGCTCATGATGATCCCAACGTCGTCCTCAGTACATTCATTGTTAAATGCCATATGGCATCTGTTTTTTTCAATACTGGATCATCTCATTCATTCATTTCTGAGAGCTATGCTCGATTACAGAACACGACATTTTATGCCCACCACCATGGAAATTCAAACTCCTGGCTCTAGATGGCAAACTCGTCTTCCTTGTATCTTTAATAGCTCTCAAGTCCTCAGACATAAATATCATCTTAGGTATGGACTCGATGTTAGCCCATTATGCGAAGATTGATTGTGCCACTAGAATTTTTCAACTTACCAACCCATCAGGCAAGACAGTGAATGTTTTGACCCGAGTTTCCGAGCGTCACCTTTACTCTCTTAATGCCAGCCCTCTTCCAGATCTCGAAGATATCCCGGTAGTCCATGATTTTCTGGATGTCTTTCTAGAAGAACTATCAGGTGTTCCACCTGACAGGGATGTTGAGTTCGTGATAGATCTTGTTCTACAAATTGTCCCAATCTCTAGGAGACCCTATAAGATGGCACCCCTAGAACTAGCTGAGCTTAAGAAACAACTCGATGAGTCCTTGAAAAAGGGTTTCATCCATCCTTGTTCTTCTCCATGGGCATGTCCCATCCTCCTCGTCAAGAGGAAGGATGGTATGGATCAGATGGTTGTAGATTATCGACCCGTCAACCTGGTCAACATAAAGAACAAATATCCGCTCCCCAGGATCAATGATCTGTATGACTAGCTTGTTGGATCCTCAGTCTTCTCCAAAATGGGTTTGAGATTGGGCTACCATCAAATCAAAATCAAGAACAAGGACATTCCCAAAACGGCCTTTGTTACTCATTATGGCCAATACGAGTACACCGTCATGTCCTTCGGTTTATCCAATGCCCCAGCCCACCTTCTCCCGATTAATGAATTCGGTTTTCATGGAGTACTTGGATAAATTCGTCATGGTTTACCTCAATGATATACTCATCTACTCCAAGAATGAGGAAGAACATGACGAGCATCTAAGGCTAGTATTGATGAAACTTTGAGAGCATCGCCTTTATGCCAAATTCTCTATGTGTGAATTCTAGTTGCCAGAAGTGACCTACCTAGGTCATGTAATCTCTGGTAAGGGTATTACCGTCAATCTCGAGCGAGTTCAGGCCGTTCTTAATTGGACTCCACCTGAAACGGTTAAGCAAGTTCGGAGTTTCCTTGGCTTAGCGAGCTACTACAGCCGCTTCATCGAGAACTTCTCCAAGGTTGCTAAACCTATAACTGAACTCCTCAAGAAAGATAAAAAGTTCGAGTGGACCCCACAGTGCAAGTACAGTTTTCAGGAACTGAAAAGACGCTAGACATCTTCTCCTGTACTAGTACCACCAGACTTGTCCAAGGACTTTGTTATCTATTGCGACGCCTCGCGACAAGGGCTAGGTTGCATACTCATGCAAGATCGTCATGTGATTGCCTACGCTTCTCGGAAGTTGCATCCACATGAGGAGAACTATCACACGCATGATCTAGAGCTTGCAGCTGTAGTCCATGCACTCAATGCACTCGAAACATGGCGACATTACCTTCTTGGTAATCGTTGCGAGATCTTCACTGGTCACCAAAGTCTGAAATATATCTTCACCCAACCAGATTTGAATCTCAGGCAAAGACATTGGGTCGAGTTGATCACAGATTACGACTTAGGAATAACTTACACCCTGGGGAAAGCCAATGTCATGGCTGATGCACTAAGTCGTAAATCTTATTGTAACAATCTGATGTTACGACAAAGTCAACCACTTCTTCACGAGGAATTTCGTAAGCTGAACCTTCACATTGTTTCTCAAGGATTCCTATCTACTTTGGTGGAGAAACCTACGCTTACGGTTCAGATCATCAAAGCACAGAAGGTATATCTAGGAATCTCCCGTATCAAGAGAAACATCAAGAAGGACTCACGGATTGTTTCTCCGTTGATGATTAAGGTGTCGTGTTCTTCGGAAACTGCTTAGGGGTTCCCAAGGTACGAAACCTGAGGCGGCTAATCCTTAAGGAAGCTCATGATTCTCCTCTCACAATTCATCCCGGTAGCACCAAAATTTATCAGGATCTACGCCAGAGGTTCTGGGGGACTAGGATGAAGAGAGAAATCACCTAGTTCATTGCTATTCCTAAATGGAAATGGGACAAAATTGGTATGGATTTCATCACCGGTTCTCCTAGGACCAAGAGAGGGAATAATTATATCCTCGTTGTCATCGATCGTGTTTCCAAAGTAGCCCATTTCCTGCCTGTTCGAGAGAGTATAACTGCTAGCCAGCTAGCAGATTTGTATATCTCTCGAATAGTATCTCTTTGTGGTGCTCCAGTGGAGATTAACTCAGACCGTGGAAGTCTCTTCACCTCTCGATTTTGAGGAAGTTTCCAAAACGCTATGGGGACTCGTCTCTCCTTCAGCACCGCATTCCAACCACAATCAAGTGGTCAAGTAGAACGCGTCAATCAAATTCTGGAAGATATGCTTCGGGCTTCTGTTATCTCATTCAGAATGGATTGGGAGAAATGCCTTCCATTTGCTAAATTTTCTTATAACAATAGCTATCAATCTAGCTTGGGCAAAGCTCCTTTTTGAAGTTCTGTATGGACGAAGGTGTGAAATACCTCTTAACTAGTCAGAAACCATGGAAAGACAATTCTTTGGCCCGGATATGATCCAGGAAGCAGAAGAGCAAGTTTGCATTGTCCGTAAAAAGTTGAAAACATCCCAATCTCATCAAAACAGCCAATATGATCGCAAACATAAGGCCATGACTTACGAAGTCGGTGAGAAGGCTTACCTTCGGGTTACTTGTCTGAAGGGAACCCATCGGTTCGGTATCAAGTGTAAATTGGCTCCTCGCTAAATTGGTCCCTTTCGCATTCTTGCCAAACAAGGAGAAGTTGCCTACCGATTGGAACTACCTCCGCAACTCTCCAGAGTTCATGATGTCTTCCAGGTTTCTCAACTCAGGCGTTGCTTCTCAGATCCCATCCATGGAGTGGACCACGAAATGCTTGATCTCCAAGATAGTCTCGTATCCTTGATCAAGCCGAGCGTACCACTCAACGCCACAACATCAAGTTTGTCAAGGTTCAATGGTCACACCATTCCGAGAAACAAGCTACTTGGGAAAGGCAAGATAGTCTTCGACTTGGGGACCCCACTTTCTTCCCGACGGACCCTGAATCTCAGGACAAGATTTTTCTGAGTGGGGGTGAGTTGTCACAACCCTAGTCAGTGCTTGCATTAGAGTGATGCATCATGTTTAATTTTTTTAGAAACTTGAAATGGGGATGACATAAACCCCTAGCACCACTTAAATCAACTAGGGTTTACTAAAATAATTTTCAATGAACCTGAAATGCCCTTCATAAATGTTCATCATTTTTGAATTGGTCCACAACCTCTGTCAAAACTGGTACACATTTTTCTAGGTCACTATAGTTTCTTGAATTAATTCATAAGTATTTCAATTTGGACATTTAAAATCCTATAAATACTTTTAAATGTCCAAATAATCTTGAAAGTATTTTTGGGCTGTTGAATTACTTTCAGAAGTGCCCATGAATATTTTCAGCATTTAATACACTGGTTTAGTATTTCTACTAAATCCAAACAAATAGCATGAAAATAGAATAAAAAGAAAAATAGAAAAAGAGAGAGAGGGAGAGAGAGAAAGGGCCAGAGGCCACTTACCTGGACTTGGTCGGGCCACCTGGCCCGTGCCAGTCATCGCCTACCCCTGCCAGTAGGCAGAGGAGGGACACTGCGGTGCTGCCTAGCTCGCCACGCTACCACCCTGCCTGCCTGCCTCGCCCGCGTCAGCGCAGCGCCTCGAAGAGCCTCCTTGGTGCCACCCCGACCCCCTAGACACCTTTGTTCTCTCTCTGCTCTCTGCCTCGCTCTCTCCCACCATGGCCGACGCAGCCACGAGCTCGCCGTTGACGTAGCCACAGCCACCAACGTCCCGTCGACGCCCCGACGGGTCCATGGGCACAGCATGCATCCACTTCACTAAACAGACAGAGACCCAAGCGCTCGCTCGTCCCGGAGACGCTGCACCGAGATCATCCTCGACCGCCATCGTCGGAGATCCCCCTCGTTGCCCTTCTCAGCTCCGACCGCCCCGACATCGTCGTCTGCTCTGCCGAGATCGCCGTGAGCCCTGCTCCGTCCTCCCACTCTTCGTTCTCTCCCTCATGCACCGTACGCACCGCACCAAGCTCACACGCACCCGCCGCCGGCGTGTCTCCGGCCACGCAACGGATCAACTATTACATCCATCTTGCTCACCGCGCCACCTAGAGTACATAGGAGCTAACCCCCGCGCCTCCACGCTCGTCGTAGCGATGACCCCAAGTTCACCCGAGCTCCGGTAGCCGCCAAAGTCATCGCCGGAGACGTTTCTGGCCACCCCAAGCCCAACCACTCGATGCGGCACATCCCCAACTTCCCGTAGATGGCCTCCGCTGCCCATTTGGTCGCTGGAGCGTGAAACCCGCGCTGCTCCGCCCCGTCTGGTCGTCATCGGCGTCTAGACGCCGGTGGTTAGCCCCAGTTTGACCAGGGGTTTGACCTCCCCTGGGTCAATGACAGGTGGGGCCCCGCCCTTCTAATTAACATAGGTTAGTGTTAACTAAGTTTAATTAGTTTAGTTAATCACTCACACGTGGGACCCACTGGACAGTTTGACCTGGATTGCCCCGTTGACTTGTTGACGTCGTGCTGACGCAGTAAATCTTTTTCTAGAATTAGTTTAATTCTAATTATTTAGAAAATTAGGAAAAAGGCTTAAACTTCAATAAGTCATAGAAAATAATCTATAGCTCAGAATGAAAAGATTTATATATGAAAAATGATATGAAAAATCCAATCTATCCATTGGTACTGGTTTCATGCATGTTTAAAGAACTTAACCTTGCTGTTTAGATCAAAACATGATAATGCACTTTTTGAATTCATAATTTGAGTTTGAAGTTGAACCCGCGAACGTACTCCCTAGGCGGGATACTTAACGCGTTAGCGAAATTCCTTGTCGGGTAAGTTCCGACCCGTGTTTGGAAGTCCTAGGACAAATGAGTGTTTCACGGAAAGCCGACAAGGAATTCCATTAATATCCAACTGTTTTGATTCTTTAGAACAACTCGATGAATTTAGTAGATCCTTTGTTCAAATAAGCTCAAACCTTTCTGTTCTTAGTTGCATTAGCCCAACAAACTCATTTTGCCATGTCACGTGCATGCATCATATTGTTGCATATTGCCATGTATTGATTGTATCATCAGTATGTTCTCCGCGGTAGGTTCTGCTCCCGAGGATATTCGTGAGTATCCAGCTGAAGGACAGTACCCCTCGACCACTCTATGAGGCAAGCAACCCCAGTGATCATTTTGATACAATCCCATCTTCTTGCTCCTTGTCTCATTTACTACATTAAGACAACAACGTTTCAAACTGCTGTGTGCTGTGGTAGTTGAACCCATTTCCTCTGCATGACCTGTCGTTGCCACAGGAACTAGATGAAACCCACTAGCATGTGTAGGAGTTGATTGAGCCATGTTTGTGTTTCCTACCATGATATGCCTGCTATGCTTAGAGTCGTGTCAGGTCTGGTTCATCTGGGTAATGGGCTAGAGTGAAATGGTTGTGTCGGTGATCAGAGTGAAGTGTTGAACATGTTTTGATAATGGTATCGATGAGAGGTCAAGTAGGAGTACATGGTGGGTTGTTTCATTGGAACCGTCCCTGTGAACTAAGATCTATATGTGTGATTTAAGATCAGCTACTACCACGCGTTGGCCAGAAACCAATGGACCCTCTCGACTTATTAACCGCCCTTGTCCTCTGTCCAGGAGTTGCAAGTAGTTTCTGGTGTTTGTAGTATACTGGTGGCCATGCACAGTGCTGACCCTAGGGGTGGGCTGTGATGCAATAGGTACGTGGCGCGGTGTACAGAGACGCCCGTTTGGTGCCTCGGGAACCCTGTACACATCGTTTGGGGCCGTTGAGGACACCCTGGCAGGATCTCCTTGCGAATGGAACCTGAATAGGCGATAAACCTAGACTAGGGACTTGTGTGGTTAATTAGATCATGGCCGACACTCTCGCCGGGCTTTCGCTGGAAGGTTGTCGAGTACATGTCGTGTAAGCGGTGATAAGTGGTGGAAGCATGTGTGAACAAGTACACCACTGCAGGGTTAACATCATCGATTAGAATAGCCGCGTCCGCAGTAAAGGACTACTTGGTTGCTTATATAGTTCATAGACAAGTTAATGGATACATCCTAAAAGCCTCAAGACAAGTGTGAGTGCAATGGATGGCCTTCTCATAGGGAGACGGGAATGAATCCATAGTAGTGTATTGATGTGGTGATTAGTGGACTCATGTGCGAAAAATCATTTACAAGATACTCTCAATCGTACGGTAGAATAGCCAAGAGTCAAAGTTGGCTTGCTGCAATAAACTCGACTACCCTTGTTCATAATGTTGCATGTATGTAGGATCTAATTTAAGTCTTGATGGGTACCTTTGTACTCATGTTTTCTTAATACACTGTTGCAGAGGAGAACACTGCCCCTACCGATTGGTTTTATGTAGATCTCGACGTTGATGAGTAACTTGCCGCCCAGGTGGTGACCCTAAGCTTGTTTAGGGCCTTTGTAGATAGACATGCTTCGTCAAGCCTTCTTTCTTTCTAGATGTCTATACTCAGACAAGTTTGCTTTCGCATGTGCTTGTATGTTTGTATGACTTGAGTGTCGGGTCGTGTGACCCCTACCTATATGGATATGTTATGTATGGCTCTCTGGAGCCTTTTTAATAAAGTACTTTGACTCATAGAGTTTTGTTGTGAGGCCATGTTGTATTTTCACACATCGAGCATATTGTGTGTATGATTTGAAATGCTTGGTATGTGTGGGATCCGACAACCACGTTGTTTATTATTGGTAGCCTCTCTTACCGGGAAATGTGTCCTAGTGTTTCCACTGAGCCATGGTAGCTTGCTACTACTCCAGAATACTTAGCTTGGCCGGCATGTGTCCTTCTTCGTTCCTGTGTCTGTCCCTTCGGGGAAATGTCACGCGTTGTTCCTTTAAGTCCTTGTAGCTTGCTAAGACATGGGTTCATACATTGATGACCGACACGTTCACTGCTTGGTCGTGTATGCCTATCCCTGTAAGTTAGTGCCACTTTGGATTCACGACTAGTCATGTGGGCCCGAGTACTTTGTCATACGGATGCTAGTGACACTATCATATACGTGAGCCAAAAGGAGGGGACTGTCCCGGGCCAGGTAAGGTGGCACCCATGGAAATACCGTGCGTGAGGCCACAAAGTGATATGATGTGTTACATTCTAGATCGGTGTGACTTAGGATTGGGGTCCTGACAGCGGATTCCACTTCAGGTTGTGATTTCCTCTCCTTTCTGGATGCATACTCTGGGTATCACCAAATCTTCATGTCCAAGGAGGATGAAGAGACGACGTCGTTCATTACTCCATGTGGTACGTACTATTTTGTCCGCATGCCATTTGGATTAAAGAGTGTCGGGTCTACTTTTGCAAGGCAGTCCAGATTGGTTTTGAGCCACAGATGCACAGAAACATAGAAGCTTATATGGATGACATTGTGGTCAAGACTAAGGATAGAGCCACCCTTATTCAGGATTTGGAGGAGATGCTTGCTAATCTGTGTGAAATCACTTTAAAGCTCAACCCGGAGAAGTGTGTATTTGGTGTTCCCTCCAGCAAGCTGCTTGGGTTCTTCGTATCCCATCGCGAGATCGAAGCCAACCCCGACAAGATCAAAGCTATCAAGCAGATCCAAAAGCCAAGGAAAGTTAAGGATGTGAGGCTCTTGACGGGATGTGTTGCTGTGCTAAGCAGATTCATCTCCAAGCCTGCCGAGTGCGCCCTGCCGTTCTTCAAAATTTTGAAGAAGGCTGGCCCTATAAAGTGCACGCCAGAAGCAGATGCAGCTTTGCAAGAGTTGAAAGCTTACTTGTCCTTTGTGCCTACCTTGGTTGCCCTAAAACCCTAGGAGTTGTTGCTGTTGTACTTAGCGGCAACCAACCAAGTGGTCAATGCAGCTTTGGTAGCACAGCGAGAAGTGGATGAGGCAGAGAGTGAGTAGAGACCGGCAGAGCTAGAGAAGGATCATGACAGCAATGTGCACAGCAACGAGAGCAACCCCAAGGACGCGGCAAGGAGGAAAGT
Source organism: Triticum dicoccoides (assembly GCF_002162155.2). Lineage (NCBI taxonomy): Eukaryota > Viridiplantae > Streptophyta > Magnoliopsida > Poales > Poaceae > Triticum > Triticum dicoccoides. Next base: position 325,211,933 of record NC_041384.1, on the reverse strand, counting down.
GGTGCAATGCCTAGTGTACTTCGTCATCTCCCTATTACAGGGGGGTAGATCGAGGTACTCTGGTGTGCAAAAATTGATCTTTGGTCTCATCATGGCCTCAAGGAAACTGCGCCACTACTTCCAAGCCCATGAGATAACGGTTGTCACTCGTTACCCGTTGCAAAGGATACTCCGAAACCCTGAGGCTACCGGCAGAATAGTGGAGTGGGCTTTGGAATTATCCAATTTTGGTCTAAAAGTTTGAGAGCACATCAACTATTTAGAGCAAGGCATTGGCAGAGTTTATTGCAGAATGGATGCCAACCCCTGATGAGGAAGTGACAGAGACAATTATTCCCAGCAAGGAATCACCCCAAGAATGGATTATGTATTTCGACCATTTCGAGAATCCTCTTCATGTCTGTGATCTCATCCGGGACTCCGAACAACATTCGGTCACCAAATCACATAACTCATATAATACGAAATCGTCATTGAATGTTAAGGGTGTGGACCCTACAGATTCGAGAACTATGTCGACATGACTGAGACACTTAACGGTCAATAACCAATAGCAGAACCTAGATGCTCATATTGGCTCCTACATATTCTACGAAGATCTTTATCGGTCGAACCATAATGAAAACATACCTTATTCCCGTTGTCATCGGTATGTTACTTGCCCGAGATTCAATCATTGGTATGTTCATACCTAGTTAAATCTCGTTACCGCCAAGTCTCTTTACTCGTAACATAATACATCATCCCTCAACTAACTCATTAGTCACATTGCTTGCAAGGCTTCTTGTGATGTGCATTACTGGGAGGGCCTAGAGATACCTCTCCGATACTCGGAGTGACAAATCCTAATGTTGATCTATGCCAACCCAACAAACACCTTCAGAGATACCTGTATAGCATCTTCATAATCACCCAGTAACGTTGTGATGTTTGATAGCACACAAGGCATTCCTCTGGTATCTGGGAGTTGCATAATCTCATAGTCGAAGGAATATGTATTTGACATGAAGAAAGCAATAGCAACAAAACTGAATGATCAATATGCTAAGCTAACGTATGGGTCTTGTCATCACATCATTCTCCTAGTGATGTGATCCCGTTCATCAAACAACACATGTCTATGGTTAGGAAACTTAACCATCTTTGATTAACGAGCTAGTCTAGTAGAGGCTTACTAGGGACACGGCGTTTTACGATACGGAGCCGCCGCCAAGCCCTAAAACCTCTCGGGAGGGCTGATCTGGAGTCCGTTCGGGGCTCCGGAGAGGGGAATGCATCGCCATCGTTATCATCAACCATCCTCCATCACCAATTTCATGATGCTCACTGCCATGCGTGAGTAATTCCATCATAGGCTTGCTGGACGGTGATGGGTTGGATGGGATCTATCATGTAATCGAGTTATTTTAGTTAGGGTTTGAACCCTAGTGTCCACTATGTTCTGAGATTGATGTTGCTATGACTTTGCTATGCTTAATGCTTGTCACTAGGGCCCGAGTGCCATGATTTCAGATCTGAACCTATTATTTTTTCATCAATATATGAGTGTTCTTGATCCTATCTTGCAAGTCTATAGTCACCTATTATGTGTTATGATCCGTTAACCCCGAAGTGATAATAATTGGGATACTTACCGGTGATGACCGTAGTTTGAGAAGTTCATCTATTCACTATGTGTTAATGCTTTGTTCCGGTCCTCTATTAAAAGGAGGCCTTAATATCCCTTAGTTTCCGTAAGGACCCCGCTGCCACGGGAGGGTAGGACAAAAGATGTCATGCAAGTTCTTTTCCATAAGCACGTATGACTATATTCGGAATACATGCCTACATTACATTGACGAACTAGAGCTAGTTCTGTGTCACCCTAGGTTATGATTGTTACTTGATGAACCGCATCCGGCATAATTCTCCATCACCGATCCATTGCCTACGAGCTTTCCATATATTGTTCTTCGCTTATTTACTTTCCCATTTCTATTGCTATCATCACTACAAAATACTAAAACATTGCTTTTATTACCATTACCTTTTGTTACTATTATCACTACTATCAGATTACTTTGCTACTAAACACTTTGCTGCAGATATTAAGTTTCTAGGAGTGGTTGAATTGACAACTCAGCTGCTAATACTTGAGAGTATTCTTTGGCTCCCCTTGTGTCGAATCAATAAATTTGGGTTGAATACTTTACCCTCGAAAACTGTTGTGACCCCCTATACTTGCGGGTTATCAAGACTATTTTCTGGCGCCGTTGCCAGGGAGCATAGCTCTATTCTTTGAGTCACTTGGGATATATATCTGCTTATCATTATGAAGAACTTGAGAGATCCAAAAACCAAGATCTATCCCTCAACTACGAGGGGAGGTAAGGAACTGCCATCTATTTCTGCACTTGATTCACCTTCTGCTTTGAGTAAGCTTGCGACACCTACACCTCCTTCTGCTATTCGTTCTGATATGTCGCATGTTATTGGTGATGCCACTTCTGCTATGCATGATACTTATGATGAAACTACCTCTATGCCTGATACTACTATGCCACTTAGTGATTTTCTTGATGAACAACTTGCTAGAGCTAGAGAAATTGAAAATATTGAATCTGATGATACTGATGAAAGTGATGATGAAGAATCACTTGTTATTCCTAAGGGTTATGTTTTTGATCAAGAAGCTTCTTTAGCTATTTTAGCTTGCAAAAATAGAAATGAACTCAAAAGGTTATTAGCTAAATGGAGTAAGCAATCTCTAAATGCTAGAATGAAACCTGGCCCTGCTTTTGCTACATCACCTATCTTTGTTACTGATAAGGATTATGAATTCTCTGTTGATCCTGATAGAATTACTTTGGTTGAATCTGATCCTTTTCATGGTTATGAATCTGAAACTGTTGTGGCACATCTTACTAAATTGAATGATATAGCTACCCTGTTTACTACTGATGAGAGAACTCGTTACTTTTATATCCTTAAAATATTTCCGTTCTCATTAAAGGGTGATGCTAAGATATGGTTTAATTCTCTTGATCCTGGTTGTGTGCGTAGTCCCCAGGATATGATTTATTACTTCTCTGTTAAATATTTCCCTGCTCATAAGAAACAAGCTTCTTTAAGGGATATATATAATTTTGTGCAAATTGAAGAAGAGAGTCTCCCACAAGCTTGGGGGAGGCTTCTCCAATTACTTAATGCTTTGCCTGATCATCCTCTTAAGAAAAATGAAATACTTCATATCTTTTATCATGGACTAACCGATGCCTCCAGAGATTACCTGGATAGTTGTGCTAGTTCTGTTTTCAGGGAAAGAACACCGGATGAAGCTGAAATTCTATTGAATAATATGTTGGCAAATGAAAATAATTGTACACCTCCGGAGCCAATTCCTGAGCCTATTCCTAAACCAACTCCGAAGAAGAGGGGTATTCTATTTCTCAGTCCTGAAGATATGCAAGAGGCAAAGAAATCTATGAAAGAAAATGGTATTAAAGCTGAAGATGTTAAGAATTTACCTCCTATTGGAGAAACACATGGTTTTAATTTACCTCCTATTGAAGAAACATATAATCTTAATCCATTACCTATTCAAGAAACTCATGGTCTTGATAACCCGGCACAGGTAGTAAAGGTAAATTCTCTCTATAGATATGATAAAGCTGAAATCCCATTTACTAAATTTGCTAGCCCATGCTTAGATGAGTTTGATAAATTTATGGCTAAGCAAGAAGACATTAATGCTTATTTTGGTAGACAATTGAAATACAATTCAAATATGCTTGAACACTAGGGTGATTATATGCTAATGTTAATGGTGAACTTAAACTTATTAGTAAACATGCTTCTATGGTTACCAATCAAGTAGAACAAGTACTTAAAGCTCAAAATGATTTGCTCAATGAATTGAATAGTAATGATAATGATAATGATAATGATGTTAGAGTGGCTACTAGAACTGGTAGAATGACTTGGGAACCTTTGTATCCCAAAGGCCACCCTAAGAGAATTGAGCAAGATTCTCAGAGAAATAATATAGATGTACCTAGTTCTTTTAAAAAGAAGAAAAAGAAAAATGATAGGACTTTGCATGCTTCTAGTGATCCTATTGTTGAAACTCCTGAGAGTCCAAATGATATTTCTATTTCTGATGCTGAAACACAATCTGGTAGTGAACCCAAAACTAGTGGTAATGTTAATAATAATGTTCATGATGATGCTCAACCTAGTAATGATAATGATATAGAAATTGAACCTGTTGTTGATCTTGATAACCAACAATCAAAGAATCAACGTTATGATAAAAAAAGACTTTGTTGCTAGGAAACATGCTAAAGAAAGAGAACCATGGGTTTAGAAACCCATGCCTTTTCCTCCCAAACCATCCAAGAAAAAGGATGATGAGGATTTTGAGCGCTTTGCTAAAATGATTAGACCTATCTTTTTGCGTATGCGATTAACTGATATGATCAAAACCAATCCTTATGCTAAGAACATGAAAGATATTATTACAAATAAAAGAAAGATACCGGTAGCTGAAATTTCCACCATGCTTTCTAATTATACTTTTAAGGGTGAATACCAAAGAAACTTGGAGATCCAGGAGTACCCACTGTACCATGCTCCATTAAAAGAAACTATGTTAAAACTGCTTTATGTGACCTTGGAGCCGGTGTCAGTGTTATGCCTTTGTCTTTATTTCGTAGACTTGATTTGAATAAGTTGACACCTACTGAAATATCGTTGCAAATGGCTGATAAATCAACTGCTATACCTGTCGGTATTTGTGAGGATGTGCCTGTTGTAGTTGCAGACGTTACTATTTTAACAGACTTTGTTATTCTTGATATTCCCGAGGATGATAGTATGTCTATTATTCTTCAAAGACCCTTTTTGAATATTGCAGGGGCTGTTATTGATTGCACTAAAGGCAATGTCACTTTTCATGTTAATGGTAATGAGCATACGGTACACTTTCCAAGGAAACAACCTCAAGTTCATAGTATCAATTCTATTGGAAAAATTCCATTGATTATATTTGGAGGTTTTGAATTTCCTCTTCCTACTCTCAAGAAGAAATATGACATTCTTATTATTGGGGATGTGCATATCCCCGTTGAGGTAACATAGTGTTATTCAAAATTTCTCCGGTTCCATGTTATTCGGAATGAGTTGGTTAACAAGACTTGATCAACCTTGTTTGTGGATTCCTTTTGATGATCATGAGATGGATGAAACTAGAAGGCACAACCTTCTGTACCTCACTTTTACTTTCTGTTATTTATATTAAATAAAATAAAAATAAATATTTTTCTATCTGTTATCTGATTATCCATGCAATATAAAAATACCTCGAAAATAAAAGTTCTCCAAATGCCCTGAAACTTAAATATGATTTTTTCTAGAATATTTGCGAATATTTGGCACTAAGAACACAGTAGGGGGGCCAACCACCTGCCCACGAGGGTGGAGGGCGTGCCCTACCCCCCTGGGCGTGTACCCCTACCTCGTGGGCCCACGGTGGCCCTCCTCAACTTATCCTTTCACCCATACATTCCTTCTTCCTCCCCCAAACACGAATATCCAGCTCAAACACGAGTTCTAGCTCACTTTGCTGCCATTTTCGATCTCCTTGCTCAAAGCACCTCTCACAAAACTGCTTGGGTAGATTGTTCCTTGGTATGTGACTCCTCCATTGGTCGAATTAGTTTTTGTTCTAGTGCTTTATTCATTGCAAATTTTTGCTGCTTATGTGACCCTGTTCTTGAGCTTGCATGTCAAATTTACATGGTCAAAAGTAGTTTTGATGCATGATATAGGCTCTAGGCACTTGTAGAGTAGTTGCTATCAATATTATTGAGTTTGGTTTACTTTTATTTTGAAGTTACTAAAAAACAGAATTTTTCAGAGGAAGAAATATGCTTAGGAAAATGTTCCAAGGTTGTTCTTCAAGGAAGCAAGGACCCAGGCTTGCAATGCGTGATGCTGATGACGAGCCACCAAGAGACGCTCCAGTGCGTCCTTGTGAATGGCCTTCTGAGAACTTTATGGATCGAGCGGGAATTAAGGAAGAATTCAACGCATATTTGCGTAACGCTGATCTTGTGAGCTTCGAGGAAGAGAAGTGCAGCCAGTATCATAACCTCACTAGTACCTTTGTGAGTAGGTTTGAATTTTCAACTTCACGTAATTCTCCAACTGTCCTGTTTGATCCTTATGATAATTCTTACACTATGGACTTAGAGGATTTTACCACTGCATGCAAACTTCCACAATGGGGTAGTATAAGGGATCCTCGCAAATCTGAATTTAGAGATTTTCTTGCTAGCATAACTGTGGGAGAATCTAGAGATATTACACAAGCTAGCATAGGGAGCATTCACTTTCCTGCTATACATTATTTTTCTCTCTTCATAGGTAGATGCATAAATGGTAAAGATGAAGCATGTCACATGTGTGTTCCTGACCTCAGTATTCTTCAGAGTGCTGTGTTAGGAGACAAATCTTATAAGCCATTGGTGCACGTAGGTTGCATCTTAATAGATTTAATGGAGATTTCTTTAGTGGAATTTATGCAACCCGCATAGCTAATTTTCTTGGTCTAGCCATACGTGAAGATGATATTGAATTACCTCCTGCTTATCTAGATTTTAATGCTATGGTTCAACACCAGTTTGTCGAGAGGAACGAATCACCTCTCCAGTATCGACTAATCTTTGACAGATGCCATGTTGTCCGTATTACTCTCCCTGCTCCTGCCTTCTTTGATTATCAGGCAAGAGGAAGATATACTATTACCAGAGAGGAGGCAGATGGGTACGAGAGGAGAGAGGAGGCCGCTCGTCACCATGCTGTAGCTCAGCTGGCGATAGCCACTCCATCATAGTACGACCCCAGCTACTATTATGGATATCCGCCAGGCCAGCCGTGGCCATAGACCAACTTAGGCCAAAAGCCTAAGCTTGGGGGAGTACGTATTTCCCACCGATATTAAATTTATGTTCACACACTCATTGCTAGATGTCGGTGCTCATACTTTTTCGTTGTATCATCCATGCTAGTTTATTTCCCTTTTTATGCCTTCTTCTTGTGTGTTTAACCTTAAGAAAAACCAAAAAAATTAGTTTTAGCTTTTAGTTAGTTTAATTTCCATGCTTGTAGTAGTAATTAAAAAAAGAAAACCCCAAAAGATTTCATGTTCTTCTTTTGCTTATTGGGAGCTTTCCCGTGTAGATAGTTTTATTTCTTTTCTTTTCTTTGGGGGTCGATAGGAGAAGACCATAATTAAATTGTTGAAGTAGCTCTTATATGCATACTTGTTGATCTAACAAAAGAGCCCATATTGCCTTGTCTTCTCCTGTTTATTGAATGCTTCCAGATTCCAGCTTAGTCCAATGCACGTGCACTATTATTATTATTCACATCGTTCGGTCGTGCAAGTGAAAGGCAATTATGATGATATATGATGGACTGACTGAGATGAGAAAAGCAGGTATGAACTCGACCTCTTTTGTTTCTATAAATATGATTAGTTCATCTTTCCTGATTCAGCCTATTATGAATAAACGTGTTTGCAATGACAACTAGAGATCATAGTTTCTTGTGCCATGCTTGATTAGCTATGAGTTATAATGGTTTACTTTGTGTGCCAACATGCTATTGAGATAGTTATGATGTGGTATGATTGGGTGGTATCCTCCTCTGAATGATTTAAGTGACTTGACTTGGCGCATGTTCACGCACGTAGTTGAAACAAAATCAACATAGCCTTCACGATATTTATGCTCATGGTGGATTATATCCTACTCATTCTTGCATTCGATGTTGATTAATTTTAATGCATGTTCATGACTGTTATCGCTCTCTAGCTAGTCGCTTCCCAGTCTTTTGCTAGCCATCACCTGTACTAAGCGGGAATACTGCTTGTGCATCCAATCCCTTAAACCCCAAAGTTATTCCACATGAGTCCCCTATACCTACCTATATACGGTATCTACCTGCCGTTCCAAGTAAATTTGTATGTGCCAAACTCTAAACCTTCAAATAAATATCCTGTTTTGTATGCTCGAATAGCTCATGTATCAACTAGGGTTGTCCGTATCTTCCATGATAGGCGGGTTTTTCTCAAGAGGAGTGGACTCCGCTCCTCACTCATGAGATAAATGGCTCGTCACCGGGATGCCCAGTCCCATGCTTTATGCAAACTAAATCAAAATAATTGCAAACAAAACTCCCCCTGGGACTCTTGTTAGTTGGAGGCACTTGTTGTTTCGAGCAAGCCATGGATTGATGCTTGTTGGTGGAAGGGGGAGTATAAACTTACCACTCTATTTGGGAACCACCTATAATGTGTGTAGCATGGAAGATATCGACATCTCTTGGTTGTTATGTTGACAATGAAAGTATACCGCTCAAAATATTATTCACCTCTATTTCAAAACCGAGCTCTGGCACCTCTACAAGTCCCTGCTTCCCTCTGTGAAGGGCCTATCTATTTACTTTTATGCTGAGTCATCATCCTCTTATTAAAAAGCACCATTTAGAGAGCATCGCTGTCATTTGCATTCATTAGTGTTAGTTTACATTAAGTATGACTTGACTGGATCTCTTTTACCATGAATTACAGTGTCTAGTCAGTCCTTGGTCTTTAAAGGTGATCTGCATTTATGTTTTGCTGTCTCAGAAAGGGCCGGCGAGATACCACCTTGTTATATCATATTATGATTGTTTTGAGAAAGTGTTGTCATCCGAGATTTATTATTATGGCTCGCAAGTTGATTATGCTATTGATATGAGTAAACTTGAGACCTATGCGTTATTATTAATGTGGTTAGTTATAATCTTTGCTGAAAACTTGAATGCTGGCTTTACATATTTACAACAACAAGAGAAAACAGAGTTTGTAAAAGTTTTTCTTTATCAGTTTCAGTTTATCAACTGAATTGCTTGAGGACAAGCAAAGGTTTAAGCTTGGGGGAATTGATACGTCTCCATTGTATCTACTTTTCCAAACACTTTTGCCCTTGTTTTGGACTCTAACTTGCATGATTTGAATGGAACTAACCCGGACTGACGCTGTTTTCAGTAGAATTACCATGGTGTTATTTATGTGCCGGAGCAAACGTTCTCGGAATGACCTGAAACTTCACGGAGCAACTTTTTAGAAAATATGAAAAATACCTGCAAAAGATGAAGGCCAGGGGGCCCACCACCTCTCACGAGGGTGGAGGGCGCGTCTACCCCCCTAGGGCGCGCGCCCCTACCTCATGGGCCCCCTGTTGCCTCTCCGACTCCAACTCCAACTCCATATATTGTGTTTCGGGGAGAAAAAAATCAGAGAGAAGAAATCATCGTGTTTTATGATATGGAGCCTCCGGCAAGCCCTAAAACCTCTTGGGAGGGATGATCTGGAGTCCGTTCGGGGCTCTGGAGAGGGGAATCCGTCGCCATCGTCATCATCAACCATCCTCCAACACCAATTTCATGATGCTCACCGCCGTGCGTGAGTAATTCCATCGTAGGCTTGCTGGACGGTGATGGGTTGGATGGGATCTATCATGTAATCGAGTTAGTTTTGTTAGGGTTTGATCCCTAGTGTCCACTATGTTCTGAGATTGATGTTGCTATGACTTTGCTATGCTTAATGCTTGTCACTAGGGCCCGAGTGCCATGATTTCAGATCTGAACCTATTATGTTTTCATCAATATATGAGTGTTCTTGATCCTATCTAGCAAGTCTATAGTCACCTATTATGTGTTATGATCCGTTAACCCCGAAGTGACAATAATCGGGATACTTACCGGTGATACCGTAGTTTGAGGAGTTCATGTATTCACTATGTGTTAATGCTTTGTTCCGGTTCTCTATGAAAAGGAGGCCTTAATATCTCTTAGTTTCCGTAAGGACCCCGCTGCCATGGGAGGGTAGGACAAAAGATGTCATGCAAGTTCTTTTCCATAAGCATGTATGACTATATTCATAATAGATGCCTACATAACATTGATGGATTGGAGCTAGTTCTGTGTCACCCTAGGTTATGACTGTTACATGATGAACCGCATCTGGCATAATTCTCCATCACTGATCCATTGCCTACGAGCTTTCCATATATTGTTCTTCGCTTATTTACCTTCCCGTTGCTATTGCTATCATCACTACAAAATACCAAAAATATTGCTTTTATTACCGTTACCTTTTGTTACCGTTATCACTACTATCATATTACTTTGCTACTAAACACTTTGCTGCAGATATTAAGTTTCCAGGTGTGGTTGAATTGACAACTCAGCTGCAAATACTTGAGAGTATTCTTTGGCTTCCCTTGTGCCGAATCAATAAATTTGGGTTGAATACTTTACCCACGAAAACGGTTGCGATCCCCTATACTTGCGGGTTATCAATGATCTTTTTAGTGGATTTATTTAGTTTGCGGAAATCAATTACCATCCTATAACCTGTAATAATTCTTTGCGGAATCAATTCATCTTTATCATTAGGAACGACAGTAATACCTCCCTTCTTAGGGACACAATGGACAAGACTTACCCACTGACTATTAGCAACGGGATAAATTATACCTGCTTCATGGAATTTTAATATTTCCTTTCTTACCACTTCTTTCATCTTGGGATTTAGCCGTCGTTGGTGATCAATAAATGGTTTGGCATCTTTCTCCAAATTTATTTTGTGTTGACATAGAGTGGTACTAATGCGCTTAAGATCATCAAGAGTATATCCAATAGCAGCACGGTGCTTCTTCAGAGTTTTCAATAATCTCTCTTCTTCATGCTCTGAAAGGTTAGCACTAATAATAACAGGATATATCTTCTTTTCATCAAGATAAGCATATTGAAGAGTATCAGGCAATGGTTTAAGCTCAAACACAGGATCACCCTTGGGTGGAGGAGGATCCACTAGGATTTCAACATGCAAGTTGTGTTTCAGAATAGGTCCCTGTTTAAAGAATACCTCATCTATTTCCCTTCTTTCATTCATAAACATATTGTTTTCATTGTCTAGCAAATATTGTTCTAAAGGATCAGTAGGAGGCACGGCAGTAGAAGATAGACCAATAATTTCATCTTTACTAGGCAATTCCTCATCGCGTGGTTGTCTACGAAACTTAGCAAAATTAAACTCATGAGACATATCCCCTAAACAAACAGAAACAATATCCTTAATGCAGTCTATCTTAGCATTAACAGTATTCAAGAAGGGTCTACCGATTATAATGGGACAAAAGCTATCTTGTGGGGAACCAAGAACAAGAAAATCAGCAAGATATTTAACCTTCCCACACAAGACTTCAACATCTCTAACAATCCCAATTGGTGAAATAGTATCTCTATTGGCAAGCTTACTAGTAACATCTATATCTTCTATCTCAGCAGGTGCAATATCATGCATAATTTCTTTATATAAGGAATGAGGTATTGCACTTGCACTAGCACCCATATCACATAAGCCATGATAGCAATGATCTCCTATTTTAACAGAAATAACAGGCATGCCTACAACAGGTCTATGTTTATTTTTAGTATCAGGTCTAGCAATTCTAGCAGTCTCATCACAGAAGTAAATAACATGCCCATCAACATTATCGGCCAAGTGATCTTTAACCATAGCAATATTAGGTTCAACTTTAACTTGCTCAGGGGGTTTGTGTGTCCTAATATTACTTTTGTTGACTACAGTTGAAACATTAGCATGATCCTTTATTCTAACAGGGAAAGGTGGTTTCTCAACATAAATAGTAGGAACAACAGGATCATTATAAGTGATAGTCTTTTCTTCAACTTTAATAGGTGCAACTAATTTTACTTCAATGGGAGGACTATATTTAAACCACTTCTCCTTAGGGAGATCAACATGAGTAGCAAAGGATTCACAAAAGGAAGGTACTATCTCAGAGTCAAGTCCATATTTAGTGCTAAATTCAAGAAATGCATCGGTATCCATAAAAAGCTTTATCACAATCAAACTTAGGCGTTATACCTGACTCCTTAACTTCGTTGAGGTCCCAATCTTCAAAGTTGCGTTTAATTCTTTCCAATAAATCCCATTTGAATTCAATAGTATTCATCATAAAAGATCCAGTACAAGAAGTATCGAGCATGGAGCGATTACTGAGAGAAAGCCAAGCATACAAATTTTGAATAATCATTTCTCTTGAGGGCTCGTGATTGGGGCATGAATATAACATTGACTTAAGCCTCCCCCAAGCTTGAGCGATGCTTTCTCCTTCGCGAGGCCAAAAATTATATATATAATTACGATCATGATGAACAAGATGCATAGGATAATTTTTTTGGTGAAATTCCAATTTCAATCGCTTATAGTCCCATGATCCCATATCATCACATAGCCTATACCATGTCAATGCATCTACCTTCAAAGATAAAGGGAAGACCTTCTTCTTGATAACATCGTCGGGCATACCTGCAAGCTTAAATAATCCACAAACTTCATCCACATAGATTAAGTGTAAATCGGGATGCAATGTTCCATCTCCTGCAAAAGGATTAGCTAGCAGTTTCTCTATCATACCCGAAGGAATTTCAAAGTAAACTTTTTCAATAGGTTCAGTAGGTTGAGGAGCAACTCTTTGCTCTACTGGTCGGGGTGAAGATACCCCGAAGAAGCCCCTCAAAGGATTATGTTCCATAGTAACAGGTGACAGTAAATTTCACCATACTATATAAATTTTTCCTTACCAAATTCCACCTACCAAAGGCGCTTCACTCCCCGGCAACGGTGCCAGAAAAGAGTCTTGATGACCCACAAGTGTAGGGGATCTGTCGTATCCTTTTCAATAAGTAAGAGTGTCAAACTCAACGAGGAGCAGAAGGAAATGATAAGCAGTTTTCAGTAAGGTATTCTCTGCAAGCACTAAAATTATCGGTAACAGATAGTTTTGTGATAAGGTAATTTGTAATGAGTAGCAAGTAATAAAAGTAAATAAGGTGCAGCAAGATGGCCAATTCTTTTTGTAGCAAAGGACAAGCCTGGAAAAACTCTTATATGAAGGAAAGCGCTCCCGAGGACACATGGGAATTATCGTCAAGCTAGTTTTCATCACGTTCATATGATTCGCGTTCGGTACTTTGATAATTTGATATGTGGGTGGACTGGTTCTTGGGTGCTCTCCTTACTTGGACAAGCATCCCACTTATTATTAACCCCTATTGCAAGCATCCGCAATTACAACAGAAGTATTAAGGTAAACCTAACCATAGCATGAAACATATGGGTCCAAATCAACCCCTTACGAAGCAACGCATAAACTAGGGTTTAAGCTTCTGTCACTCTAGCAACCCATCATCTACTTATTACTTCCCAATGCCTGCCTCTAGGCCCAAACATTGGTGAAGGGTCATGTAGTCGACATTCACACGAGACCACTAGAGGGATGAGAACATACATCCCATCAAAATATCGAACGAATACCAAATTCACATGACTACTTATAGGAAGACTTCTCCCATGTCCTCAGGAACAATCGTAACTACTCACAAAGGATATTCATGTTCATAATCAGAGGGGTATTAATATGCATATTGGATCTGAACATATGATCTTCCACCAAATAAACCAACTATCATCAACTACAAGGAGTAATCAACACTACTAGCAACCCACAGGTACCAATCTGAGGTTTGGATACAAAGACTGGATACAAGAAATGAACTATGGTTTGAGATGAGATGGTGCTGGTGAAGATGTTGATGGAGATTGACCCCCTCCCGATGAGAGGATCATTGGTGATGACGATGGTGATGATTTCCCCCCTCCCGGAAGGAAGTTTCCCTGGCAGAATAGCTCTACCGGAGCCCTAGATTGGTTTCGCCAAGTTTCCGCCTCATGGCGGCGGATATTCTTCCCGAAAGCTTGCTTTTGATTTTTCCTCCTTTCTCCGACTTCTTCTATGCCGTCCTCAGCCACTAGAAGCTGCATGCCCTTCATCTCCATCCCAACTCCGTCCTCCTCCTGTCGATCTTCGCCTTCTATTGCAAGGCATTTGTGGGGGTGATGTCGTCCGTGGCATTGCTTCGCCACTTCTTATACCTCCGGCTCAAGGAGGGACATTTCTCAGGGTGCGCCAACTTCTTCGCTGCCAACGGGACCAACGCGATCTCGAAGGCCGGGAAGAAGGCCCAGGGCTTCAGGAGCAAGTGGGTCATGATGGACGCCAAGTGCGTCAACCCACAGTTGGTGCTGCCAACGGAGATGCCCTCGCCTCACGACATTGGCTCCGTGCAAAGCTTACCGACACTCGGGCGAAGTAGGTGCTAGAGAATATGACCGCCGACCTGAAGCCTGACGACCCGAGGGCAGAGAAGCTAATGGGTGACATGCTCGTGAAGGAGTTCCTAGCGCAGCGCGTCGCCCCGCTCCAGGCATGATTATGCCCCTGTGGATGCTTGGGGGCAAAGGGGACGACCTCCTTCTGCGCTCGGACGCATTGTCCAAAGAGGGGCTGGGAGCGGCCATCCGTCTCCTGGTCAGGGACGATCTGGGCTACCCCCCGACTACCATCTTCCTCTGTACCATTGCCCAGATGGGGAGAAGGTAGCTGCCGCCATGCCTGTCTTCGATGACCGCGGGCTTGTGCCGCCAGCGCCTTCTGAGGCCACGGAGGAGGAGACCCCAGTACTGGTGTCTTCTGATGATTCTGACAAGGAGGAGAGGCCTGACTCGGAGGCGACCCTGGAGGGGGAAGCAGAGACTTCTCCCCTTGCGGCGGATCTCCTCTGAGCCCTCCACGACGATGACGAGGCCGACGACCATCTGGTGACGGAGTCCCATGCCCCCGCCGGAGTTACTATGAGGTCCAGGGGCACCCTCCCCCCCTCCCCCCGAAGAAGCCGTCGGCCGGGGTCCCGACGAAGAGCAGGTCGGCGATGGTCTCCCGAGGTGACGCCCCTGTTCTCACGTCGTCCAGTGCTGCCGCAGGGCCGGCTGCCGTGACCTCGTCCGCTCCTGGGACTCGCGGGCCGGTGGCCCATGCGGCAAGGCCTCCGGGCTCCGTGCTTCCGAGGAGGGCAAGAGACTACGTCGCCATGGACCAGTAAGTACCTTGCCTTGATTTCGTTCCTGCTTCTGCCGCTGCTTCTTGACGCTCTTCTTTTGCGCCATCAGGTCGACGGTGGTGGCAAAAAAGAAGAGGGAGGGAGTGACCGCACACCCTCTCGTGCGGAGAGGCAATGACGGTGCCCGTGCCTCTCCGGCCCGGTCGTCCTCGCGAGGTGCAGAGGACCGTCCTCAATAGAAAACGGCCGAACCAGCCCTGCCAGCTCCAGAGACTTCCGCTCGCAACTCGCCGGCCAAGGTCCCAAAGGCTCACGAGCCCTCGGCCCCTCCTTTTGTTGCCGCCGACTCGCAGGTGGTGATTCTGCCTCCTCCTCTCGTCATAGCGTCAGCTCACGATCCAGCTACTTCACCAGACGCTCTGGGGGAGGCTCTTGTTGTGATGGCCTAGCTTCGTGGTGACCTCCAAGGCGTCGACCATCATTTCGCATTAGGGCGCCTGGAGTTGATCTCGGGGTGGCTGTGGTCTAACACGTCTGTGAGGCCAGCCTGAGGTCAGGTCATGGCGGCTTCTAAGGAGGGCAAGCGGGCCGTCGACCAGGCTGCGGCCGCCCATGAGGCGGCATTGATGGATGCTGAAGCCGCCAAGGAGCGTTGCCGGGTGATGGAGGCCAAGCTGGAGACCATGCGCAATGAGCACGCAGCCGAGGCTCGCGATTGCAAAGCGGAAGAGGAGAAGATGAAGGCCCGGGAGGACGCAGTCGCCAATCGTGATGCCGAGCAGGAGAAATCGGCAAGGATCGTGAGGCCTTCAAGTCTCTTAAGGAGAGGTCCCGCAAGGCGCTGCAGGGGCTCTACGAGAAGGGTTTGGATAAGCCTTTGGTGACTGATGACGACGGCCCCGCCTAACTGCTTCCTCGGGTCATCACATAGCTCGAAGATGTCATCGACGGAATCGTCCCCATGGTGGAGGGGGAAGCGTGCATGCTTTCCTCATAGGTCCTGACGCGCGTCCTCAGCCACCTTCACCTTTGCGACCCCAACGCCGACCTTGGTGTCCTACTCGAGCCTGAGGATGAGGGGTGCTGTGAAGCCGCCGCAAAGGTCGTGCAAGGCCAGGTGGAGGCCTCACTGAAGAAGTTCCTTGCCATCGACTCCACGCCTCCAGCTGATGGTGCCGCCGATCCCTCGACCAAGGCCGACGGCACGGGTGACGGCGATGCTGCAAACGAGCGGGCGCTTCCAGTCGAGGGCTTCCAAGGCAGAAGAGGAGGCTCGCTGGTGCTCCTTCCTACTTTTACTTTCCTGCGATCCTTGCTGCGATATGCGACATGCGTCATGAAGGCATTAAAACTCTTGTTTGATGTTTAGGGGACAATAAGTTTTAGTAGTATCTCGCTAAGATTCTGCGACCTCCTTCCCGTTTGCTTGATGTTCTACGTTGGTAGGGCCCGACCGCGCGCATACCTCAGCCGCCGTTAGACTGTCCGGATCGCTAGGACAGGACCAAGGGGTGAGAGGCTATGTGGCTAGTTAGGCTCCTAAGTCGCAATGCTCAGGAGTCCCCCTTGACTGGCAAACGGATCTTCATACCTGACCTCGCCGAGGTCCCGCCTGGGAGGGGCGCGCGACGACCAGGTGCGAGGGACCTGGCAAGTGGCGTACGCTAGTCTTGACCTGAGCGTAGGCCCCATGCCCAGCCCCCTCGCGCGACTCTCCTGAGGGGAAAGCGTTGCGATGAGGCTGGACACTGAGCCGGATGGATCCCTGAGGTTAATGCGACCAAGGGGCCGCCTTTAGTTGTTTATCAACAGCGTGGAGCATAGCGCTTCCGCACTTGCACGGGATAGCCGCTCGTCAACCGTGTCTACTGCCAGCGCGGAGCATTGTGCTTCCACTGGTGCGTGGCTGAGAGCTCCCTCTGAGTGGAGCCCTCGGGGCATGTACAGCCCCGCCCTGACACGTGGCTTCCACGGCAGGGCTAGACGAGGTGTGTTTGGGCACTCGTGGGCCAGCACGGGACTCACGAGGCCCCCTCAAGGCAGGTTGCGCCTGGTCCTGATTCTTGATGGCTGTGGTGGCCCTGCGAGATGGTTAGGCAACCTGCGCCGGACGAATCTCCTGAGGCGATCATATGAGAAGGCCAAACACCAACTACACCAGGAGGTGACGTGAATGGGGCCGGCCCGCCAGATAGAGCTCGGTCGTTGGGTTTATTGACACTGCAGGGACGGAGCCGAGCACAGACGCCGTGCCTAGTCTTCTCATGTGAAAATCCTAATGAAAGACAGCCGGCGCGCGGCTCCCATGGTGGCGGGGCACTGGGTCGCGCGCCCTGGCTTGTCCGTCCACAATTAGGCCATGCGAGTACTCGACTGCAGCTAAGCCCCCGAGTGGGAGGATTGCTCTCCACTCGGTAGGATTTTTTCAAACTTAGGCGAGTGCTGGACTGCCGTTAAGCCTCTTAGTGAGAGAACTTAGGCAAGTACTCGACTGCAGCTAAGCCCCCCGAGTGGGAGGATTGCTCTCCACTCGGTAGGATTTTTTCAAACTTAGGCGAGTGCTGGACTGCTGTTAAGCCTCTTAGTGAGAGAACTTAGGCGAGTACTCGACTACAGCTAAGCCCCCAGTGGGAGGATTACTCTCCACTCGGTAGGATTTTTTCAAACTTAG
>NC_041384.1:325180179-325193855 GCF_002162155.2 Triticum dicoccoides | reverse complement strand
TAGGAGAGTACTTGACTGCAGCTAAGCCCCCGAGTGGGAGGATTGCTCTCCACTCAGTAGGATTTTTTCAAACATAGGCGAGTGCTGGACTGCCGTTAAGCCTCTTAGTGAGAGAACTTAGGCGAGTGCTCGACTGCAGCTAAGCCCCCGAGTGGGAGGATTGCTCTCCACTCGGTAGCATTTTTTCGAACTTAGGCGAGTGCTTGACTGCCGTTAAGCCTCTTAGTGAGAGAACTTAGGCGAGTGCTCGACTGCAGCTAAGCCCCCAAGCGGGAGGATTTCTCTCCACTCGGTAGGATTTTTTCGAACTTAGGCGGAATGGATTCGCGACTAAGCCCACCCACTGGGGGATTTCAGGAGTAAATAAGAACAACACAATCGAATGAGAGAACCGTAAGCTCTTGTCTTTGATAAACGAGTTACAAAAGGTGTTGCTTATTACATTTTATTCAAACGAGTGTTTAAGTATAAAAGGGGCGGAGAAGCTCCGCGTTCCAAGCCCGGGGCTTGTCTTTCTGATGCTCGATACTGTAAAGATGGTATGCTCCGTTGTGGAGAACTTTAGTGACGATGAAGGGGCCTTCCCAAGTTGGAGCGAGCTTGTGTGGTTTCTGCTGATCCACTCGAAGAACCAAGTCTCCTTCTTGAAAGGCCCGACCCCTCACATTCCTGTCATGGAATCGACGCAAATCTTGCTGATAAATGGTCGAGCGGATCAACGCCATCTCTCTTTCCTCCTCTAAGAGATCGACTGAATCTTGCCGGGCCTGCTCTGCTTCCGCTTCGGAGAAGAGTTCAACTCGGGGTGCATTGTGGAGCAAGTCACTTTGCAGAACAGCTTTGGCTCCATAGACTAAGAAGAAAGGAGTTCTCCCAGTCGACCGATTAGGAGTTGTCCTTAAACCCCACAGAACTGATGGAAGTTCATCAACCCAAGCACCTGCTGCGTGTTTGAGATCACGCATCAGTCTGGGTTTCAGTCATTTGAGAATTAGGCCATTGGCTCTTTCTGCTTGACCGTTCGACTGCGGGTGAGCGACAGAAGCATAGTGGACTCGAGTGCCCTGAGAGGCACAGAAAGCTCTGAACTCATCGGAATCGAAGTTCGATCCGTTGTACGTGATGATGCTGTGTGGGACTCCATGTCTGAATGTCAATTCTCTGATAAAACTGATAGCGGTGCTAGCATCAAGGTTCTTGATAGGTTTAGCTTCGATCCACTTGGTAAACTTGTCGACTGCAACAAGCACGTGAGTGAAGCCACTTTTGCCGGTTCTCAGTGGTCCAACCATATCCAGTCCCCAAACAGCGAAGGGCCAGGCGAGGGGGTGGTCTTTAGGGCTGACGCTGGCTTGTGAGACATATCGGAGTAAAATTGACAGGCTTCACATCTGTCGACTATATCTTTCGCCATATCATTTGCTCGTGGCCAATAGAATCCAGCTCGCTATGCTTTAGCCACGATGGCCCGAGAGGACGCATGGTGACCACATGTCCCCGAGTGGATGTCATTGAGGATCATTCGACCTTCTTCTGGTGTTATGCACTTCTGACCGACTCGAGTCACACTTTCTCTGAACAGCTGCCCTCTTATCACGGTAAAGGCTTTGGATCGACGGACGATCTGTCGAGCTTCTTCTTCATCCTCTGGGAGCTCTTTCCTGAGGATGTACGCAATGTAGGGCACCGTCCAGTCGGGAGTAATGGCCAGAACCTCCATGATCAGGTCGACCACAGCTGGGACCTCGACTTCAGTCGGATCCGTGGCGCTCTTAGGTTGCGGAGGCTCTTCAGTGAAAGGGTCTTCCTGAACTGTCGGCGTGTGAATATGCTCCAAGAACACACTGCTGGGAATGGCTTCTCTCTTGGAACCTATCTTTGCCAATTCATCGGCTGCTTGATTTTTCAATCCAGGGATGTGGTGGAGTTCTAACCCCTCGAACTTCTTCTCAAGCTTTCTCACCGCGTTGCAATAACTAGTCATGGCTGGGTTTCTGACGTCCCACTCCTTCATCACTTGATTAACTACCAAATCTAAGTCGCCATAGACCATGAGGCGACGGACGCCGAGTGAGATGGCCATGCGCAACCCATATAGGAGTGCTTCATATTCTGCTTCATTGTTGGAGGAATCAAAGTGAATCTGGAGGACATATCTGAGCTTGTCTCCTCGGGGGGATACCAGGACTACTCCAGCACCAGAACCGTTCAACATCTTGGATCCGTCAAAGAACATGGTCCAGTGCTCAGAGTGAACTTGAGTCGGCAGTTGCTGTTTGATCCACTCGACGAGGAAATCTGCTATTGCTTGGGATTTGATAGCTTTCTTTGCCTCAAACTTGATATCCAAGGGAAGGAGTTCAATCGCCCATTTTGCCACTCGACCAGTTGCATCCCCGTTGTGCAGAATCTCTGACAATGGAGCGTCGCTGACGACTATAACAGAGTGATCTGAGAAGTAGTGGGCAACCTTCTTCGTGGTTATGTAAATTCCATAGACAAGCTTGTGATAGTGAGGATATCTCTGCTTTCACGGGGTCAGGACTTCAGAAATATAATAAACTGGGAGTTGAACTTTGTACGCTTTTCCTTCTTCTTCCCGCTCGACCGTAAGTACTGTACTGACAACTTGTCCAGTGGCTGCTATATAAGGCAATAGAGGCTCTTTGCTGATTGGAGCAGCAAGCACCGACTGGGTGGAAAGCAGGGCTTTTAGCTCTGCAAATGTTGTATCGGCTTCTAGAGTCCACTCGAACTTATCTGATTTCTTCATCAGTCGGTAAGAGGCAGCGCCTTTTCACTGAGGCGAGAAATGAATCGACTTAGGGCGGCCAAGCAACCAGTAAGCTTCTGGACATCATGCACACGCACACGGCATTTCATTGGGAGTATAGTACCTACTTTCTCTGTGTTAGCATCGATTCCTTGTTCGGAAACAAGAAACTGAGTAACTTTCCGCCTGGAACTCCAAACGTGCACTTTGATGGATTGAGCTTGATATCATACCTTCGGAGGTTGGCAAAGGTTTCAGCGAGGTTGGTCAGCAGGTCGGAACCTTTACGTCACTTGACCACAATGTCATCCATGTATGCTTCCACATTCTGACTGATCTGAGTGAGCAGGCACTTCTGAATCATCCGCATAAATGTGGCTCTGGCGTTCTTGAAGCCGAATGGCAATGTGACATAACAGAAGCACCCGAACGGGGTGATAAAAGCTGTCTTTATTTCGTCGGGTCCGTACAGACGGATCTGGTGGTACCCGGAGTAGGCGTCCAAAAAGGACAAATGCTCACACCCAGCAGTCGAAGACTATTTGATCGATGCGAGGGAGAGGGAAGTGATCTTTCGGGCAGGCCCGATTGATATGCTTGAAATCGATGCACATGTGGAGTGAGTCATCTTTCTTTGGGACCATCACAACATTGGCTAACCACTCGGAGTGGTAAATCTCTCGGATAAACTCAGCTGCCAAAAGTCGAGCCACCTCTTCGCTGATTGCTTTTCTTTTCTGGACGGCGGACCATCGGAGATGTTCTTTGACTGGTTTCACTTTCGGGTCGACTCAAACGATGCTCAGCCAGTCCCCTGGGAATACCTGGCATGTCAGAAGGCTTCCATGCAAAGATGTCCCAGTTCTCACGGAGGAACTGGATGAGCGCTTCTTCCTATTTGGAGTCGAGTGTGGTTGAAATGTGGGTCGGAGCTGCGTTGGGGTCGGTCGGGTGAATGTGAACAGACTTCGTCTCGCCAGACGACTGGAATGCTGAATCTGTGGCTGGCTTCTTGGCCCACAGCAGGTCACTCGGGTCTACATTTTTCTGGTATTCTTGCAATTCTACTACGGGCATCTAGGCATCGGTGATCTTTGAGCCCTTCTGGAAGCACTCTTCTGCCTTTTTCCGATTACCAGAGATAGTGATCACTCCTCTGGGACCAGGCATCTTCAGTTTGAGGTACACGTAACAAGGTCGAGCCATGAATCGTGCATAAGCTGTCCTACCTAGAATTGCATGATACGCACTCTGAAAATCCACGACTTCAAACGTCAACTTTTCTTTGCGGTAATTTTTGGCATCACCGGAAACCATGTCAAGTGAAATCTGACCGAGGGATGCAGCCTTCTTGACTGGAATGACCCCATGGAAACTCATATGGCTTTTGCCGAGTCTGGACATCGGAATGCCCATTCCTTTCAATGTTTCTGCATACAGAATGTTCAGGCCACCGCCATCGTCCATCAGGACCTTTGTCAGTCGAGTACCTTCGATCACCGGGTCGACCACCAGCGCTTGCCTCCCAGGGGTGGCGATGTGCGCTGGATGATCAGACTGGTCGAATGTAATGGTAGTTTGTGACCATTTCAAGTAACTGGGTGTCGCCGGAGCGACCATGTTCACATCTCTGTTGATGACTTTCAATCGACTTTTGCAACATCAGCAAAAATCATTAGAGTGGAATTTACGTGAGGATAACCATCATCATCCTCTCCTTCACTCTCAGCCTTATCTACCTCCTTCTCCTTTTCCTTGGGTTGTTTCTCTCGGAACTGCTGGATCAGGAGCCGACACTGTCGAGTGGTATGTTTTGGGTAAATGAAATTACCTTCTTCGTCTTTTTTGGTGTGGATATGGCACGGCAGATCCAACACGTCATTTCCACCTTGATCTTTTACTTTCTTGGGGCTCCACGGCCCTTTGGGCTTCCCCTTGAACCACAGCCAAGGCTTCACCCGGAGCAGCTGGTTCGGCCTTGCGTTTCTGTTTCCGACTGGAGTTCCCTCCCCCGGCTTCGTGGGCGACTGCTTTGTGTTTGCCACTTCGGAGTCGCTCTTCCTCTTCACCATTGGCATACTTGGTGGCAATTTCTATCATCCGAGTCAGGGTCATGTTTCCTGTCTGACTGAATTTCAGATTCAACTCCTGGTACCTGACGCCTTCCTTGAAAGCACAAATTACCTGATGATCAGACACATGTTCTACCGTGTGGTGTAGGGTGATCCACCTCTGGATATAATCTCTCAAAGTTTCATTCGGTTTCTGGACGGAACATTGTAATTCTGTCAAACCTGCTGGCCGTTTGCAAGTACCATCAAACATTTTGACAAACACTCGGGCGAGATCTTCCCAAGTATTGATGCTGCCAGGTGCCAACTGATTCAGCCATGCTCTAGCCGAGACCTCCAACATCAGAGGAAGGTGTTTCATGGCCACCTCATCATTGCCGCCACCAATCTGGACAGCCACTCGGTAGTCTTCAAGCCAAGTGTCAGGCTTGGACTCTCTGGTGAACTTACAGACTCCAATCGCCAACCTGAAGTTGGGGGAAATCACTGCAGCTCTGATAGCTCTGCTAAAGCACTCTGGGTCGGAGACATGCACCCTATTGCTGGTTTGCGGGCCTCTATCATGGCCATCTCGGTGAGCTCTGTTTCTGTCGACCAAGCCCTGCACGAGAATAGAACTCGCATGAAAGCCTGGCTCCCTAGGGTCGACTGGAATACCTCTTCCAATGCTGTTAGGGCGCCTGTCTTCATGTGGCCGCGGCACGTATGACCCACTCCTTGGAGGAGGCATGGGCACTTGACAGCGAACGTCGCAATTGGTTCGACGATCATACTGCTCCTGGTTTCTGTACTGATCACGCCGCTCTCCACGTCCCTCACGCCTCGGGGGCGATCTCGGGCTATGGGCCGACTGGACCGTATCTGCGACCACATA
Organism: Triticum dicoccoides; assembly: GCF_002162155.2. NCBI lineage: Eukaryota > Viridiplantae > Streptophyta > Magnoliopsida > Poales > Poaceae > Triticum > Triticum dicoccoides. The sequence continues at coordinate 325,188,136 of NC_041384.1, read as the reverse complement.
TCTGCTATGGATCCTATCCCGCGACTGAGACACGGCCGTATTCTGTTCTCCTGCTGCCCGGAGCAAGGCCCTGATCCGCGCCAGACCTCGGCCAGCTTCTGACTGGGAAGGTGGAATCGACTCTGCTATCCGGGCAGTAGCTGCTAGGTTTTGGATCGGTGTTCGGTATACCTAAGTCGGAGGTGGAAAAAGTTGGCGTCGACTGGACTCAGGAGCATGTTGATGAGCATGATTGTCGAGTGCACGCTAGAGGTTCTCCAGCCGAGTGCGCTCGGCCAGATTGGCCAAGCGAGCTTGCTCCAAGGCCTGGGCCTCGGGTGTTTCTCCAACTATAGGAGTATGCAGGGCATCCATGTTTCGGCGACGAAGTTCTTCTCTCTGCTGCGAGGAGAGAGGCTCAGGGCAGTACTCCTCATGAACGCGCGACGGATCGCCGTTCCCTTCACCTCCGTCTTCACGGTTGAAGCCAGGAGGACCGCGTGGTCCATTGACCATCAGGACTTCCGCTGCCGAGTCATTGCTGCCGCACTCCGATGTAGTCTCTACGGAGCCAGTCGAGAGATCGAAAAGGCCGTAGAGAGACTCGTCGGGCTCGATCGCCGCGACTAGAGGGGTGGCCGACTAGCGGGCCACCGCATGCTTCACCCACCGTTGAATCCTCGACCGGACGGTGTGCTTGCTCCGGCGGGTCGCAGGGAGGGGGAAAGCCGTTGGAGTTGAATGGTACTGGGTCGACGGTTGCCGCAGGAGGACGCCGCGGACGCACGCGTGAAAGTGTGTCGCCTCGGGGGCGGGGAGCGCGTCGACGTCGAGTGGTGCCTCCTAAAGCCAAGCTTAGTCGTCGGCGACAAACACGAGCGTGCCGAGACGGATCTCGCGGCCCTCAGCCAAACCTCCGCCTAGAACCATGATGATGGGGATCAGAAAAATTGCAACTTCTCCAATAAGTCGCTAAGACACCTGCCCCACGATGGGCGCCAACTGTCGTGGATCTAAGACTGACAGTAGAATGGGGGTAAGTATGAGGAGGCAAGATCTTAGCTATGGAGGAGTTGTACGCACGAGTTTATGAGTTCAGGCCCTTCTCGGAGGAAGTAACAACCCTACGTCTCGGAGCCCTGAGGCGGTCGACTGAATATATGTGTGTAAATTATAGAAATTGCGAACCTTTGTCCCAGAGGAGGGGGTGGCTTATATAGAGTGCGCCAGGACCCTAGCTCCCCTCCGTTACACAGGGTTCAATGCTCATAAAGGAAAGGCGTTACTGGTAACATCTACAGTAAAGTGTCATAAATGCTCATAATGCTATGGTTTAAGTCCTGACCGTTGCAGAGTGGAGGGTTCCTCATCTTCTGGTGGTCGAATGAGTGCATCTCCATAGTCGAGTGGATGACGGTTTCTCTTCAACTGCTTCTGATTCTTTGCAGAGATGTCCTTGGGGAGGGTATGTTGGACATGTCCGTGACCCTACCCTTGGTACGAAGCTTCATTAGTGGCCACGAGGGCCCAGGGCGCGCCCCCCTGCCTCGTTTCCCCCTCGGGCATCGTCTCGCGTTGATTTTTCGTCCCAAAAATCAAATATATTCCAAAAAAATCTCCGTCATTTTTTACCCCGTTTGGACTCCGTTTGATTTGGATTTACTGCGAAACAAAAAACATGCAATAAACAGGAACTGGCACTGGGCACTAGATCAATATGTTAGTCCCAAAAATAGTATAAAAAGTTGCCAAAAGTATATGAAAGTTGTAGAATATTGGCATGATACAATAAAAAGTTATAGATATGACGAAGACGTATCAGCATCCCCAAGCTTAATTCCTTCTCATCCTCGAGTAGGTAAATGATAAAAAGATAATTTTTTATGTGGAATGCTACCTAACATAATCTTGATCACATATCTAATCATGGCATGAATATTAAGATACGAGTGATTCAAAGCAATAGTCTATCATTTGACATAAAACAATAATACTTCAAGCCTACTAATAAAGCAATCATGTCTTTTCAAAATATCATGGCCAAAGAAAGTTATCCCTACAAAATCATATAGTCTGGCTATGCTCCATCTTCACCACACAAAATATTCACATCATGCACAACCCCAATGACAAACCAAGCAATTGTTTCATACTTTTGACGTTCTGAAACCTTTTCAACTTTCACGCAATACATGAGAGTGAGCCATGGACATAGCACTATAGGTGGAATTGAATGGTGGTTTTGGAGAAGACAAAAAAGGAGAAGATAGTCTCACATCAACTAGGCGTATCAACGGGCTATGGAGATGCCCATCAATAGATATGAATGTGAGTAAGTAGGGATTGCCATGCAACGGATGCACTAAGAGCTATAAGTGTATGAAAGCTGAGACTGAAAACTAAGTGGGTGTGCATCCAACTTGCTTGCTCATGAAGACCTCGGGCGTTTGAGGAAGCCCATCATCGGAATATACAAGCCAAGTTCTATAATGAAAATTCCCACTAGTATATGAAAGTGATAACTCAAGAGTCTCTCTATATGAAGAACATGGTGCTACTCTGAAGCACAAGTGTGGTAAAAGGATAGTAACATTGCCCCTTCTCTCTTTTTCTCTCATTTTTTGTTTTTTTGTTTTTTGGTGGGCTTCTTTAGCCTCTTTTTTTATTTGGGCTTCTTTGGCCTCTTTTATTTATTTTTAAAGTCCGGAGTCTCGTCCCGACTTGTGGGGGAATCATAGTCTCCATCATCCTTTCCTCACTGGGGCAATGCTCTAATAATGATGATCATCACACTTTTATTTACTTACAACTCAATACTACAACTCGATATTAGAACAAAGATATGACTCTATATGAATGCCTCTGGCGGTGTACCGGGATGTGCAATGATCTAGCATAGCAATGACATCAAAAAACGGACAAGCCATGAAAACATCATGCTAGCTATCTTACGATCATGCAAAGCAATATGACAATGAATGTTCAAGTCATGTATATGATGATGATGGGAGTTGCATGGCAATATATCTCGGAATGGCTATGGAAATGCCATGATAGGTAGGTATGGTGGCTGTTTTGAGGAAGGTATATGGTGGGTTTATGGTACCGGCGAAAGTTGCGCAATACTAGAGAGGCTAGCAATGATGGAGGGGTGAGAGTGCGTATAATCCATGGACTCAACATTAGTCATAAAGAACTCACATACTTATTGCAAAAAACTATTAATCATCGAAACAAAGTACTACGCGCATGCTCCTAGGGGGATAGATTGGTACGAAAGGACCATCGCTCGTCCCCGACCGCCACTCGTAAGAAAGACAATCAATAAATAAATCATGCTCCGACTTCATCACATAACGGTTCACCATACGTGCATGCTACGGGAATCACAAACTTCAACACAAGTATTTTTACAATCCACAACTACCCACTAGCATGACTCTAATATCACCATCTTTATATTGCAATACTATTGCAAGGAATCAAATATATCATATTCAGTGATCTACAAGTTTTATGTAGGATTTTATGACTAACCATGTGAATGACCAATTCCTGTCATATCTCTAAATAGATATAAGTGAAGGAAGAGAGTTTAATTCTTTCTACAAAATATATGCCCGTGCTCTAACAAATATAAGTGAAGCAAAAGAGCATTCTACAAATGATGTTTTTCTATGTAAAGAGAAACATGCAATCCAAACTTCAAATGATATAAGTGAAGGACATGAAGCATTCTATAAAGCCATACTCAAAAGATATAAGTGAAGTGCATAGAGCATTCTATAAATCAACAAAGGACTATCTCATACCAGCAAGGTGCATAAAAGAAAAAGTGAAAACTAAATGCAAAAGAGGCTCCAAGATCTGCACATATCGCATGAACGAAACGAATCCGAAAACATACCGATACTTGTTGAAGAAAGAGGGATGCCTTCCGGGGCATCCCCAAGCTTAGACGCTTGAGTCTCCTTGAATATTTACTTGGGGTTCCTCGGGCATCCCCAAGCTTGGGCTCTTGCCTCTCTTCCTTCTTCTCACATCGAGACCTTCTCGATCATCGAACAATTCATCCACACAAAACTTCAACAGAAAACTCGGTAAGGTCGAACCAATTCATATATTGTTTTGGCATTGTATCTACTGTAGTATAACTTCTCCATGGCTTAATCCACTGATATAATTCGATAGTTTCATGAAAACAAGCAAACTATGCATCAAAAACAGAATCTGTCTAAAACAGAATAGTCTGTAATAATCTGAACATTCACCATACCTATGATACTCCAAAAATTCTACCAAAATTAGAAAAAATAAATCATTTGTATAGAAATACGGTGGAGAAAGTTTCAGAACCATTTGACGTTCCAGCAAAAAATGTAAAATCGCGCACTACAGCCAAAGTTTCTGTCCTGCACCGCACAAACCATCAGGCAAATGTAAACATCCTAAAGGCAAACCTTGGCACATTATTTTTATAATACAATGGAATTATACAAGGGGATAATTATTTTTGTTGAAAAGTTTCTGTAATTAAGATTCACAAAGTTTCCATGGGCATGAACAAAGTTCAAGGACGTCCCCCACTTTCACAATGCTCGTCTATCTCACTTTCACTTTTCTTTTTGAAAAGTTTTGGGTTCCCCTCTTTTTTTAAAACTATATAAAAGCACACAACAAAAATAAATGACTCTATAAAACTTCTGGATTGTCTCCCTGGCAGCGCTTTTTTTAAAGCCATTAAGCTAGGAATATAGTTCTCAAGTAATGGATCCACCCGGATCCCAAGGTATATCAAAGCCAATTTTAATTAACAATGGTTTGTAATTTAGTAGTGAGCACAAAGTGACATATATCAAGTAATGACGAAGTCTAACTCTTTTCCTATGCATCGGCATGTCATGAAAGAACAATTCATGCACACATAGTAAAGGCCAATGCATAGTATAAACAGTTTCTTGCAATTTTACCATGTTGGAAACATAGAGAGGTGGAGATATAGTTCCTCTTTCATAATAATTGCAAGTAGGAGCAGCAAGCACATGCATATTATATTCATCAAAATCATCATGTGTAATAGTAAAACGCAAACCATCAATATAATCCTTAATAAGTGCAAACTTCTCCGATATAGTGTAGTTGGGAGAATTCAAAAAGATAATAGGACTATCATGCGTGGGTGCAATAGCAACAATTTCATGTTTAACATAAGGAACTATAGCAAGTTCATCTCCATAAGCATAATTCATATTGGCATCTTGGCCACAAGTATAGCAAGCATCATCAAAAAGGGATATTTCAAGAGAATCAACGGGATCATAACATTGATCGTAGCAATCATCCTTCGTTAAGCACGAAGGGAAATTAAACAATGTATGGGTTGAAGAGTTACTCTCATTATAAGGTGGGCACGGGTAGCTAATCCGCTCTTCCTCCTTTTGTTCTTCGCTCTCCTCATCATCTTTTTCATCCAATGAGCTCACAGTTTCATCAATTTTTTCTTCCATAGACTCCTGCAAGATATTATTCTCTTCTTGGACAGCGGAGGAGTCCTCAATATATGGTTTAACATAGGCATTAGAAGCATAATTATCATAACAATATTCAAGTATGGCAATATTTTCAGACTTGTAAAGAGTAGCATCATACTTTTCAATCAAAGAAGCAATTTCATAAGCACCCTTAAAAGCAAAAAATTCTTTAATTTGTTGAACATCATAGTAATTATAAACACCCTTAGCATAAGAAGATACGATTCCATTATCACTAACAAACATTGGTAGGGAAGGTGTTTCTTAGGGTCTTCAGAACAACAAGTATAATCATATATTTCGCATAAATTCCAAACATAGCATTGCAAACGATGAATTTGATCTAGTAAACGTTTCCCTTTTTCAGATATACGGTGTCGAATATAACAAGCATGCTCATATAAAGATTTGCCCTCAACTAAGCTAGTTGGCGTTTCAGCACGAGCACATAGGGATCGAAGATGATCCAACTAATAAGCTTCAGGAGTGTGATAGATTTTGAGTGGTTCTTCAACCATTGGTTCAGTAGGTACAGCTAATTTTTTTGGTATTTTGCGTTTCCTACCCATAACTAAGGATATACAAGAACTAAGAACAACAAATAAAAATTACTTAGTGATAAAGCAAACAAGCATACACGAGAATATTTACCCCACGCTATGACTCCCCGGCAACGGCGCCAGAAAAAGGTCTTGATAACCCACAAGTATAGGGGATCGCAACAGTTTTCGATAAGTAAGAGTGTCGAACCCAACGAGGAGCTAAAGGCAGAACAAATATTCCCTCAAGTTCTATCGACCACCGATACAACTCTACGCATGCTTGATGTTCGCTTTACCTAGAACAAGTATGAAACTAGAAGTACTTTGTAGGTGTTGTTGGATAGGTTTGCAAGATAATAAAGATTTCGTAAATAAAAAGTAGGGGCTGTTTAGATAAAGACACAACTAAATTAGTTTTAGTAGAGAGATTTTTGTTACGAGAAAGTTATTTGTCCCTAGGCAATCGATAACTAGACCGGTAATCATTATTGCAATTTTATATGAGGGAGAGGCATAAGCTAACATACTTTCTATACTTGGATCATATGCACTTATGATTGGAACTCTAGCAAGCATCCGCAACTACTAAAGATCATTAAGGTAAAACCCAACCATAGAATTAAAGTATCAAGTCCTCTTTATCCCATACGCAAACAACCTAGTTACTCGGGTATGTGCTTCTGTCACTCACGCCACCCACCATAAGCATATCATGAACATATTGCAAACCCTACAGCAGGAATCCCTCATGCTTGCGCGACACGGAGAGCACCATAGGACAGCACCAATAATAAAACATGCAACTCAAACCAATCACGATCATCAAATAACCCATATGAAAAAACGGATCTACTCAAACATTATATGATAGCCATATATCATTCGGAAATAATATATAGCGTTGAGCACCATGTTTAAGTAGAGATTACAGCGGGTAAGAGAGAGGTTACACCGCTTCATAGAGGGGGTAGGGTTGGTGATGATGGTGGTGAAGTTGTTGGTGAAGATTGCGGTGATGATGATGGTCCCCGCTGGCACTCCGGTGCCACCGGAAGCAAGGGGGAGAGAGCCCCCATCCTTATTATTCTTCCTTGACATTCTCCCTAGATGGGAGAAGGGTTTCCCCTCTGGTCCATGGCTTCCATGGCATGGGAGGGGCGATATCCCCTTCGACATTGGATCTGTCTCTCTGTCTCTCTCTGTTTCTGCGTTCTCAGATTCTTCCCTTTCACCTTTGCTTATATTCCCAGAGATCCGTAACTCCGATTGGGCTGAAATTTTAACACGATCTCTATTCGGATATTAACTTTCTTGCGGCCAAATAAGGGCATCAACCGCCTTACGGGGTGGCCACGAGGGCCTAGGGCGCGCCCCCTGCCTCGTGGCCCCCTCGGGCATCGTCTCACATTGGTTTTTCTTCCCCAAAATCTCATATATTCCAAAAAAATCTCCGTCAGTTTTTATCCCGTTTGGACTCCGTTTGATATGGATTTACTACGAAACAAAAAACATGCAACAAATAGGAACTGGCATTGGGCACTGGATCAATATGTCAGTCCCAAAAATAGTATAAAAAGTTGCCAAATGTATATGAAAGTTGTAGAATATTGGCATGAAACAATCAAAAATTATAGATACGAAGGAGACGTATCAGTTGGTCATCTTATCACCACTCGACCGCCCCGCGCGTCTCCATCGGTTGGTCACCTCATAACCATTTGGCCGCTCCGCGCATTGCCAATCGGTAGGTCACCTCATAACCATTCGGCCGCCCTGCGCGCCGCCATCGGTTGGTCACCTCATAACCACTCGGCCGCCCTGCGCGTCGCCATCGGTTGGTCACCTCATCACGACTCGGCCGCCCCGTGCGTCACTAGTCGGTTGGTCACCACATCACCACTCGGC
>NC_041384.1:325160576-325179591 GCF_002162155.2 Triticum dicoccoides | reverse complement strand
CACCCGGCCGCCCCACGCGTCGCCACTCGCTTGTTCACCTCATCACCACTTGGCCGCCCAGCGCGTCGCCACTCGGTTGGTCACCTCATCACCACTCGGCCGCCCTGCGCGTCGCCATCAGTTGGTCACCTCATCACCACTTGGCCGGCCCACGCGTCGCCACTCGGTTGGTCACCTCATCACCACTCGGCCGCCCCGCACGTCGCCACTCGGTGAGACACATCAACATCAATCGGCCGCCCCCCGCATCGCCATTGGTTGAACACATCTCCACCACTTGGCCACTCGCGTGCCTTCAAACAGCTAAGTCATTCTACATGCACTACATTCTGTTATTTCCTCCTTCCCGAGTATCCCATAATTCAGACATCACGAAGACTCGAAGGCCACGCAGCCGAGTGTACCTCTATGCTGGGGTGCTTATTTTCACACACTTGCTTAGTACTTGTTATTTTAACGCATACATCATTCACGAACACCATGTGTCGTTCTTCATTTCGAGTTTGCAGCGGTCCTCCGAGGCTGCAACTCAGTCGAAACACTACACTTCCGTTTTATTTGAGCGAGTACACCAACGAGTTCAGTCGGATCCTTCACTTCGAAAAGTTCAAACGGATCCTTCGCTCTTTCAGACTCTTGCTAGTTAACCAGCAAGCCCCTTGCACTCACAGCGGGTGCCTATGGGTGTTATTTTCTGCACACTTCAAATTTCCTCAAAAAATTATTGTGTTGGCTTGTGCTGTTTTTCGTACACAAGTTATGCGGCCATTCGATGGCCCTATGCGCCAACTTCATCGCTACTCAGACTCAGTCACCATACCGGTCTTAGCGCACCACAACACCGACCTTGTCGGTCCATTGACTTCAAACACATCCGGCCAACCCCTATGTGGAATCCTCTTCATTGTATCAATGATATAGACCTCGTTAGGCATGAGGCAGATAAGTCCCTTTGATAATCAAATCTCACACTTCACCCTTTTGCGAGTTTGCCTCTTTCGAGCATCACTCGGATGCTTGTCCTCACCTTTGCCCGAGTCTGACTCGATGATTTGCAAATCATCCATTCAAAACTACATTTCTCGTATTCCGACATGTCCGTTGTCGAAGCCTGTAGTACGCTCGGGGGATGCATCTCATTTGGAATGACACTCTCTTGAGTAGTTGAGTACTTCATCACCAGTCAGATCCTTCACTTCAACAAGTGCATTCGATCCGCTACTTTGACAAGTTTTATAATCACCCAGACGCTCTGCACGCCATCTTCATTCCTACTCAGACTCAGTTGTCATGCCGGTCTTGTTGTGTCGCAACCACGCTACACCGACCTCGTCACTACGTTAGCTTAGAAAGCATCTCGCTAACTCCTTTAAAGACCATTTCAACCACTAGGCCACTCCGTGTGTTGCCTCTCGGTTGTGCATGTCTTCACCACTCGGCCGCCCCGCGCATTGCCACTCAGTTGTGCAAGTCTTCATCATTTTGCCACCGCGCACATCATGACTCAGTCGCCCCACGCGTCGCCACTCGGTTGGGCACGTCTTCATGACTAGGCCGCTCCGTGCGTCGCCTCTCGGTTGTGCATGTCTTCACTACTCGGCAGCCCCATGCATTACCACTTAGTTGTGCGCCTCTTCATCATTTGGCCACCTCGCACATCGTGACTCGGTCGCCCCGCGCGTTGCCACTCGGTTGAGCACGCCTTCACCACTCGGCTGCTCCACGTGTCGCCACTCGGTTGTGCACGTCTTCACCACACGGCCGCCCCGTGCGTCGTCACTCGGTTGTACACATCATCGTCCCTCGGCCGCCTCGCTTGTCACCATCAGTTGGATATGTCTTTACCTCTACACCCCCAACACGGGAATGACTAAGTTACTCATATTATCAAACCTCATATCACACTCTGTAGCAAGCTTACTTCTTTCGAGCATCACCGGGGGGCTATGCACAGCCGTTGGCCATGCCGCCCTTAGGGGTTATGCCCATTCAATCAACCCATTGATCACATCAGGAATATCATTCTGACCATACATGCTCGGTCTGCCAAAAATCTATAAGGGTAGTACTGTCTACTCGGACGACCACCCAAATCATTACTTGAAATCGTCTTAAGGACAGCAAAAGGGTGAAAACGACGCTCCTCTACAGATACACCTGACCCTTATCCTAGGCTCCAAGGCGTTAGTTTCACAAACTTGGACTCGGAGATGGCATGTGTTGGTGTTCCCCCGGGATAATGAGTGGCCCCTCTCCGGAGAGTCAGCCCACACACTAGCCTTGCCACTCAGGTTCGATGGCACGTCCATGTCAGACCACTAGTCTATCTCCTCCGGGAGACATACGAGTGCCACCAAGTTTTTCCTTGTAGTCAACATACCCCGATCAGTCAGGAAGCTCGTCCACTCGGACCAATACCCCTTTCTTGCAAAAGGATGAAAACAAAGCTCCTCTACGGACACAATATACTCTTACAAATACCCCTTTCACACAAAATCTAACGGTCAATATAAGAAGTACTACTGGAACGATTACTCCATGGAGTGTCCAGCTTTTTTCTACAGTCGGCAGTTTCAAAACCGAATTCATTCACCGTGCTGACAACACGAAGATTCACCTGCTTGACCGAGTTCCAGGCTGAATTTATTCCATGCTGGGTGCACAAAGATGCATCCGATTGACTTAATTTCACACTAAAAGATATTTACCATGTCGATTGTGTGGAGGTTTACCAGGAGACTTAAACCCTCTGCCCGACTCATCTTGTCCGACAGAGGCTCGCGGACTACACCTAGTGGGTGCACTCAGCGTGCCCCCACTGGAAGAGAACTCAAAAAGAAACATTTTGCTCGATGCAAGACCAGCTCCAGATCACTCATGTGCTACTGGACTTCCGAGTCGAGGAAGGGCAAGCTCGACCAGTACTAGATCCTCAAGTACTAGTCGACCTCCCAGTCGGAGAGGATCAAGTTCTATCAGTATCAGCTAAGAAGATTTTTAGTTCTCTCAGACCCCCACCGACTGCCCGCAGTCGATGGCGGTCTCGTGGACTACACCCGGTGGGTGCACTCAGCGTGCCCCCACTGGAGTAATCTCCACTCGGTACAGCCGGACCGGTCCGAGTGGCGAACAACACACAAACAAGTTCTAAGGCTCCCGCCGGCTACCAAAAAAATTGCTATAAGGTGAGTTTAATGCTCCTCCATGGACCTGTTTTGAGACTTCTTCTAGGACTCAAAGCGTGAAACTCATAAGTTTGGATCTCGAACAGACTCGTATTGACGTTCCTCCGGGATAAGAATGGCATCTCTCTAAGAGAGCAGTCCATCCATCAATCTTGTTGCAAATATTTGATGACACACCTACTCTGATCACGACTTAACCTCTTCTGAGAGATGAACGAATGTCACCAAATTGCTCCTCACGGGCACATAGCTCAGATCAGTTGAAAAGCGCAGTGCTGGAATCCATTGAGATTCTGTTCAAACCTTGGTTGTCTGAAAGCACGATAACGGGTACCGAGTATTTCTGAAATCACTCGGGACAAACCGTGTCATTCACAAACCCGTTCTACAAAATCGCAATAGATTTGGGGGCTAATGTTTGGGATACACATAACAGGTAGGCCCACAAAGGGTCGAAATACAATAAATCATGGGGTCCACATAACATGTGGGTCCAGATAAACCTCATATAGTGTACTATCCACTCAGACATATCAACGTACCGTCCACTCGTAAGACAGTCAACCATTCGGTCGTATGGCTCACTCGGATATGCGAAGACCAAGCAGTCGACAAGGCAGTCGAAACATGATTCTCATAGTGGAGGTTTCGTAGTGGGCTGACATTATGGCATTCATGCCCCTCTTTGTAACATAGGAGGTGAGGGGTGGCGCACTCTATATAAGCCACTCCCACCACTACACTAGGGGGCTCTTTCCTCTCTCGTTTCTTCTCCCCCTCTCTCTGACCATTAGTCTCATGACTTAGTTGAGGCACGGGAATCTGTTCTCCTTGAATTGTAATCTTCGGATACATACTAAGATAAAACAAGCCTCTCCGGAGCACGAGACATAGGGTTGTTATCTCCACCGTGAGAGGCCCGAACTCGCTAAAATCACCATGTCACCCATTTGCATCTCGATAGATCATGCTGCTTTACCCTATCGCTTATTATTGTCAGAATCATTCCCATGACAGTAGCCGTGGTGAGTGACTGCCATAAACTTGGCCAAGGCTAGGTACCCAAGGATGGTGTTGTACGGCAGGAGGATGTGGGTGATGTCGGAGTCAATGAGCTCTGTGCGGTAGTTGTCACACTCGCTGAAGGTGATAGGGAGGCGGACCTGCCCTATCGGGGTGGTGGAGCCATCGGTCACCCCTAAGAAAGGCTTGGTAGGCTGCAGCTGATCGTATGGCACCTGTAGGCTGTCAAATGTCTCGACAAACATGACGTTGAGCCCTGCGCCACCGTCGATGAGGGTCTTGTTGACTTGAACGTTGCTGATGACGGGCGAGCCGAGCATCGAGAGGGCGCCGGCAGTCGCCGCGCACTTGAGTTGGTCTGCCGAGCTGAAGGTGATGGCACACTTGGACCATCGGATCGAGCGCGTGGCCTCAAGGCTAGGAAGGGCCGCGTTCACCTCATGAGAAAACTGCTTGAAGACACGCTGAGAGGCTGGGCCTTGAGCACCACCCAAGATGCAGGCGATGGCGCATGGCTCCTCGAATCCCCCAGCCCCCTCGTCCTAATGGTGGTTGTCGTTTCTCCTTGGTGGCGGCGACAACGGAGGGAAGCCAGCGTTTCCCTAAGGGCGGTTCTCACGAGGTTGCTCCCTCCAGGGGCCCTTGCGAGGCTTGTCTTGCCAGTGGTCCTCATGAGGCCGGTCACGCCACTCCTGGCGGGGGCAGCGGTCGTCCCAGTGTCCTCCGCTTCGTCCACCTCCTCGGCCGTAACCTCGGTCGTTGCGCTCGGGGGGTCGACCGAAGCCCCCATCTCGGATGGCCTTGGGCTCCTGACAGTCGCTGGTGTTGTGGCAGTGAACATTGTGGAAGGCGCATAATGGGCGGTTGGCCCTGGATGATTCGGAGCGGTCGCAGCCGCGCTTCATCTCTGGCTCCGCCGCAAGCACGGGAGCTCCCGTGTGCTTCACGTCCTTGACCTTTGCCTTCTTGTCCTCCTGGTCAGCAGCTGGGAGCTCAAGGAGGGAAAAGTGCCCCTCCTCGGCCCTTGCGCACTTGGTTCCCATGCTGAACATCTCCAGGGCCGAGCATAGCTCCTCGTGGATGGCGAGCTCCTCCTTCATCCTGTCATCGCGGACGCCATCAGAGAACACAGAGATGATGGCCTCGTTTGTCACCTTGGGAATCTTGAGGTGGACGATGTTGACGCACTTGATGTACTTCTACAGGGTTTCCCCTGGTTGCTACTTGATGCGTCGCATGCCACCTGCGGCCGGCGGGTGGTCTCGAGTGCCTTGGAAGTTGGCGACGAAATGCTCGCGCATCTCGCCCCAGGAGGAGGTCGATCCCGTGGGCAAGTTCAGGAGCCATGAGCACGCGCTATCCTTGAGGGCCATGGGAAACCAGTTCGCCATGACCTTCTCGTCTCCGTTGGCTTCCTCGATGCTCAGCTCGTAGAGCTGCAAGAACTCCGCGGGGTCAGGGTTTCCGTCGTAGCGCGGAGGCAGGTCTGGCTTGAACTTGCCTAGCCAGACGATGGTGCACAGCTCAGGAGTAAAGGCTCGACAGAATTCTGTGGTCACCGAAGCCCGTCGCGGTGGCGGAGCCTGATCCTGGAATCCACGCACCGCCGCCGCAGGAGGCGCGCGGTCTTGACGCAATGGTGCTGGGAGTGCAGGAGAGTTTTCTTGTGGCCTAGGGACTTCGTGGTAGCCTCCTTCTTCGTGCGCAGGCGCCCGGTGTGGCGGTTCACGCCGCAGGACTGCGCGTCTTGGCGCTAGGGCGCCGTCTTGATGCGGAGGCGGCAGAGGCGCTCCGTGAGCCGTGTGTCTTGGTGTGAGGGTGCCATCTTGATGCGAAGGCGGCGGATGCGCACTGTGAGCTATGTGGCCCGCAGCTGGGGGTGGGCGAGGTAGCGAGAGAGACAGTGCGGGAGAGCCTCCGACAGCACTGACGAGCTCGGTGATGCGGTCCAGCCAGTCGTTGTAGAGGTCGTCGATCAGGAGGTAACACAGGAGCTCGCGTGCCATGAGCAGCGCGGCCTGCGCGGCCATGGGCATGCGACGGGCGTGGGATGACGAGCCGGTCGGAGTCAGCGGCGGGATGGCGGTACGTCCGACCCGCTGCATGAAGGGGTGTAGCGATGAAGCTTGCTGCTCGTTTGCTGCTAGGCCGGCGGCAGCATTGGCAGTGAGTGATGGAGAACTGCGGGAAGGTCCGCCAACGGGCGCTAATACTTCCATTTTGCATCATGCTTTTATATTGGTATTTACTGCATTATGGGCTGTTATTACACATTTATCACAATACTTATGCCTTTTCTCTCTTAATTTACAAGGTTTACATGAAGATGGAGAATGCCGATAGCTGGAATTCTGGGTTGGAAAAGGAGCAAATATTAGAGAACTATTCTGCACAACTCCAAATGTTTTGAAACTCCACGAGAGACGGTTTTGGAATATATAAAAAATATTGGGTGAAGAAAGCACCAGATGGGGGCCACCCACCGTCCATGAGGGTGGGTGGCGCGCCCCTGCCTCGTGGGCCACCTGGCAGGCCCCTGATGCCCATCTTCTGGTATAAGGTGTCTTTTGCCCTGGAAAAAATAAGAAGCAAGCTTTCGGGACGAAGCGCCGCCGTCTCGAGGCGGAACCAATCTAGGGCTCCGGTGGAACTGTTATACCAGGGAATCATCCCTCCGGGAGGGGGGAAATCGTCACCATCGTCATCACCATCAATCCTCTCATCAGGAGGGGGTCAATCCCCGTCAACATCTTCAATAACACCATCTCCTCTCAAACCCTAGTTCATCTCTTGTATCCGATCTTTGTCTCAAAACCTCAGATTGGTACCTGTGGGTTGCTAGTAGTGTTGATTACTCCTTGTAGTTGATGCTAGTTGGTTTATTCGGTGGAAGATTATATGTTCATATCCTTTATGCATATTAATACCCCTCTGATTATGAACATGAATATGGTTTGTGAGTAGTTACTTTTGTTCCTGAGGACATGGGAGAAGTCTTGCTATAAGTAGTCATGTGAATTTGTTATTCGTTTGATATTTTGATGAGATGTATGTTGTCTTTCCTCTACTGGTGTTAAGTGAACGCCGACTACATGACACTTCACCATTATTTGGGCCTGGGGGAAGGCATTGGGAAGTAATAAGTAGATGATGGGTTGCTAGAGTGATAGTGTCAGGACCCCGACTCAATGCCACATCGATCTAGCATGTAACACCTCATATCACTTTGCGGCCTCACGCACGGTATTCCCACGGGTGTCACCTTACCTTTGCCCGGGACCGTTTGCGCCTTTTGGCACACGTATATGACAGTGTCGCTAGCATCCATATGATAAGGAGCCCGGGCTGACATGGCTAGTCGTAAACCCAAAGTGGCACAGACTTACAGGGACAGGCATCCATGACCCAGCATCGAACGTATCGGTCATCAGCGAGTGAATCCAGGCTGTAGCACTGGGCTAGCAGGACTCCGGTGAACCGGGCTGTAGCGGGCTAACAGGACTCCGGTATTCATCGCGTGACATTTCCCCGAAGGGACAGACACAAGAACGAAGAAGGACACATGCCGGCCAGCCTAAGTGTTCCGGAGCAGTAGCAAGCTACCATGGCTCGGTGGAAACACTAGGAGACATTTCCCGGTAAGAGAGGCTACTAAAGATAAACAACTAGATAGTCAGATCCCACACATACCAAGCATTTCAATAACATACACACAATATGCTCGATATGTGCAAACACAACATGGCATCACAACATGACTCTACGACTCAAGTATTTATTCAATAGGCTCCGAGGAGCGAGATATTACAAACATGAGTCTCATGACCCAACATTCAGAGCATACAAATCAAAGCACAAGCGGAAGCTCAACATGTCTGAGTGCAGACATCTACAAATGAAAAAGGCTGAGAAGCCTGACTATCTACCAGATCCTACCGAGGGCACAAGATCGTAGCTGAGGTATCAAGCTAAACATCGAAGACCACGCGGAACTACTAGTGAGACTGAGGTCTCTCTGCAAAAACATAAAATAGGCAAACGTGAGTACAAATGTACCCAGCAAGACTTACATCAGAACTAACTACATATGCATCATTAACAACAAAGGGGATGGTGGGGTTTAACTGCAGCAAGCCAGCTTTGACTCGGTGGCTATCCTAAACTACGACTGCAAGCAACTCTTTTGAGGTGGCGCACACGAGTCCACATATTCACCATATCAATACACCACTATGGATCCGCTCCCGTCTCCCTACGAGAACGCCATCCATAGTACTCACGCTTATCTTGCGTATTTTAGAGTATCCACTTTCACTTGTCTATGAACTGTTATAGGCAACCCAGAAGTCCTTTACCGCGGACACGGCTATTCGAATAGATGATGTTAACCCTGTAGGGGTGTACTTCTTCATACAAGTTTCCACCACTTAGCGTCTGCACACGACATGTGCTCGGCAGACTTCAAGCGAAAGCCGACGTGGGTGTAGACCACGACCTACCTAAACACTCAAGTCTCTAGTCCAGGTTTATCACCTATTCGGGTTCCATCCATGAGGAGATTCGGCCGGAGTTTCGCTCACAGCCCCAAACGATGTGAACAGGGTTCCCGAGACACCAAACGGGCGCCCGGTACACCGTGCCACGTGCCTACCGCATCACAGCCCACCCCTCCGGTTAGCGCTGCCCACGGCCTCCAGCATACTACAAACACCAGAAACTACTTGCAACTCCTGGACAGAGGACAAGGGTGAATAAGAAGTCCAGCGGGGTCATATTTCAGGGCCCAATGTATGGTAGTAGCTGAATCATGGATCACAAACACAGAGCTCAGTTCCTGAGGACGGCTTCAATGAGACAACCCACCATGTACTCCTACATGGCCTCTCACCGCTACCTTTACCAAATCGTGTTCACACACTTAGCTCACACACAGTAGGACATGTTCACACACCTCTGATTCATCCCCTATGAATCAGACCTGACTCAACTCTAAGCAGTAGCAGGCATGACAAACAAACATGAATGAGTAGGCACAACAGGGCTCAAACAACTCCTACTCATGCTAGTGGGTTTCATCTATTTACTGTGGAATGACAGGTCATGCAAAGGATAAAGGGGTTCAGCTACCGCAGCAAGTAACAGATGAATCGGTGTTGTCCTAATGCATTAAAAGAGAGCAGGGCGAGAGAGTAGGATTGTATCGGAATGAACAAGGGGGTTTTGCTTGCCT
Source organism: Triticum dicoccoides (assembly GCF_002162155.2). NCBI lineage: Eukaryota > Viridiplantae > Streptophyta > Magnoliopsida > Poales > Poaceae > Triticum > Triticum dicoccoides. The sequence continues at coordinate 325,170,153 of NC_041384.1, read as the reverse complement.
GGCACTTCTGAAGATAATATAGCTCTTCATCGGTGTCATCGATCACATCGCCGGTACACGTCTATCGAGAGGGGACAACACCGGCAAACACAGAAGAAACACGATCAATGCAATGCACAATATGATGCATGCTATGACATGGCAATATGAATGTGTTTTGGGCTAATGCACCTAGCTATGATTTAAATGAAGTTGGTATGAATACATGATTCAAACTCCAGCTCCATATATGATTATTTAAATGCCCTTTATTTGTTTTGTCCAAAACAGAGGACAAACATTGTTCAAGCATGCATGAAAATGGTACAGATGGATTCCTTGAATTTTTCTGATAATTTTTCATATATAAATTATTTCATTCTGACTTACGGTTGATTTTCTATGATTTATTGAAGTTTGGGGTATTTTCTGAAATTTATAAATCATTTCTGATTTATTTTAATTCCAGAAATACTTACTGCGTCAGCATTGCGTCACTATGACGTCAGCAGGTCAACAGACGCTGCTGCTGGTCAAACCTGACCAGTGGGGTCCACTGGTCAGTGACTGGAGCTGGTTAGTGCTGCTGACGTGTGGGCCCGGTCAACGGCCACGTCAGCTTGGTCAAAACTCACGCGTGGGGCCGCTCTGGTTTAGTTAATCCTAAACAGATATTAAACTGGGGTTAATTAGGGCGTGGGGCCTAGGTGTCAGTGACACGGTGCGGTGTTTAGTGGCTAATTAGGCCAGCCACGTCAGCAAGTGACGCCGGCGACCACGGCGACGGCGAGACCTCGCCGGAGTTGCTCGGGACGGTGCTACAGCCCGCGGCTGGTCGCGCTGAGGGCACCAAGAGGGAGCCCGTGCTCCCGCGCATCTAGGGGCGCACATAGCTGGGCACAGGGAGGCCGGGGTCGACGGCGGCGACCACTTAGGCGGCGGCCGGAGCTACGACAACGACGGGTTAGGCGATGCAGGGCGCCAGGGGAGGCGTTGGTGAGTGCTATGTGCTCCTGGGACTGTGGTGAGCACGACGGTGGGCTCGAGAACGAGCTGCGGTGGCTGTGGCCACCGCCACGCCATGGCCGGCGGCGAGAAACTCTCGGCCGCGGTGGGAGATGGAGCTAGGGGGCGAGAACGGAGGGGGCGAGCACAGGAGAAGCAGCGGAGGCTCACAGCGGATCCATTCGAGGCGGAGACGAGGCCGGGGACGGTCCGGAGCCGACGAATCGGGCGACGGCGACCGGCGGGTCCGAGGAGGGGAAAAACGTCGGGGCGGCGCTTCGGGGGCTTCTGGAGGGGCGTGGCTCGGTGAGGTGGGTCGAGGACGGAGTGGCGGAGCTTGTGGGCTAGTCGGGGAAGCGAGGGAGGCCCGGTGGCCGTGGTGGCAGTGGACGGCGGCGACGAGCTCCGCTCGGTGGCTGCGTGCGAGAAACAGAGGAGGGAGGGGAGGAGCGAGGAGAGTGAGAGAGCGTCGGGGGGGTTGCGTGGCGTCGCGGGAGGCGACCAGGGCGAGGAGGGGGTAGCCAGGCAGGCATGGAGGAGCTGGCGCAGCTCGCCTGCGCGCCGGGCACGCAGCTGCTTCGGGACGAGGGGAGGAAGACGACGGAGGGGCTGCAGTGGTGGGCTGGGCCGGCCAGCTGCAGTGCTGGGCCAGTTGGCTATCAGGTGAGCGCCAGGTAAGATTCTCTCTCTCTTGTTTTATATTTCTGTTCTGTTTTTCTTTTATTTAATCTCTTTTGCCATTGTTTTGAATTTAAACAAATTCAAACAATGCCAAAAACTCCTCTGAATATTTTTATTTTGCTAGATGGACTTTTCCAAAGCTCATAAAATATTTCAGGGGTATTTGAAATTATATTCTAATTATATGAATATAATTCAAATTCAAATAGCTAATGATTTAAATTCAAAGTCCCAAAAATAAATCCTTAAAAATGTTCAATATTTTGGTTGGGACCAGAACCCTTGCCAAAAATTATCAAACATTTAAGAAGAGCATTTTGGAACAATGAATGAGATTTTAGGGTTTTGCCCTTCTTTTATTTAGTTTTTGAGGCTTCCAATTTCCTTAGTTCAAGTTTCAAAATTTAAACATGATGCAAACACTAGGCAGCACCAGAAGCTAGGGATGTGACAACTCACCCCCACTAAACAAAAATCTCGTCCCAAGATTCAAGCGTAGGGTAAGGTGAAGGGGGAACGCAAACTAGCACAATCTTCACGATCCAGGTTGCACTTCATAAGAACCTTGATTCGATCATCATCTTGTCTCGACGTCTTGCTCTGGGAACTCCAACCAACATGACAACGAGAGGAGAAGGGAACTCTAGAAGGATCAATCTTCTCGAAGGTCGAACAACTCAGGATTAACTCTCGGAATGAGACGTAGCAACATCTCTAGAGCTGAGAGACGAAGCACACCTCTAGAGGGATGGAGTGGAACAGATGATGAGGGTTCACTAGGTAGACAACAATTTCACACTTAAAAGGGTGGTAAACGATTGTCAACGTAGCGAGGAGTTGAGTTGCCATGATACCACAACGAGACACCTTAGGAATCGTGACTCGTAGATATATCCCCTTAAGTGGCAAAAAGAATTACCTTTGATTCAAAGATCATTGAAACTCTTTAAACCAACCTAAGGCAATTCTCGACCGATCGTTTGGAGGGGGTCGGTAGAATGGCATACTCGGACTTGGATGATGTGGATTACCTTGTTGAAGACAACGTAATGGATGAATTTGCTTACCACCGGGAATGGAAGAGACCCATGGTAGAATGGCACATTGGCGGTGCAAGCTGGGAACAAAATGCAAATGCTGGGAATGATTCTGATAACTGGGGAAGAACCCAACAATAGAGAGTGAATTCACTGTTTAAAAAGTCATAGCATTGCCGAGGAAACTGAGAGCATCCCAGTTAGTGTCGATGATAACACCTAGCGCTTGTGCGTGCTCTCAAGAACTTGAGCATTTCCATAATCATCAAGATTTTACCAATATCCGTGTCAAGGATCCTGGCAACACAACTTGCTACCATGATGAATACTGACGGACGATGCGGATGCAAAAGAAGATAACACCTTCTCAGATTTCATCTTAGCGAGGCCAAGGGGCAAATCTGGACGATCAACCGAGAGACATTTAGCACTCCGCTTCTAATGTTCTCCTTGATGTACTAGCGTATCCCATTCCTTGAAATGGTCTGGTATCTAGAACATCAAGTAAAGGTCGGACTTTGGGAGCTCAAGAATCCATAGGGGCAACTAGGGAGTAAATCCTACGAAATCCCTATGGGGAGGTGGCCAACTTCTCCAATCAAGATACTACAATATTAGGTCTCCTGGCGGGGTGTGTTGGCCACGACATCCACTTTACCGGTTTCCGAGGGACCGATATTATAGTTCTTGGGAAAGGTTCCAAACCATCATATCTGCCTGAGATTCAGATCTGGTTGGTGTCAGGATATTCCAGACTCATCGAGTCTAGGAAGAAAAACGAAAGTTTGCAACACAAATCGACGAGATGACGTTGCGAGATTCCCGGGGAATGAACTACGATAGTAAGCTCCAAAACATGAGCTGGTTCTGCTACAACCATGTGAACACGTTGTCCCAGACAAGCATGACCACAAAGTAGTCTTATAATAAAACACTACCGAGTTCAGGAGGGGGAACCATCAGCGAGGATATCGAAGTTTTGTACAAATCCGTCTGGTACCTTCGGGACTAGCACTTAGAACTTATTAACCTTGAACAAATCAATCAGTGACTTGGTGGTAGGGACACATATAGAATGGAGGTTGCAAGTCTCCGAACCACAGAATACTTCGCACGTATGCATGACTGATTTGGGATGATTCCAAAGGAAACAACATTGACTTTCTCGAATCCACGGCGGCAACTTGCATAAAATGCACATGAACTGGAGGAAGTCACTTCTTACATCCGAACATATGCTTCATGAACTAGCATGAAGAAATGCTTTCAAAAGTTTCCAACACTAGCTTAATGTTCAACAAATCATGGAGGAGATAAGGATGTTGTCAATGGGCTCAACAACAATTCATCCGGGTTTCCTTTTAAAAGGAATTCCATAGTTAAGTGAACACGGTGATAGCATTGGTCAGACCAAAGAATATAATGGTGTATGCTCGAGGAAAACCCACGAGTAAGACAACATTACGAACATCGTTGGTTCTGACTTGATTTGAGGATAGCCCACACCCAAATCAAAGGTTGGACAAGATGATAGGTCCATTAACTGATCACGAGGGTCAGTCGATGAAATATCAATTTTCTTCAACACACACATACAAAGGGTATCCCTTTGAAATGAACTAAGTCAGGTAAGCTTTTATCTTCCAACTCTCCAAGTTGTTGCTTGGCTTAACAAACTAGCTCAGGGGTATCCAACACAGATTCTTGGAGAAAGGGTGGTTTACAGGATAAACCAACTTGATCACGAGCTCAACATAACAGTCAGGTGACAACCTGGTGATACTTTCGAGAAGATATTCGGAAAATCACGAACCACCGATATGTTACTAAGCTCGAGAACAATCTTGCTTTTCAGGGTAAGACGATATGATCAAATGAGCAAGGGATTGGCATAGCCCAACTCATTGACCGAAAGGTGCACCGGAATAAGGACTAGGTAGCACGATCAGTCTTAGAAGGATGATTCAAAAACCAACACGCTAAGAATGAAATTATTGTCCTTTAACTACCAAGCAATGAGGTTGCTAGGAGTATTGATTTCACACATCACAATTCATTTGTCGGTATTCCGGTTGCATCAACACGAAGACCGAGGAATGACTAATGATGGTGAGAAGTATCACTACGTCAAAATTCATGAGAGTTGGTGCAGTTCTCATGACAATTCTGACATAAAGGGGGTAATACTCCAAGGTAAAACAGAACCAAAAGCTGGATTGGCATTTGATCTGCGGAATACAACTGCTTTGACCCAATCCTAGATATGGATGAGGTACTGGAGTTTGTTTCTCCAAGTTATTCAGGACAAAATGGCTTGACGGACCACAAGAGTAATAGGCATCGATGAACGAATGCACGCATACTCTTGACTATCAATTGATAGACGAGGGTCAGAAGACAACTAAAGAGGGACAACTCAAAGGAACATACGATTTTCTGAGTTGTGGATGCATGGTTTAGCATGTCGAACGAAGTTCAACATATTTCTTCCGGATAACCCATGCAGAAAGGTAGAACTGGCAGAGCCACAATATATAATGGAGAACTCATCAAGAGCACTCTGGTTGTGATTGTTCAGTTCAACGAGGAACTTCTGCCATAAGTAGTTCATGGTATTTGGAAGAAGAAGATACCACGGACTTCAAGGACTATCGCAAAGGTTACTAATAACCTAAGGGAGCTAGCAATTACTATCAACATGAAGTAAGTAGGGTGAATCTCGGTTCAAAAACCTAGCAGTGAAATGCCTACTAACTAAGTGGCATCACGGGATGCTTATGAGAATGATGGCCAGAATCATCACACTGGGACACAAATCATGGCTAAATTACTAGATGATCCCCTAAGACACCTAGGGTCATAATACCAGCTCCAACATATATGTCAAGGCAATAAAGTACCTCAACTCACTGATTAGTGTGGTTAATCTGGCCCAAAGGAACATCGAAACGGGAGGAAGGAATTTGCAAATTGCTTCAGACTATTTAGAAACCTGGGATGACTCGGACAGCATAACGGCTGTAAATGCTCAGAAAAGATTTGAGACATTCACAAAAATGGTGGCATAACCACTCAGAAGCACAATATCAAGGTTTCGAGATCAACAGTTAACATATAGAAGTCGTAGGAACTGAACTCAAGCTTAAAACCAACAATCTTATAAGTCTACGGATTAGTAACACGTGATCCTGATAGAAAGAAGAGATAGCCTAGTTCTTAATCCCCGTAGGAAAGATAAGATGGCTCAGATCAGAAGGGCATGAGGTATAAGGAGTAAAAAGAGCCTTACGTTCCAACCCACAATCAATTCCCTTATATAACTAAAGAATTTCTAGACTCAACTTCGACCAGTTTGGCTTGGTAATCCTACAGGCAGTCAAGCTCTGATACCAACGCTGTCAGGACCCCGACTCAATGCCACATCGATCTAGCATGTAACACCTCATATCACTTTGCGGCCTCACGCACGGTATTCCCACGGGTGTCGCCTTAGCTTTGCCCGGGACCGTTTGCGCCTTTTGGCACACATATATGACAGTGTCGCTAGCATCCATATGATAAGGAGCCCGGGCTGACATGGCTAGTCGTAAACCCAAAGTGGCACAGACTTACAGGGACAGGCATCCATGACCCAGCATCGAACGTGTCGGTCATCAGCGAGTGAATCCAGGCTGTAGCACTGGGCTAGCAGGACTCCGGTGAACCGGGCTGTAGCGGGCTAACAGGACTCCGGTATTCATCGCGTGACATTTCCCCGAAGGGACAGACACAAGAACGAAGAAGGACACATGCCGGCCAGCCTAAGTGTTCCGGAGCAGTAGCAAGCTACCATGGCTCGGTGGAAACACTAGGAGACATTTCCCGGTAAGAGAGGCTACTAAAGATAAACAACTAGATAGTCAGATCCCACACATACCAAGCATTTCAATAACATACACACAATATGCTCGATATGTGCAAACACAACATGGCATCACAACATGACTCTACGACTCAAGTATTTATTCAATAGGCTCCGAGGAGCGAGATATTACAAACATGAGTCTCATGACCCAACATTCAGAGCATACAAATCAAAGCACAAGCGGAAGCTCAACATGTCTGAGTGCAGACATCTACAAATGAAAAAGGCTGAGAAGCCTGACTATCTACCAGATCCTACCGAGGGCACAAGATCGTAGCTGAGGTATCAAGCTAAACGTCGAAGACCACGCGGAACTACTAGTGAGACTGAGGTCTCTCTGCAAAAACATAAAATAGGCAAACGTGAGTACAAATGTACCCAGCAAGACTTACATCAGAACTAACTACATATGCATCATTAACAACAAAGGGGATGGTGGGGTTTAACTGCAGCAAGCCAGCTTTGACTCGGTGGCTATCCTAAACTACGACTGCAAGCAACTCTTTTGAGGTGGCGCACACGAGTCCACATATTCACCATATCAATACACCACTATGGATCCGCTCCCGTCTCCCTACGAGAACGCCATCCATAGTACTCACGCTTATCTTGCGTATTTTAGAGTATCCACTTTCACTTGTCTATGAACTGTTATAGGCAACCCAGAAGTCCTTTACCGCGGACACGGCTATTCGAATAGATGATGTTAACCCTGCAGGGGTGTACTTCTTCATACAAGTTTCCACCACTTAGCGTCTGCACACGACATGTGCTCGGCAGACTTCAAGCGAAAGCTGACGTGGGTGTAGACCACGACCTACCTAAACACTCAAGTCTCTAGTCCAGGTTTATCACCTATTCGGGTTCCATCCATGAGGAGATTCGGCCGGAGTTTCGCTCACAGCCCCAAACGATGTGAACAGGGTTCCCGAGACACCAAACGGGCGCCCGGTACACCGTGCCACGTGCCTACCGCATCATAGCCCACCCCTCCGGTTAGCGCTGCCCACGGCCTCCAGCATACTACAAACACCAGAAACTACTTGCAACTCCTGGACAGAGGACAAGGGTGAATAAGAAGTCGAGCGGGGTCATATTTCAGGGCCCAATGTATGGTAGTAGCTGAATCATGGATCACAAACACAGAGCTCAGTTCCTGAGGACGGCTTCAATGAGACAACCCACCATGTACTCCTACATGGCCTCTCACCGCTACCTTTACCAAATCGTGTTCACACACTTAGCTCACACACAGTAGGACATGTTCACACACCTCTGATTCATCCCCTATGAATCAGACCTGACTCAACTCTAAGCAGTAGCAGGCATGACAAACAAACATGAATGAGTAGGCACAACAGGGCTCAAACAACTCCTACTCATGCTAGTGGGTTTCATCTATTTACTGTGGAATGACAGGTCATGCAAAGGATAAAGGGGTTCAGCTACCGCAGCAAGTAACAGATGAATCGGTGTTGTCCTAATGCATTAAAAGAGAGCAGGGCGAGAGAGTAGGATTGTATCGGAATGAACAAGGGGGTTTTGCTTGCCTGGCACTTCTGAAGATAATATAGCTCTTCATCGGTGTCATCGATCACATCGCCGGTACACGTCTATCGAGAGGGGACAACACCGGCAAACACAGAAGAAACACGATCAATGCAATGCACAATATGATGCATGCTATGACATGGCAATATGAATGTGTTTTGGGCTAATGCACCTAGCTATGATTTAAATGAAGTTGGTATGAATACATGATTCAAACTCCAGCTCCATATATGATTATTTAAATGCCCTTTATTTGTTTTGTCCAAAACAGAGGACAAACATTGTTCAAGCATGCATGAAAATGGTACAGATGGATTCCTTGAATTTTTCTGATAATTTTTCGTATATAAATTATTTCATTCTGACTTACGGTTGATTTTCTATGATTTATTGAAGTTTGGGGTATTTTCTGAAATTTATAAATCATTTCCTGATTTATTTTAATTCCAGAAATACTTACTGCGTCAGCATTGCATCACTATGACGTCAGCAGGTCAATAGACGCTGCTGCTGGTCAAACCTGACCAGTGGGGTCCACTGGTCAGTGACTGGAGCTGGTTAGTGCCGCTGACGTGTGGGCCCGGTCAACGGCCACGTCAGCTTGGTCAAAACTGACGCGTGGGGCCGCTCTGGTTTAGTTAATCCTAAACAGATATTAAACTGGGGTTAATTAGGGCGTGGGGCCTAGGTGTCAGTGACACGGTGCGGTGTTTAGTGGCTAATTAGGCCAGCCACGTCAGCAAGTGACGCCGGCGACCACGGCGACGACGAGACCTCGCCAGAGTTGCTCGGGACGGCGCTACAGCCCGCGGCTGGTCGCGCTGAGGGCACCAAGAGGGAGCCCGTGCTCCCGCGCATCTAGGGGCGCACATAGCTGGGCACAGGGAGGCCGGGGTCGACGGCGGCGACAACTTAGGCGGCGGCCGGAGCTACGGCAACGACGGGTTAGGCGATGCAGGGCGCCAGGGGAGGCGTTGGTGAGTGCTATGTGCTCCTGGGACTGTGGTGAGCACGACGGTGGGCTCGAGAACGAGCTGCGGTGGCTGTGGCCACGGCCACGCCATGGCCGGCGGCGAGAAACTCTCGACCGCGGTGGGAGATGGAGCTAGGGGGCGAGAACGGAGGGGGCGAGCACAGGAGAAGCAGCGGAGGCTCACAGCGGATCCATTCGAGGCGGAGACGAGGCCGGGGACGGTCCGGAGCCGACGAATCGGGCGACGGCGACCGGCGGGTCTGAGGAGGGGAAAAACGTCGGGGCGGCGCTTCGGGGGCTTCTGGAGGGGCGTGGCTCGGTGAGGTGGGTCGAGGACGGAGTGGCGGAGCTTGTGGGCTAGTCGGGGAAGCGAGGGAGGCCCGGTGGCCGTGGTGGCAGTGGACGGCGGCGACGAGCTCCGCTCGGTGGCTGCGTGCGAGAAACAGA
>NC_041384.1:325119176-325160358 GCF_002162155.2 Triticum dicoccoides | reverse complement strand
GCTAGGGGGCGAGAACGGAGGGGGCGAGCACAGGAGAAGCAGCGGAGGCTCACAGCGGATCCATTCGAGGCGGAGACGAGGCCGGGGACGGTCCGGAGCCGACGAATCGGGCGACGGCGACCGGCGGGTCCGAGGAGGGGAAAAACGTCGGGGCGGCGCTTCGGGGGCTTCTGGAGGGGCGTGGCTCGGTGAGGTGGGTCGAGGACGGAGTGGCGGAGCTTGTGGGCTAGTCGGGGAAGCGAGGGAGGCCCGGTGGCCGTGGTGGCAGTGGACGGCGGCGACGAGCTCCGCTCGGTGGCTGCGTGCGAGAAACAGAGGAGGGAGGGGAGGAGCGAGGAGAGTGAGAGAGCGTCGGGGGGGTTGCGTGGCGTCGCGGGAGGCGACCAGGGCGAGGAGGGGGTAGCCAGGCAGGCATGGAGGAGCTGGCGCAGCTCGCCTGCGCGCCGGGCACGCAGCTGCTTCGGGACGAGGGGAGGAAGACGACGGAGGGGCTGCAGTGGTGGGCTGGGCCGGCCAGCTGCAGTGCTGGGCCGGTTGGCTATCAGGTGAGCGCCAGGTAAGATTCTCTCTCTCTTGTTTTATATTTCTGTTCTGTTTTTCTTTTATTTAATCTCTTTTGCCATTGTTTTGAATTTAAACAAATTCAAACAATGCCAAAAACTCCTCTGAATATTTTTATTTTGCTAGATGGACTTTTCCAAAGCTCATAAAATATTTCAGGGGTATTTGAAATTATATTCTAATTATATGAATATAATTCAAATTCAAATAGCTAATGATTTAAATTCAAAGTCCCAAAAATAAATCCTTAAAAATGTTCAATATTTTGGTTGGGACCAGAACCCTTGCCAAAAATTATCAAATATTTAAGAAGAGCATTTTGGAACAATGAATGAGATTTTAGGGTTTTTGCCCTTCTTTTATTTAAGTTTTTGAGGCTTCCAATTTCCTCAGTTCAAGTTTCAAAATTTAAACATGATGCAAACACTAGGCAGCACCAGAAGCTAGGGATGTGACAGATAGAAGCTTAAACACTAGTTTATGCGTTGCTTCGTAAGGGGCTGATTTGGATCCACACGTTCCGTGCTATGGTTAGGTTTACCATAATTCGTCTTTCATGGATGCAAATGCTTCCGAATGGGGTTAATCTTAAGTGGGATGCTTTTCCAAGGAAGGGCAGTACCCAAGCACAGGTCCACCCACATATTAAATTATCAAAGTAATGAATGTGAATCATATGAGCATGATGAAAACTAGCTTGACGATAATTGCCATGTGTCCTCCGGAGCGCTTTCCTTTATATAAGAATTTGTCCAGGCTTGTCCTTTGCTACAAAAAGGATTGGGACACCTTGCTGCACCTTGTTTACTTTTGTTACCTGTTAGTCGTTACGAATTACCTTATCACAAAACTATCTGTTACTGATAATTTCAGTGCATGCAGAGAATACCTTACTGAAAACCGCTTGTCATTTCCTTCTGCTCCTCGTTGGCTTCGACACTCTTACTTATTGAAAGGACTATGATAGATCCCCTATACTTGTGGGTCATCAAGACTCTTTTCTAGCACCGTTGCCGGGGAGTGAAGCGGCTTTGTTAAGTTGAGTTTCGTAAGGAAAAATTTATATAGTGTGCTGAAATTTACTGTCACTTGTTACTATGGGAAATAATCCTTTGAGGGGCTTGTTCGGGGTATCTTCACCCCGACCCGTAGAGCAAAGAGTTGCTCCTCAACCTACTGAACCTACTGAAAATGTTTACTTTGAAATTCCTTCGGGTATGATAGAGAAACTGCTAGCTAATCCTTTTATAGGAGATGGAACATTACATCCCGATATGCACCTAATCTATGTGGATGAAGGTTGTGGATTATTTAAGCTTGCAGGTATGCCCGAGGATGTTACCAAGAAGAAGGTATTCCCTTTATCTTTGAATGAAAAGGCATTGACATGGTTTAGGCTATGTGATGACATTGGATCATGGAACTACAACCGATTGAAATTGGAATTTCATCAGAAGTTCTATCCTATGCATCTGGTTCATCGTGATCGTAATTATATATATAATTTTTGGCCTCATGAAGGAGAAAGCATCGCTCAAGCTTGTGGGAGGCTTAAGTCAATGTTATATTCATGCCCCAATCATGATCTCTCAAGAGAAATTATTATTCAAAAATTTTATGCTCAGCTTTCTCTCAATAATCTCTCTATGCTCGGTACTTCTTGTACTGGTTCTTTTATGATGAAGACTATTGAATTCAAATGAGATTTATTGGAAAGAATTAAACGCAACTCTGAAGATTGGGAACTCGACAAAGGTAAAGAGTCAGGTATAACACCTAAGTTTGATTGTGTTAAATCTTTTATGGATACCGATGTTTTTCATGAATTTAGCACTAAATATGGACTTGACTCTGAGATAGTAGCTTCTTTCTGTGAATCATTTGCTACTCATGTTGATCTCCGTAAGGAGAAGTGATTTAAATATCATCCTCCCATTGAAGTAAAAGTAGTTGATCCTATTAAAGTTGAAGAAAAGACTATCACTTATAATGTTGATCCTATTGTTCCTACCGCTTATATTGATTAACCACCTTTCCTTGTTAGAATAAAGGATCATGCTAAAGCTTCAACTATGGTTCGTAAGAGTAATGCTAGAACACCTACACCCCCTGAGCAAATAAAATTTGAACCTAGTGTTGCTATGGTTAAAGATCTCTTGGTCGATAATATTGATGGGCATGTTATTTACTTCTGTGATGAAGCTGCTAGAATTGCTAGACCCGATACTAAAGATAAACATAGACCTGTTGTAGGTATGCCTATTGTTTCTGTTAAAATAGGAGATCATTGCTATCATGGATTATGTGAGATGGGTCCTAGTTGATACTTCTCCGTCGTATCTACTTTTCCAAACACTTTTGCCCTTGTTTTGGACTCTAACTTGCATGATTTGAATGGAACTAATCCGGACTGACGCTGTTTTCAGCAGAATTGCCATGGTGTTATTTATGTGCAGAAACAAAAGTTCTCGGAATGACATGAAACTTCATGGAATGTCTATTTGGAAATAATAAAAAATCCTTGCAAAAGATGAAGACCAGGGGCCCCACACCCTAGCCATGAGGGTGGGGGCGCGCCCCCCTACCTCATGGGCCCTATGGAGCTCCTCCGACCTCAACTCCAACTCTATATATTTGTTTTCGGGGAGAAAAAAATCAGACAGAAGGATTCATTGCATTTTACGATATAGAGCCGCGGCCAAGCCCTAAACCTCTTGGGAGGGCTGATCTGGAGTCCGTTCGGGGCTCCGGAGAGGGGAATCCGTCGCCATCATCATCAACCTTCCTCCATCACCAATTTCATGATGCTCACCGCCATGCATGAGTAATTCCATCGTAGGCTTGCTGGACCGTGATGGGTTGGATGGGATCTATCATGTAATTGAGTTAGTTTTGTTAGGGTTTGATCCCTAGTGTCCACTATGTTCTGAGATTGATGTTGCTATGACTTTACTATGCTTAATGCTTGTCACTAGGGCCCGAGTGCCATGATTTCAGATCTGAACCTATTATGTTTTCATCAATATATGAGTGTTCCTGATCCTATCTAGCAAGTCTATAGTCACCTATTATGTGTTATGATCCGTTAACCCCGAAGTGACAATAATCGGGATACTTACCGGTGATGACCGTAGTTTGAGGAGTTCATGTGTTCACTATGTGTTAATGCTTTGTTCCGATTCTCTATTAAAAGGAGGCCTTAATATCTCTTAGTTTCTATAAGGACCCCGCTGCCACGGGAGGGTAGGACAAAAGATGTCAAGCAAGTTCTTTTCCATAAGCTTGTATGACTATATTCGGAATACATGCCTACATTACATTGATGGATTGGAGCTAGTTCTGTGTCACCCTAGGTTATGACTGTTACATGATGAACCGCATCCGGCATAATTCTCCATCACTGATCCATTGCCTATGAGCTTACCATATATTGTTCTTCGCTTATTTACTTTTCCGTTGCTATTGTTACAATCACTACAAAATACCAAAAACATAACTTTTATTATCATTACCTTTTGTTACCGTTACCACTACTATCATATTACTTTTCTACTAAACACTTTGCTGCAGATATTAAGTTTCCAGGTGTGGTTGAATTGACAACTCAGCTCCTAATACTTGAGAATATTCTTTGGCTCCCCTTGTGTCGAATCAATAAATTTGAGTTGGATACTCTACCCTCGAAAACTGTTGCGATCCCCTATACTTGTGGGTTATCAAGACTATTTTCTGGCACCGTTGCCGGGGAGCATAGCTCTATTCTTTGAGTCACTTGGGATTTATATCTTCTTATCATTATGAAGAACTTGAGAGATCCAGAAACCAAGATTTATCCCTCAACTACGAGGGGAGGTAAGGAACTTCCATCTAGCTCTGCACTTGATTCACCTTCTGTTTTGAGTAACCTTGCGACACCTAAACTTGCTTCTGCTATTCGTTTTGATATGTCGCATGTTATTGATGATGCCACTTCTGCTATGCATTATAATTATGATGAAACTACTTCTATGCTTGATACTACTGTGCCACTTGGTGAATTTCTTGAGGAACAACTTGCTAGGGTTAGAGAGAATGAAATTATTGAAACTGATAATATTGACGAAAGTGATGATGAAGACCCTCCCCCTAATAAATATGAATCACCTGTTATTCCTGAGGGTTATGTTTTTTGGAAAAAGAAGCTGCTCTAGCTATTTTAGCTTGCAAAGATAGATATGAGCTCAAGAGGTTATTAGCTAAATGGAAGCAGCAATCTCTTAATGCTAGAATGAAACCTGACCCTGCTTTTGCTATTCACCTATCTGTGTTACTGATAAGGATTATGAATTCTCTGTTGATCCTGATATAATTACTTTGGTTGAATCTGATCCTTTTCATGGCTATGAATCTGAAAGTATTGTGGCACATCTTAGTAAATTAAATGATATAGCCACCCTGTTCACTAATGATGAGAAATCTCTCTATCTTTATATCCTTAAAATATTTCCGTTCTCATTAAAGGGTGATGCTAAGATATAGTTTAATTCTCTTGATCCTAGTTGTGTGCGTAGTGCCCAGGATATGATTTATTACTTATCTTCTAAATATTTCCCTGCTCATAAGAAACAAGCTGCTTTGAGGGATATATATAATTTTGTGCAAATTGAAGAAGAGAGTCTCCCACAAGCTTGGGGGAGGCTGATCAAGTTACTTAATGCTTTGCCTGATCATCCTCTCAAGAAAAATGAAATACTTGATATCTTTTATAATGGACTAACTGATACTTCCAGAGATTACCTGGATAGTTGTGTTGGTTCTGTTTTCAGGGAAAGAACACCGCATGAAGCTGAAATTCTCTTGAATAATATGTTGAAAAATGAAAATAACTGGACACTTCCTGAGCCTATTCCTAAACCAACTACGAAGAAAAGAGGTGTTCTATTTCTCAGTCCTGAAGATATGCAAGAGGCAAAGAAATCTATGAAAGAAAAAGGTATTAAAGCTGAAGATGTTAAGAATTTACATCCTACTAAAGAAATATATGGTCTTAATTTACCACCTGTTGAAGAAACATATGATCTTGATCCATCACCTATTGAAGAAACTCATGGTCTTGATAACCCGACACAGGTAGTAAAGGTAAATTCTCTCTATAGATATGATAAAGCTGAAATCCCTCTTACTATGTTTGCTAGCCCATGCTTAGATGAGTTTGATAAATTTATGGTTAAGCAAGAACACTTCAATGCTTATTTTGGTAGAGAATTAAAACGCGATTCAAATATGCTTGAACACTTGGGTGATTATATGGCTAATGTCAAAGGTGAACTTAAACTTATTAGCAAACATGCTTCTATGGTTACCACTTAAGTATAACAAGTACTTAAAGCTCAAAATGATTTGCACAATGAATTGAATAGTAAGAATAATGATAATGCTGTTAGAGTTATGACTAGAGATGGTAAAATGACTCAGGAACTTCTGTATCCTGAAGGCCACCCTAAGAGAATTGAGCAAGATTCTCAGAGAAATAATATAGATGCACCTAGTCCTTCTAAAAGGAAGAAAAAGAAAAATGGTAGGACTTTGCATGCTTCTAGTGAACCTATTGCTAAAACACCTGAGAATCCAAATGACATTTCTATTTCTGATGCTGAAACACAATCTGGTAATGAACCTGAAACTAGTGATAATGTTCATGATGATGCTCAACCTAGTAATGATAATGATATAGAAATTGAACCTGCTATTGATCTTGATAACCCACAATCAAAGAATCAACATTATGATAAGAAAGACTTTGTTGCTAGGAAACATGGTGAAGAAAGAGAAGCATGGGTTCAGAAACCCATGCCTTTTCCTCCCAAACCATTCAAGAAAAAGGATGATGAGGATTTTGAGTGCTTTGCTGAAATGATTAGACCTATCTTTTTGCGTATGCGATTAACTTATATGCTTAAAATGAATCCTTATGCTAAGTACATGAAAGATATTGTTACTAATAAAAGAAAGATACCGGAAGCTAAAATTTCCACCATGCTTGCTAATTATACTTTTAAGGGTGGAATACCAAAGAAACTTGGAGATCCAGGAGTACCCACTATACCATGCTCCATTAAAAGAAACTATGGCAAAACTGCTTTATGTGAGCCAGTGTTAGTGTTATGCCTCTCTCTTTATATCGTAGACTTTATGCAAATGGCTGATAAATCAACTGCTATACCTGTCAGTATTTGTGAGGATGTGCCTGTTGTGGTTGCAAACGTTACTATTTTAACGGACTTTGTTATTCTTGATATTCCCGAGAACGATAGTATGTCTATTATTCTTGGAAGACCCTTTTTGAATACTATAGGGGCTGTTATTGATTGCACTAAAGGCAATGTCACTTTTCATGTTAATGGTAATGAGCATACGGTACACTTTCCGAGGAAACAACCTCAAGTTCATAGTATCAACTCTATTGGAAAAATTCCATCGATTATTATTGGAGGTTTTGAATTTCCTCTACCTACTGTCAAAAACAAATATGATATTCCTATTATTGGGGATGTGCATATCCCCGTTGAGGTAACATAGTGTTATTCAAAATTTCTCCGGTTCCATGTTATTCGGAATGAGTTTGTTAACAAGACTTGATCAACCCTGTTAATGGATTCCTTTCGATGATCATGAGATGGATGAATTCAGAAAACACAACTCTCCGTACCCTACTTTTACTTTCTGTTATTCATATTAAATAAAATAAAAATAAGTATTTTTCGTCTGTTATCTGATTTATTCGTGCAATATAAAAATACCCCGAAAATAAAAGTTCCCCAAATGCCCTGAAAAGTAAATATGACTTTCCTGGAATATTTGAAAATATTTGGACTGAGAACACAACAGGGGGGCATCCACCTGGCCACGAGGGTGGAGGGCGCGCCCTACCCCTTGGGCGCGCCCCCTGCCTCGTGGGCCCATGGTGGCTCCCCTCCACTTATTCCTGCACCCACAAACTTCTTCTTCCTCCCATAAACACCAATATCCAGCTCAAGCATGAGTTCTAGCTCATTTTGATGCGATTTTCGATCTCCTTGCTCAAAGCACCTCTCACAAAACTACTGGGGGGATTGTTCCTTGGTATGTGATTCCTCCATTGGTCCAATTAGTTTTTGTTCTAGTGCTTTATTCATTGCAAATTTGTGTTGCCTAGGTGACCCTGTTCTTGAGCTTGCATGTTAAATTTATATGGTCCCAAATAGTTCTAATGCATGATATAGGCTCTAGGCACTTGTAGGAGTTGTTGCTATCAATTTTGTTGAGCTTGGCTCAATTTTATTTGAAGTAACTAAAAATTTAAGAATTTTTCATAAAATCATGAAGAGATTTTTGAGGGGCTCATCGAGCCGAAACTCGAAGGAAAAGCAAAATGAAAAAGCAGAGAGGCCTAAATATAATCTGCCTCACACCACGGAGGTTCGGCCGTGTGAATGGCCTTCCGATGATTTCTTGAGAGCATCCGGGATTTATGATGATTTTTATGAATTGGCTGAGAATGCAGGCCTCGCCGCCTTCCTCCACGACCAACGCGAACAGTATCTCTTACTCACCAATATCATTGTGCAAAACTTTCATTTCCATGCTAGGAGCTCACCACCTACGGTGGACTTTTATTTATATGATGAGCATAAGGAGATGTCACTTTATGATTTTTGTTGGGTTTGTTTGATCCCCTTCGAGGGCATAATAGAGGAACCACACCCCGGTGATGTGGATGGGTTTATTGATACCATCACTGTAGGGGAAACGAGGAAGGTTTCCGATGCACGAATCACTAGCATACATTTTCCTGTTTTACGCTACTTTGTAATATTTGCTAGTCGTTGCTTAATTGGTCGCGGAAACTGTGGAAACCTTAGTGTTCCTGATATAATTATTTAGTTCCACGGTTTATTCTGTGATAACTCCGTTAGTATGGGCGATATTATTGCTAAACGGTTAAGTCTGAACCGTACAAAGGGCCCCATCTTTGGAGGCATCTATGCTTCACGCCTAGCTGCACATTTTAACATACCTATTAGGCATTGTGAGAAGGAAGAAAAATTGCTGCCCCCTGTTTATTTAGATTATAAGAGTATGGTGGCATACAATTTTATTGTTAAGAATAGGGAAGGGGAGCTTAAATACAAATTGTTCTTTGATAAACATCATCTTGAGACTATTACCCTGCCTGCTCCTTCCTTGTTTGATTTATCTGCAGGCCAGTACCTTGTTCCCTTAGAGGCTATTCAGCCTACTGGAACCCTACATTAGCCACAGAGCAAGAGTCGGAACCACAAGTTGACCCTCCACGACAGTCTAATTACCAGTGGGATCCGGAGATTATTGCCAACCAGTGGCAATCAGAGTCTTCTTCTTTGCAGTACGACCCCAACTATTACTATGGATATCTGCCAGGCCAGCCATGGACATAAACCAACTTAGGCCAAAAGCCTAAGCTTGGGGGAGTACGTATTTCCCACCGACATTATATTCATGTTCACACACTCATGGCTAGATGTCGGTGCTCATACTTTTTCATTGTAATATCCATGCTAGTTTATTTCCTTTTTATTCTTTCTTCTTGTGTGTTTAATAAACCTTATGAAAAATCGAAAAATTAGTTGTAGCTTTTAATTAGTTTACTTTCCATGCTTGTAGTAGTAATTAAAAAGAAAACCCAAAAAGATTTCCTATTCTTCTTTTGCTTATTGGGAGCTTTCCCGTGTAAATAGTTTTATTTCTTTTCTTTTCTTTGGGGTTCGATAGGAGAAGACCATGATTAAATTGTTGAAGTGGCTCTTATATGCATTATTGTTGATCTGATAAAAGAGCCCATATTGCCTTGTCTTCTCCTGTTTATTGAATGCTTGCAGATTCCAGCTTAGTCCAATGCACGTGCACTATTATTATTATCCACATCGTTCGGTCGTGCAAGTGAAAGGCAATTATGACGATATATGATGGACTGATTGAGATGAGAAAAGCTGGTACAAACTTGACCTCTCTTGTTTTTGTAAATATGATTAGTTCATCGTTCCTGATTCGGCCTATTATGAATAAACATGTTTGCAATGACAACTGGAGATCATAGTTGCTTATGCGATGCTTAATTAGCTAGGAACGTATAATGGTTTACCTTGCGTGCCAACAAGCTATTAAAATGGTTGTGATGTGTTATGATAGAATGGCATCCTCTTTTGAAGGATTCGAGTGACTTGACTTGGCACATGTTCACGCATGTAGTTGATACAAAATCAACAAAGCCTTCACAATATTTATGTTCATGGTGCATTATATCCTACTAATGCTTGCATTCGGTGTTGATTAATTTTAATGCATGTTCATGACTGTTGTCGCTCTCTAGCTGGTCGGTTCCTAGTCTTTTTCTAGCCTTCACCTGTACTAAGCGGGAATACTGCTTGTGCATCCAAATCCATAAACCCCAAAGTTATTCCATATGAGTCCACCATACCTACCTATATATGGTATCTACCTACCGTTCCAAGTAAATTTGTATGTGCCAAACTCTAAACCTTCAAATAAATATCCTGTTTCGTATGCTCGAATAGCTCATGTATCAACTAGGGCTGTCTGTATCTTCCATGTTAGGCGGGTTATTCTCAAGAGGAGTGGACTCCGCTCCTCACTCACAAGAAAATGGCTGGTCACCGGGATGCCCAGTCCCATGCTTTATGCAAATCAAATCAAAATAATTGTAAACAAAACTCCCCATGGGACTCTTGTTAGTTGGAGGCACTCGTTGTTTCGAGCAAGCCATGGATTGATGCTTGTTGGTGGAGGGGGTATAAACTTTACCATTCTGTTTGGGAACCACCTATAATGTGTGTAGCATGGAAGATATTACCACCTCTTGGTTGTTATGTTGACAATGAAAGTGTACCACACAAAATATTATTCACCTCTATTTCAAAACCGAGCTCTGGCACCTCTACAAAAACCCACTTCCCTCTGTGAAGGGCCTATCTATTTACTTTCATGTTGAGTCATCGTTCTCTTATTAAAAAGCACCAGTTGGAGAGCACCGCTGTCATTTGCATTCATTACTGTTAGTTTACATTTAGTATGACTTGACTGGATCTCTTTTACCATGAGTTACAATTTCTAGTCAGTCCTTGATCTTTAAAGGTGCTCTACATTTATGTTTTGCGGTATCAGAATGGGCTAGTGAGATACCATCTTGTTATATCATATTATGATTGTTTTGAGAAAGTGTTGACATCCGAGATTTATTATTATTGCTCGCTAGTTGATTATGCCATTGATTTGAGTAAACATGAGACCTAGGCGTTATTGTGAATATGGTTTGTTTATAATCCTTGCTGAAAACTTGAATGCTTGCTTTACATATTTACAACAACAAGAGCAAATAGATTTTGTAAAAAGAATTCTTTATCACTTTCAGTTTGTCAACTGAATTTCTTGAGGACAAGCAAAGGTTTAAGGTTGGGGGAGTTGATATGTCTCCGTCGTATCTACTATTCCAAAAACTTTTGCCCTTGTTTTGGACTCTAACTTGCATGATTATAATGGAACTAACCCGGACTGATGCTGTTTTCAGCAGAATTGCCATGGTGTTATTTATGTGCAGAAACAAAAGTTCTCGGAATGACCTGAAACTTCACGGAACGTCTATTTGGAAATAATAAAAAATCCTTGCAAAAGATGATGACCACGGGGCCCACACCCTAGCCACGAGGGTGGGGGCGCGCCTGCCCCCCTGGGCGCGCTCCCTACCTCGTGGGCCCCCTAGAGCTCCTCCGACCTCAACTCCAACTCTATATATTTGCTTTTGGGTAGACAAAAATCAGAGAGAAGGATTCATCACGTTTTACGATACGGAGCCGCCGCCTAGCCCTAAAACCTCTCGGGAGGGCTGATCTGGAGTCCGTTCGGGGCTCCGGAGAGGGGAATCCGTCGCCATCATCGTCATCAACCTTCCTCCATCACTAATTTCATGATGCTCACCGTCGTGCGTGAGTAATTCCATCGTAGGCTTGCTGGACGGTGATGGGTTGGATGAGATTTATCATGTAATCGATTTAGTTTTGTTAGGGTTTGATCCCTAGTATCCACTATGTTCTGAGATTGATGTTGCTATGACTTTGCTATGCTTAATGCTTGTCACTAGGGCCCGAGTGCCATGATTTCAGATGTTAACCTATTATGTTTTCATCAATAAATGAGAGTTCCTGATCCTATCTTGCAAGTCTATAGTCACCTACTATGTGTTATGATCCGGCAACCCCGAAGTGACAATAATCGGGACCACTCCTGGTGATGACCGTAGTTTGAGGAGTTCATGTATTTACTATGTGTTCATGCTTTGGTCTGTTACTCTATTTTAGGAGGCCTTAATATCCCTTAGTTTCCGCTAGGACCCCGCTGCCACGAGAGGGTAGGACAAAAGATGTCATGCAAGTTCTTTTCCATAAGCACGTATGACTATATTTGGAATACATGCCTACATTACATTGATGGATTGGAGCTAGTTCTGTGTCACCCTAGGTTATGACTGTTACATGATGAACCGCATCCGGCATAATTCTCCATCACTGATCCATTGCCTACGAGCTTTCCATATATTGTTCTTCGCTTATTTACTTTTCCGTTGCTATTGTTACAATCACTACAAAATACCAAAAACATTACTTTTTTATCGTTACCTTTTGTTACGGTTACCACTACTATCATATTACTTTGCTACTAAACACTTTGCTACAGATATTAAGTTTCCAGGTGTGGTTGAATTGACAACTCAGCTACTAATACTTGAGAATATTCTTTGGCTCCCCTTGTGTCGAATCAATAAATTTGGGTTGAATACTCTACCCTCAAAAACTGTTGCGATCACATATACTTGTGGGTTATCACTAGTGCGAGTGCAATACCTCATTCTTTATATGAAGAAATTATGCATGATATTGCACTTGCTGAGATAGAAGATATTGATGTTACAATTAAGCTTGCCAATAGAGATACTATTTCACCAGTTGGTAGAGATGTTGAAGTCTTCTGTGGGAAACTGAAATATCCTACTGATTTTCTTGTTCTTGGTTCCCCACAATATGACTTTTGTCCCATTATATTTGGTAGACCCTTCTTGAATACTGTTAATGCTAAGATAGACTGCGAAAGGATATTGTTTCTGTTGGTTTAGGGGATATGTCTCATGATTTTAATTTTGCTAAATTTTGTAGACAACCCCATGATAAAGAATTGCCTAGGAAAGATGAAATTATTGGTCTTGCTTCTATTTCCGTGCCTCCTAATGATCCCTTAAAACAATATTTGCTAGACCATGAAAATGATATGTTCATGAATGAAAAGAAGGGAAATAGATGAAGTATTATTTAAATAGGGACCTATTTTGAAACACAACTTGCCTGTTGAAATTCTAGGGGATCCTCCTCCACCCAAGGGTGATCCCGTGTTTGAGCTTAAACCATTACCTGATACTCTTAAATATGCTTATCTTGATGAAAAGAAGATATGTGCTGTTATTATTAGTGCTAACCTTTTAGAGTAGGAAGAAGATAAATTATTGAAAACTCTGAAGAAGCACCATGCTTCTATTGGATATACTCTTGATGATCTTAAGGGCATTAGTCCCACTCTATGCCAGCACAAAATACAATTGGAGAAAGACGCTAAACCGGTTGTTGATCACCAACTATGGTTAAATCCTAAGATGAAGGAAGTGGTAAGAAATGAAATACTATAGCTTTTGGAGGTAGGTATAATTTATCCTATTGCTGATAGTCAGTGGGTAAGTCCTGTCCATTGTGTCCCTAAGAAGGGAGGTATTACTGTTGTTCCTAATGATAAAGACGAATTGATCCCACAAAGAATTGTTACATGTTATAGAATGGTAATTGATTTTCGCAAATTAAATAAAGCTACTAGAAAGGATCACTACCCTTTACCTTTTATAGATCAAATGCTAGAAAGATTATCCAAACATACATATTTTTTTGCTTTCTAGATGGTTATTCTGGTTTCTCTCAAATACCTATGTCGAAAGAGGATCAGGAAAAGACCACTTTTACTTTCCCTTTCCGTACCTTTGCTTATAGACGTATGCCTTTTGGTTTATGTAATGCACCTGCTACCTTTCAAAGATGTGTGGCTGCTATATTCTCTGACTTTTGTGAAAAGATTGTTGAGGTTTTCATGGATGCTTTGTCCATGTATGGAACTTCTTTTGATGATTTCTTAAGCAACCTTGATCGAGTTTTGCAGAGATGTGAAGAAACTAATCTTTTCTTGAATTGGGAGAAGTGCCACTTTATGGTTAATGAAGGTATTCTCTCGGGGCATAATGTTTCTGAAAGAGGTATTGAAGTTGATAAAGATAAAGTTGATGCTATTGAAAAGATGTCGTGTCCTAAGGACACTAAAGGTATACGAGGCTTCCTTGGTCATGCCAGTTTTTATAGGAGGTTCATTCAAGACTTCTCAAAAATCTCTAGGCCTCAGACTAATCTCTTACAAAAATATGTTCCTTTTGTCTTTGATGATGATTATGTAAAAGCATTTGAAATATTTAAGAAATCCTTGATTTCTGCACCTATTGTTCAGCCACCTGATTGGAATTTACCCTTTGAAATTATGTGTGATGCTAGTGATTATGCTGTAGGTGCTGTTCTAGGACAAAGAGTTGATAAGAAATTAAATGTTATCCAGTATGCTACTAAAACTCTAGACAGTGCCCAGAGAAATTAATCTACTACTGAAAAAGAATTTTTAGCAATTGTATTTGCTTGTGATAAGTTCAGACCTTATATTGTTGATTCTCAAGTAACTGTTCACACTGGTCATGGTGATATTAAATACCTTATGGAAAAGAAATATGTGAAACCTAGACTTATTAGATGGGTTATCTTGCTACAAGAATTTGATTTGCATATTATTGATAGAAAGGGAGCTGAGAACCCCGTTGCAGACAACTTGTCTAGGTTAGAGAATATTCTTGATGACCCACTAACTATAGATGATAGCTTTCCTGATGAACAATTAGTTGTCATAAATGCTTCTCGTATTGCCCCATGGTATGATGATTATGCTAATTACATTGTTGCTAAATTTATACCACATAGTTTCACATACCAACAAAAGAAAAAGTTTTTCTATGATTTAAGACATTACTTCTGGGATGATCCACACCTTTATAAAGAAGGTGTAGATGGTGTCATTAGATGTTGTGTACCTGAGCATGAACAGGAATAGATCCTTCTCAAGTGTCACTCTGAGGCTTATGGAGGACACCACACTGGAGATAGAACTACACATAAGGTATTGCAATCCGGTTTTTATTGGCCTACTCTTTTCAAGGATGCCCGTAAGTTTGTCTTGTCTTGTGATGAATGTCAAAGAATTGGTAATATTAGTAGACGTTAAGAAATGCCTATGAACTATTCACTTGTTATTGAACCATTTGATGTTTGGGGCTTTGATTATATGGGACAGTTTCCTTCCTCTAATGGGTATACACATATTTTAGTTGTTGTTGATTACGTTACTAAGTGGGTAGAAGCTACTCCAACTAGTAGTGCTGATCATAACACTTCTATTAAGATGCTTAACGAAGTTATTTTTCCAAGGTTTGGAGTCCCTAGATACTTAATGACTGATGGTTGTTCACATTTTATTCATGGTGCTTTTCGTAAAATGCTTGCTAAGTAAGATGTTAATCATAGAATTGCATCTCCATACCACCCACAGTCTAGTGTTCAAGTAGAACTGAGTAATAGAGAGCTTAAATTAATTTTGCAAAAGACTGTTAATAGATCTAGAAAGAATTGGTCCAAGACACTTGATGATGCATTATGGTCCTATAGAACTGCATATAAAAATCCTATGGGTATGTCTCCGTATAAAATGGTTTATGGAAATGCATGTCACTTACCTCTCAATCTAGAACATAAGGCATATTGGGCCATTAAAGAGCTCAATTATGATCTCAAACTTGCCGGTGAGAAGAGATTAGTTGACATTAGCTCACTTGATGAGTGAAGAACCCAGGCCTATGAGAATGCCAAACTATGTAAAGAAAAAGTTAAAAGATGGCATGACAAAAGGATACAAAAGCGTGAGTTTAATGTAGGTGATTATGTTTTGTTGTACAACTCTCATTTATGATTTTTTGTAGGAAAACTACTCTCTAAATGGGCAGGTCCTTATGTTATTGAGGAGGTCTATCGCTCCGGTGCCATAAAAATCAACAACTTCAAAGGCACAAATCCGAGGGTAGTGAACGGTCAAAGAATCAAACATTATATCTCAGGTAATCCCATAAATGTTGAAACTAATGTTATTGACACCGTAACCCCGGAGGAGTATATAAGGGACATTTTCCAGAACGTTTCAGACTCCGAAAAGGAATAGGTATGTGGTACGGTAAGTAAACTGACTCCAAAACAGTTCTAATAGCAAATTTTCTCTGTTTTGGAATATTTAGGAAAATAGGAAAATAAGAAGTAGTCTGGAAAGGACACGAGGCGTCCACGAGGGTGGAGGGCGCGCCCTACCCCCTGGGTGCACCCCCTGCCTTGTGGGCACCTCGTGTGCCCTCCAAACTCCGTTTTCTTGCACGATACTTCTTTTGGTTGATAAAAATTCATTATATAATCTCCGGAAGGTTTTGACCACTATACCACGAAAATATCTCATGTTTTTGTTTCGAGCTATCTCTGCTACAGATTTAGAGCAAGATGTCATCTCAAGACTCTGAAGGAGAGAGCATTGGCTCACATCTCATTGCTGACCCGAAGACCTATGAGGACCTATCTCCTTATGGTCGAACTATAGATGAGGAGGAGGATGCTCATTTGATGAGGATCGATGATTCAAGTTCGGGGGAGGAGGATATTCCTCTATGTCAACATGGGGATATGCACGTGAAGTTTAAGAAGTCTAGTCTCCCTAAGAGGGCTAACCGGTCTTATGTTGGACATCTTTTATGATTGTGAGCACTCATTAAAATACGACTTGCTAAAAAGTTGATGTTGGACAAGGAAGACAACGTAATGGGTTATGTTTTCTTATATCCAAAATAAATTATATTGTCATGGATCATCCGACATGTTGAGCTTGCCTTTCCTCCTCATGCTAGCCAAATTCTTTGCACCAAGTAGAGATACTACTTGTGCTTCCAAATATCCTTATACCCAGTTTTTCCATGAGAGTCCACCATATCTACCTAAGGATTGAGTAAGATCCTTCAAGTAAGTTGTCATTGTTGCAAGCAATAAAAATTGCTCTCTAAATATGTATGATCTATTAGTGCGGAGAAAATAAGCTTTATACGAGCTTGTGATATGGAAGAAATAAAAGCGACAGACTGCATAATAAAGGTCCCTATCACAAGTGGCAATATAAAGTGATGTCCTTTTGCATTAAGATTTTGTGCATCCAACCATAAAAACACATGACAACCTCTAGTTCCCTCTGCGAAGGGCCTATCTTTTATTTTTTGTCTTATACTTTATACAAGAGTGATGGTGATCTTCACCTTTCCTTTTTACATTTTATCCTTTGGCAAGCACTATATGTTGGAAAGATCTTGATATATATAGCTAATTGGATGTGGGTTTTCATAAAGCATTATTGTTGACATTACCCTTGAGGTAAAAGGTTGGGAGGCAAAACTATAAGCCCCTATCTTTCTCTGTGTCCGATTAAAACTTCATACCCATAAGTATTGCGTGAGTGTCAGCAATTGTGAAATACTAAATGATAGTTGAGTATGTGGACTTGCTGAAAAGCTCTTATATTGACTCTTTTCGATGTTATCATAAATTGCAATTGCTTCAATGACTGAGATTATAGTTTGCTAGGTTTCAATGAAGTTTCTAATTCACACTTTACATTGTTAATGGATTTTTAATTTAGCATAAGACACCATATTACTATATGTATACATGTTGCTGTTCTAAGAATGATCATGATGCCCTCATGTCCGTATTTTATTTTATCGACACCTCTATCTCTAAACATATGGACATATTTTTTGATATCGGCTTCCTCTTGAGGACAAGCGAGGTCTAATCTTGGGGGAGTTGATACGTCCATTTTGCGTCATGCTTTTATATTGATATTTATTGCATTATGGGCTGTTATTACACATTATATCACAATACTTATGCCTTTTCTCTCTTAATTTACAAGGTTTACATGAAGAGGGAGAATGTTGGCGGCTGGAATTCTATGTTGGAAAAGGAGCAAATATTACAGACCTATTCCGCACAACTCCAAAAGTCCATAAACTCCACGAGAGTCAGTTTTGGAATATATAAAAAAATATTGGGCGAAGAAAGCACCGGAGGGGGGCCACCCACCGTCTACGAGGGTGGGGAGCGCGCCCCCTGCCTCGTGGGTCACCTGGCAGGCCCCCGATGCCCATCTTCTGGTATAAGATGTCTTTTGCCCTAGAAAAATAAGAAGGAAGCTTTCGGGACGAAGCGCCGCCGTCTCAAGGCGGAACTAATCTAGGGCTCTGGCGGAGCTGTTCTGCCGGGAAAACATCCCTTCGGGAGGGGGAAATCGTCACCATCGTCATCACCATCGATCCTCTCATCGGGAGGGGGTCAATCTCCATCAACATCTTCACCAGCACCATCTCCTCTCAAACCCTAGTTCATCTCTTGTATCCAATCTTTGTCTCAAAACCTTAGATTGGTACCAGTGGGTTGCTAGTAGTGTTGCTTACTCCTTATAGTTGGTGCTAGTTGGTTTATTCGATGGAAGATTATATGTTCAGATCCTTTATGCATATTAATACCACTCTAATTTATGAACATGAATATGATTTGTGAGTAGTTACATTTGTTCCTGAGGACATGGGAGAAGTCTTGCTATAAGTAGTCATGTGAATTTGGTATTCATTTGATATTTTGATGAGATGTATGTTGTCTTTCCTCTAGTGGTGTCATGTGAACATCGAGTACATGACACTTCACCATTGTTTGGGCCTAGGGGAAGGCATTGGGAAGTAATAAGTAGATGATGGGTGATACATCTCCGTCGTATCTATAATTTTTGATTGTTCCATGCCAATATTCTACAACTTTCATATACTTTTGGCAACTTTTTATACTATTTTTGGGACTAACATATTGATCCAGTGCCCAGTGCCAGTTCCTGTTCGTTGCATGTTTTTTGTTTCGCAGAATATCCATATCAAACAGAGTCCAAACGGGATAAAAACTGACGGAGATTTTTTTTGGAATATATATGATTTTTAGGAAGAAAAATCCACGCGAGATGATGCCCGAGGGGGCCACGAGGCAAGGGGTGCGCCCCTGACCCTCGTGGCCACCCCATAAGGCGGTTGGTGCCCTTCTTTCGCCGCACGAAAGCTAATATACGGATAGAGATCGTGTTAAAATTTCAGCCCAATCGGAGTTACAGATCTCCAGGAATATAAGAAACGGTGAAAGGGTAGAATCTGAGAATGCAGAAACAGAGACAGACAGAGAGACAGATCCAATCTCGGAGGGGCTCTCCACCCTCCCACCCATGGAGGCCATGGACCAGAGGGGAGACCCTTCTCCCACCTAGGGAGGAGTTCAAGGAAGAAGAAGAAGGAGGGGGCCTCTCTCTCCCTCGCTTCCGGTGGCACCGGAGTGCCACCGGGGGCCATCATCATCACCGCAATCTTCACCAACAACTTCACCGCCATCATCACCAACTCTTCCCCCCTCTATGCAGCGGTGTAACCTCTCTCTTACCTGTTGTAATCTCTACTTAAACATGGTGCTCAACGCTATATATTATTTCCCAATGATGTATGGCTATCCTATGATGTTTGAGTAGATCTGTTTTGTCTTATGGGCTATTTGATGATCAAGATTGGTTTGAGTTGCATGTTTTATTATTGGTGCTTTCCTATGGTGCTCTCCGTGTTGCGCAAGCGTGAGGGATCCCCGCTGTAGGGTGTTGCAATACGTTCATGATTCACTTATAGTGGGTTGCGTGAGTGACTGAAACACACACCCGAGTAAGGGGGTTGTTGCGTATGGGATAAAGAGGACGTGATGCTTTAATGCTATGGTTGGGTTTTACCTTAATGATCTTTAGTAGTTGCGGATGCTTGCTAGAGTTCTGATCATAAGTGCATATGATCCAAGTAGAGAAAGTATGTTAGCTTATGCCTCTCCCTCATATAAAATTGCAATAATGATTACCGGTCTAGTTATCGATTGCCTAGGGACAAATAACTTTCTCGTAACAAAAAGCTCTCTACTAAAACTAACTTAGTTGTGTCTTCATCTAAACAGCCCCTACTTTTTATTTACATGCTCTTTATTATCTTGCAAACCTATCCAACAACACCTACAAAGTACTTCTAGTTTCATACTTGTTCTAGGTAAAGCGAACGTCAAGCGTGTGTAGAGTTGTATCGGTGGTCGAAAGAACTAGAGGGAATATTTGTTCTGCCTTTAGCTCCTCATTGGGTTCGACACTCTTACTTATCGAAAACTATTGCGATCCCCTATACTTGTGGGTTATCAAGACCTTTTTCTGGCGCCGTTGCCGGGGAGCAATAGCATGGGGTGAATATTCTTGTGTGTGCTTGTTTGCTTTATCACTAAGTAATTTTTATTTGCTGTTCTTCGTTGTTCTCTATCTTTAGTTATGGATATGGAACACGAAATACCAAAAAAATAGGTGTACTTGCTGCTCATGGAGATGAGGAACCTCCTAAAACCCTCGATGCTCAATATGTGAAAAATATTATATACCACTTTGATAATCCTTAGAAAACCTCATTCAATCTGGTAATGAGAGTAACGTTGGATCAACATGAATACTTTAGGGATTATTGCTTGACTCAAAAAGGGAAACTATTGTGGGATCAAATTTATATGTTGTATTGGTATGGTAGGCAATTATGCTTGAGATATGATTATACTTGTTTCTCTAGGATGAAGGCTCCACACCTTCCCTTTTCATGTGAATTTAATGATAATGAAACATTAGCTTCTTATGCTAATGGTATATATGATTACTATGATGTGGAACAAATAGAAGAATTTGTTGCTTTTAAGGGTGCTTATGAAATTGAATCTTTGTTTGAAAAGTATGAAGCTTTTGATGATGATGTTTATAGGCCTGAAAATTTAGCTATCCTAAAATATTGCTATGATAATTATGAATATAATTCCTATATTAATGCGCTTATTAAGAAGGTCTCCGCTGTCCAAGAAGAGACTAATATTTTGCATGAATCTATGGAAGAAGAAGTTGATGAAACTAGCTCATTGGATGAAAAAGATGAGGAGGAGAGCGAAGAACAAAAGGAGGAAGAGCGGATTGGTCACCTGTGCCCACCTTCTAATGAGAGTAACTCTTCAACTCATACATTGTTTAATTCCCCTTCATGCTTACCGAAGGATGCATGCTATGATAATTGCTATGATCCCATTGATTCTTTTGAAATATCCCTTTTTGATGATGCTTGCTATGCTTATGGACAAGATGCCAATATGAATTATGCTTATGGAGATGAACTTGCTATAGTTCCTTATGTTAAACATGAAATTGTTGCTATTGCACCCACGCATGATAGTCCTATTATCTTTTTGAATTCTCCCAACTACACTATATCAGAGAAGTTTACCCTTATTAAGGATTATATTGATGGGTTGCCTTATACCGTTGCACATGATGATTTTGATGAATACAATATGCATGTGCTTGCTGCTCCTACTTGCAATTATTATGAGAGAGGAACTATATCTCCACCTCTCTATGTTTCCCACATGATAAAATTGCAAGAAACTGTTTATACTATGCATTGGACTTTACTATGTGTGCAAGAATTGTTCTTTTATGACATGCCGATGCATAGGAAGAGTGTTAGACTTTGTCATTACATGATATATGTTGCTTTGTGCTCACTGCTAAATTACAAATCATTGCTAATTAAAATTGGCTTTGATATACCTTGGGATCCGGGTGGATTCACTACTTGAGCACTATATGCCTAGCTTAATGGCTTTAAAGAAAACGCTGCCAGGGAGACAACCCGGAAGTTTTGGAGAGTCATTTATTTCTGTTGAGTGCTTTTATATAGTTTTAAAACAAAATAAAATAAAGTGGGGAACCCAAAACTTTTTCAAAAAGGAATGTGAAAGTGAGAAAGACAAGCATTGTTAAAGTGGGAGAGCTCCTTGAACTTTGTTCATGCTCACGGCAACTTTGTGAATCTTGATTACAGAAACTTTTCAACAAAAATAATTATCCCCTTGTACAATTTCATTGTATTATAAAAATAATGTGCCAAGGTTTGCCTTTAGAATGTTTACATTTGCTTGATGGTTTGTATGGTGTAGGACCGAAACTTTGGCTGTAGTGCGCGATTTTACATTTTTAGCTGCAACGTCAAATGGTTCTGATTCTTTTTGCACTCTCTTTCTATAAATTTTTTTTTTCCTAATTTTGGAAGAATTTTTCAAGTGTCAGAAGTATGGTTAGTGTTCACATTATTACAGACTGTTCTGTTTTAGCCAAATTCTGTTTTTGATGCATAGTTTGCTTGTTTTGATGAAACCATCAAATTTATATCAGTGGATTAAGCCATGAAAAGCTATATTGCCGTAGACGCAATGCAAAAACAAAATATGAATTGGTTTGCAACAGTACTTAGAGTAGTGATTTGCTTTATTATACTAACGGATCTTACCGAGTTTTCTGTTGAAGTTTTGTCTGGATGAAGTGTTCGATGATTGAGAAGGTCTCGATGTGAGAAAAAGGAAGAGAGGAAAGAGCTTAAGCTTGGGGATGCCCGAGGCACCCCAAGTAAATATTCAAGGAGACTCAAGTGTCTAAGCTTGGGGGTGCCCCGGAAGGCATCCCCTCTTTCTTCAACAGATATGATTATGTTTTCGGATTCCTTTCGTTCATGTGATATATGCAAATCTTGGAGCGTCTTTTGCATATAGTTTTCATTTTTCTTTTATGCACCATGCTGGTATGAGATAGTCCTTGGTTTATTTATAGAATGCTCTTTTCACTTCACTTATATCTTTTGAGTATGGCTTTATAGAATGCTTCATGTGCTTCACTTATATCATTTGAAGTTTGGATTGCTTGTTTCTCTTTACATAGAAAACCGCCATTTGTAGAATGCTATTTTGCTTCACTTATACTTGTTAGAGCATGGGCATATCTTTTGTAGAAAGAATTAAACTCTCTTTCTTCACTTATATCTATTTAGAGACATGACAGGAACCGGTCATTCACATGGTTAGTCATAAAATCCTAGATAAAACTTGTAGATCACTGAATATGATATGTTTGATTCCTTGCAATAGTTTTACGATATAAAGATGGTGATATTAGAGTCATGCTAGTGGGTAGTTGTGGATTGTAGAAATAGTTGTGTTGAGGTTTGTGATTCCCGTAGCATGCACGTATGGTGAACCGTTATGTAACGAAGTTGGAGCATGATTTATTTATTGATTGTCTTCCTTATGGGTGGCGGTCGGGGACGAGCGATGGTCTTTTCCTACCAATCTATCCCCCCTAGGAGCATGCGTGTAGTACTTTGTTTCGATGACTAATAGATTTTTGCAATAAGTATGTGAGTTCTTTATGACTAATGTTGAGTCCATGGATTATACGCACTCTCACCCTTCCACCATTGCTAGCCTCTCTAGTACTGCACAACTTTCGCCGGTACCTTAAACCCACCATATACCTTCCTCAAAACAGCCACCATACCTACCTATCATGGCATCTCCATAGACATTCCGAGATATATTGCCATGCAACTTCCATCATCATCATCATATACATGACTTGAGCATTCAATGTCATATTGCTTTGCATGATCGTAAGATAGCTAGCATGATGTTTTCATGGCTTGTCTGTTTTTTGATGTCATTGCTACGCTAGATCATTTCACATCCCGGTACACCGCCGGAGGCATTCATATAGAGTCATATGTTTGTTCTAGTATCGAGTTGTAATATTGAGTTGTAAGTAAATAAAAGTGTGATGATCATCATTATTAGAGCATTGCCCCAGTTAGGAAAGGATGATGGAGACTATGATTCCCCCACAAGTCGGGATGAGACTCTGGATGAACAAAAGAAAAAAAAGAAGGAAGAAAAAGAGAAAGGCCAAAAAAGAGAGAGAAGGCCCAAAAAAATAAAAAAATAAAAAAATGATAGAAAAAGAGAGAAGGGGCAATGTTACTATCCTTTTACCACACTTGTGCTTCAAAGTAGCACCATGTTGTTCATATAGAGAGTCTCTTGAGTTATCACTTTCATATACTAGTGGGAATTTTCATTATAGAACTTGGCTTGTATATTCCTATGATGGGCTTCCTCAAACGCCCGAGGTCTTCATGAGCAAGCAAGTTGTATGCACACCCACTTAGTTTAAGTTTGAGCTTTCATACACTTATAGCTCTAGTGCATCTGTTGCATGGCAATCCCTACTCACTCACATTGATATCTATTGATGGGCATCTCCATAGCCCGTTGATACGCCTAGTTGATGTGAGACTATCATCTCCTTTTTTCTCCACAACCACCATTCTATTCCACCTATAGTGTTATGTCCATGGCTGACGCTCATGTATTGCGTGAAAGTTGAAAAGGTTTGAGAACGTCAAAAGTATGAAACAATTTCTTGGCTTGTCATCAGGGTTGTGCATGATGTGAATATTTTGTGTGGTGAGATGGATCATAGCCAGACTATATGATTTTGTAGGGATAACTTTCTTTGGCCATGTTATTTTGAAAAGATATGATTGCTTTATTAGTAGGCTTGAAGTATTATTGTTTTTATGTCAAATGATAGACTATTGCTTTGAATCACCCGTGTCTTAATATTCATGCCATGATTAGATATGTGATCAAGATTATGCTAGGTAGCATTCCACATCAAAAATTATATGTTTTATCATTTACCTACTCGAGGACGAGCAGGAATTAAGCTTGGGGATGCTGATACGTCTCCTCGTATCTATAATTTTTGATTGTTCCATGCCAATATTCTACAACTTTCACATACTTTTGGCAACTTTTTATACTATATTTGGGCTAACATATTGATCCAGTGCCCAGTGCCAGTTCCTGTTTGTTGCACATTTTTTGTTTCGCAGAATATCCATTTCAAACGGAGTCCAAACGGGATAAAAACTGACAGAGATTTTTTTGGAATATATATGATTTTTGGGAAGAAAAATCCACGCGAGACGATGCCCGAGGGGGCCACGAGGCAGGGGGCGCCCCTGACCCTCATGGCCACCCCGTAAGGCGGTTGGTGCCCTTCTTTCGCCGCACGAAAGCTAATATCCGGATAGAGATCGTGTTAAAATTTCAGTCCAATCGGATTTACGGATCTACGGGAATATAAGTAACGGTGAAAAGGTAGAATCTGAGAACGCAGAAACAGAGAGAGATAGAGAGACAGATCCAATCTCGGAGGGGCTCTCGCCCCTCCACGCCATGGAGGCCATGGACCAGAGGGGAAACCCTTATCCCACCTAGGGAGGAGGTCAAGGAAGAAGAAGAAGGAGGGGGGCTCTCTCTCTCCCTCTCTTACGGTGGCACCGGAGTGCCACCGGGGGCCATCATCATCACCGCAATCTTCAACAACAACTTGACCGCCATCATCACCAACTCTTCCCCCCTCTATGCAGCAGTGTAACCTCTCTCTTACCCGCTTTAATCTCTACTTAAACATGGTGCTCAACGCTATATATTATTTCCCAATGATGTATGGCTATCCTATGATGTTTGAGTAGATCTGTTTTGTCTTATGGGCTATTTGATGATCAAGATTGGTTTGAGTTGCATGTTTTATTATTGGTGCTGTCCTATGGTGCTCTCCGTGTCGCACAAGCGTGAGGGATCCCTGCTGTAGGGTGAAGCACATGGATTGTTTACCCAGGTTCGGGCGGTGAAGATGCATAATACCCTAGTCCTGCTTTGGTGGATATATTTGAGTGTTCTTGTGTTCTTAAGCTAGCTACGGGGTGCAACTTGCCCAAAAGAGCCGAATCCCTCTCGTGGTCACCTCGGGCCTCCTTTTATAGGAAAAAGGGGTTGCCACAGTGGCACACAGGAGGTGGAATGGTCTACAGTCGACAAGCCTATCCTTTGGGACCGTTGGACAAACACATTTAATGCGCTGCCGACGTGCCCTCGTCGCTTTAAGCACGTCCCAGCTGTCGCCGCCTCGCCTGGCCTCGACACACGTCCAAGCTGATGAGGCGTCGCGGCGCCACGTTGGCTAGCTGCTAGGCTGGCGCGGTGGTGGAGCCTTCACGAAGGGTCGCATGCCACCACGCAGGTGCTTGCTGAGACGGCGTAGAGGTAGCCCATTGCCACGCAGGTGCCTGCCCAGCTGGTTGGGCAAGGAGCTGCTTGGGGACGGTGGTGTCTTGGCTAGCGCGGGCCTGCCAGTGGCCCTGCTAGTGCCCTCGGCAAGGGCCTTGCCGGGTGCCCGGAAGGGTGCTGCTGTGGTGTTGTAGTCGTCCCCGGCAAGGCTCTTGCCGAGGGTCTTGTGGATTCCCTCGGCTGGGATCCCGCCGAGGGTCGCCGTCTTCTGGTCCTGATCTAATCCCATATGTTTATGATCTTGACGAAGATTTCCATGCCACCACAGAGGCGCCACCTGAGCCTTGGTTCCAACGTAGTTGGTTGGGTTGGAGCCCGTGAGCTCAAGGGTGGCTTGCTCCGCTGGCATTGGGCAAGTTGCCCCGGCAAGGCTCTTGTCGGGGCTGCGGAGGTTGTCCCTACAAGGTTCTTGCCGAGGGAGTCCACCTCGCCCTCTTGCTCTCCTGCCATTCTGGTCTTGGTGTTGCCTTGGTTGTCTCGTACTTCGGCTTCTCACTGGCTTCCGTCCTCTACCATGCTAAGTGTGGCCGTGGCACGCGGCTCCGACTGCCCGTGCACAAGTAAAGGGGTCAAAAGAAGTGCCCCTACTTTTGTACACCGACAGGAGGCCCCGGACCTGGGCCACACATAAGGGCGCCACATTGTTGGGCTAGGCCCAGAACGGTGCGTGGGCAGGTGGGGCGGATTTTACCGCAATAACTTCTCGTCCGCTGCGCTTCCCCATGACCTGCGTTGAACGTGCGACATGGAGGGTCGTGCGTGACGTGGGGGTCATGCGTGGGGCTGTTTCCGTAGGCATGCGTCACATCATGGTAAAGAGGCGGCCCGCGCCTTCCCCGTAAAAAGAGGGAGGGGCAGACACGCGGCTCAATTAGTTGGGCGAACTCAGGTCGTGGCCTTCAAGGCGTCAGTCCCCCACGATCACAGGGTGGGGAACGGTCGCCTCACCCGTCCCCTCAATTCTTCTTGCTCGCCACGTGTCCCCCATGCAGGTGGCAGGCGGTGGAGGCGGGAAACCGAGCCGTCGCCGATTGGGGCAGCGGGTCGGTCCTGATTCCCTGCACCTCCGGCGGCTGGATTGGTTGAGTGGGGTGGCCGAGCCTCGACCCCACCCCTTTATAAAGAGGGGAGGGGGATGTCATCCCACACTCTCTTAGCACCCATCTTCTTCCACCTCTGCTCCTTTCTTCCACCCGTCATTGTGAGAGGGGGTGCTGGCCTTTCGACGGTGGCGGCGACTGTCGCTGCTCGATAGCGCGTCCCTCCTTCCCAAGAGCTCGTGGCGGCGGAGCCGGCCACGAGAGGAAGGGGGAGGGGGCGAGGCCGAGGTCACCATGGCACTCGAGGAAGAGGGGGATGGGGCGGTGCAACGGCCTCGCCTCCGCCAGCGATGCCTCTCCCAATGGAGGGCCACGTCAGGGACCAGCCCCGCGAGTTCTTCATCAGGTTGCGCTGGCCACCTCGTCGCTGCCTCCATCTCCCTACTCCATTTGCTCGGGAGATGGAGCTCGATCCACCCCAGACTCTCAGTTTGCAAATGAGGGGCTACGGGAATGGTGGAACGCGGGTTGACGTCGACTTCCCCGATCCTCACATCATGTACCTCTGTCGCGGATGGAAGACATTTACTCGCACCCACAGCCTGACGGCGGGGCTCGTCCTTTACTTCAAGTTAATGGAGGGCAGACTGCTCTCCATTAAGGTCTTTGGAGATCTTGGAATTCTCCTAAAGTGCTGCGTGGAGAGTTCCTCCAACGATGAAGATTCCTCTTCAAGCGGGAGCGATGAGGAGGGTAGCGACAATGACGACGAGAGCGCCAAGCAAGATCACGTCGACCTCGTCTCCTACTGACCACATCGCCCCGCCATACGTTATGTGGCCCGCCGAGGGCCTTCCTTGTCAAGCTCTCCATCGGGGCGCTCCCTGTCGTCTCCTTGGGCGGCTGGCGTAGGAGGGCCGGAGAAGGCGAAGAAGGCGGGTGGTGGCCGTTAAGTCGGAGTACGCGGGCACCGACGCCTTCGTCGCGTATTGCTGGCCCACTGCCTCATCTTCCAGCTCCCCTCTCGGCACCAAGACGTTCTCTTGGTGCCTTCTGCTCCTCGCACCTCGCCTAGGCGCTCTTTTTACCCTCTTGCTATCCTGTTCCACCTTGTGAGGAGAGGGACAAGAAATGGATTACGGGCATCTTATCTTTTTTTAGTTTGTAAGCCTACGGGCACTTGTTTATTTTAAGACTTGTAATCCCCTTGCTCATGTTTTTAATTACGTGTGAATTCTACCTGTATGGGATGTTTTTAATGAAAAAGGGTGCTTGCCGGGTTCTCTGTGCGTGAGCAAGGCCCGTGCGAAGGAACGAATCCTTGATATTTTTTAGATAAACATTGTTGCCCGGCAACAGGCCTTGCCGTCCCCTGATTTCAGTCGACCATTCTTACGCTTTCGGTGGAGGTAGGGGCGAAGTAGAGTTAGGCCCTTCGTTTATTCCCTTGCCACCGCGTCTACGACCTGGTTCTGTCCCAGAGACTTGTGTACAAGAAGAATGGGGAGCACGGTGGTCTTGGAGCAAAACGAGGTTTCATTTGTCCCAGTTCCATATGGAAATGCACAACAGGGGATGAAGGACTTATCTGAATCCGCAGCCCCCGTCAACTTTGGCTTGTCGTGGTTAGATCCTTGTGTCTTCAGACCCTGGCAGTCATGGCTTGCCGGGGCTGGAGCGCCGGTTTGTATTCTCTCTCCCAAGCGGGTTAGCAGAAGAGTCCACGTGCCCTGCGAACCAAAGAAGACAGAAAGACACACACTTGACCTCTAGGCTAGGGGTTAGTTGCCACTATGCACTACCGACCCTAACCGAGGGAGAGACTTAACCTAGCATGCATGCTAAAACTAAGGGCGCCAGCGCTTCATTTATTTATGCTCAGGGTATGTGCCTAGCTTTGTACAGAGGGTTACATGCCTTGCGGGCAAGGCTTGTACAAAGGTGGGTTGTCGCGGGGCCCGACAACCGCGCCTTATGGGTAAAACTAGCGAAGATGTTCAATGTTCCAAGAGTTGCTCACTGGAATAGCATCTTCGGTCTCCAGGCGGACTGCGCCAGGCCTGGTGACTCGTATTACCCGATAAGGGCCTTCCCACTTCGGCGTCAACTTGTTGGAATTCTTGGCCGACTGAATGCGCCGAAGAACAAGGTCGCCTTCCTCAAAGCTTCGGGC
The DNA here is from genome assembly GCF_002162155.2 of Triticum dicoccoides. Lineage (NCBI taxonomy): Eukaryota > Viridiplantae > Streptophyta > Magnoliopsida > Poales > Poaceae > Triticum > Triticum dicoccoides. Next base: position 325,131,202 of record NC_041384.1, on the reverse strand, counting down.
ATGAACCTTGCGGCTATGGTAGCGGCGGAAGGCTTGGTGGTAGCATGCTGCTCTCACAGCCACCCGAAGACGATCTTCCTCGAGGTGCTTGCGGCATCTTGCCGCAATTGATCTTGCTCAAGCTCGTCGTAAGCGAGCACTCAAGGTGACCCGTATATGAGTTCCTTGGGGAGAACTGCTTCTAGGGCGAAGGGTGTCTGGACGGCGGCTCGATTTGGCGTTGCTCTAATCGACCAAAGAACCGCCGGAAACTCATCAATCTAGCGCTTCCCGCTCTTGTGCAGCCTGTCAAAAGTCTTTGTCCTTAGGCCTCGCAACACATCAGCATTTGCCCTCTCCGCCTGGCTGTTGCTCCGTGGATGTGCCACAGAAGCGAAACAGACCCTGCTGCCGAGGTCTTGGATATATTGCATGAAGGTGTGGCTTGTGAACTGCATGCCGTTGTCGGTGATGACTCTGTTTGGGACACCAAAACGGCACACAAGCCCCTTGAAGAACTTGACGGCTGATTGTGTTGTCATCTTCCTTACTTCTTCCACCTCTGGCCACTTTGTTAACTTGTCGATCACAACGTACATGTACTCAAAGCCCCCGACAGCGCGGGGGAAAGGGCCCAGGATGTCGAGCACCCACACCGAGAATGGCCAGGAAAGAGGAATTGTTTGAAGGGCTTGAGCTGGTTGATGAAGCTTCTTTGAATTGAACCGACACGCTTCACAATTGGTTACTAGTGCCATTGCATCCTGGAGGGCAGTGGTCCAGAAGAAACCTTGCCGGAATGCCTTGCCGGCAAGGGCCCTCGACCCTATGTGGGAGCCACATATGCCTCCATGTATCTCCGCCAACAGCTCCTGTCCTTCCTCCTGGGGAATGCACTTCAAATTCACACCGTTCAGTCTCTTGCGGTATAGGACGTCAGCGATGAACTGATACATGGCAGACCGACGAGCTACTTTCTGTGCTTCTTCCTGCTCCTCAGGAAGCTCCCCTGTTTGGAGGAATCAGATGGTATGTTGCGCCCATGCCGGAGCCTAGGGCTGGACGGCAAGGACCAAAGGCATTTCTTCTGCCATGGGAGCAGCCGTCTCTACGGCCAGGGCTTGACGGCCCGCCGGAATCAGTCGCTTCTCGGCAAGCTAAGAATCCACGGCGACACCCTTGCCAGCGGCCCCTAGGGGCTCAGCGGGAAAGTACTTGTCGGGGCCTGATTTCCTCCTTTTGTTCTGCTTCGTTGATGGTTCGACGGATGGTTGAGCTAACTGAAGCAAAAGGTACCTGGTTCCACAGGTAGCTTGAATGCAGCGCGCTTTGACAGGTAGTCCGCGATCTTGTTCTCTGCTTGGGGAACATGCTCCGTTTGTATACCGTCAAAGCATTTCTCCAGCTTCCTCACCTCATCTACATAGGCCTCCATCAATGGGATCTGATAATCTTTGTTAACTTGTCTGACGACAAGCTGTGAATCATCCCTGACTATGAGCTTCTTGACCTCGAGGTCCGCCGTGATCCTGAGGCCGGCAAGCAACCCCTCGTACTCAGCGGTGTTGTTGGTGGACAACTCCCTGGGAAAGTGCATCTGGATCATATACTTGAGGTGCTCTCCGGTGGGTGCGACGAGCAGCACACCAGCACCGGCTGTGACTTGCTTCCTTGCCGGGGAGGGTGGTCTCTTGGATTTCCTCGTCAGGCGTTGAGGTGCATTCTGTAATGAACTTTGCCAAGAGACTGCTCTAGATTGTCGAAGTACTTTCGAACTTCAACCCAAAGCTCGAAGGCTCCAAGGCCCAGTCCACAATCCTTCCGGTTGCGTCTTGGTTGTGCAGTATCCGTTATAACGGGAGGCGGGTGACGACGGTGATTTCGTGTGCTTGGAAGTAGTGACGCAGCTTCCTCGAGGCCATAAGGAGGCCGAAGAGAAATTTCTGCACACCAGAGTACCTTGACCTAGCCCCCTGCAGGAGGGAGCTGACAAAGTAAACCGGGTGCTGCATCATGTTCTTCTTCTGCACCACCTCATTTGATTGCATGGGGCTTGTCCTGATGGCGTCATACTCCGCTGGGGGCCTTGCCTTGCCGGCATCGGGCCCTGCCGGGGGAACCTCTGGCTTGCCATCCGCCATTCCCCCGCCGTCACCACTGCCTCTTTACGGACCTCCCTCTGCACCACTAGCGCGGCAATGACCACTTGATTCGTCGCCGCCAGATACAGCAGCAACGACTCTTGTGGTTTAGGCGCAACCAGTATTGGTGTAGAGGAAAGGTATTTTTGCAGATCCTGCAACGTTTCCTCGGCCTCTGGGTCCACTCCATTGGGCCCGCCTTCTTCAATATCTTGAAAAAGGGAAGGGCATGCTCAGCGGACTTGGAGATGAATCTGCTCATGGCGGCAACGCAGCCAGTGAGCCGACGCACATCCTTGATCCGCTTGGGTGCCTCAATCTCTCAATAGCCTTGATCTTGTCTGGGTTTGCCTCAAACCCACGTTGTGGCATAAAGAACCCGAGAAGTTTGCTGGACGAAACACCGAAGACACACTTCTCAGGGTTCAACTTGAGGTTGATCTTGCGTAGGTTGGCAAACGTTTCTTCTAAGTCTTGTACAAGGGTTGCCTTATCCTTGGTTTTGACCACTATGTCATACATATAAGCTTCCATATTTCTATGTAGCTGGGGCTCAAAACAAATTTGGACCGCCCTTGCGAATGTCGAGCCAGCACTCTTCAACCCGAAAGGCATCCCTAAAAAGGAATACGTACCACATGGGGTGATGAATGATGTCTTCTCTTCGTCTTCCTTTGCCATGAAGATCTGGTGGTAGCCCGAGTAGGTGTCGAGGAATGATAATATATCGCACCCGGCCATGGAGTCAACAATCTGGTCAATGCGCGACAATGGGAAGGGGTCCTTAGGAAAAGCCTTATTGATATCTGTATAATCGATACACAGCCTCCACATCCTGTTTGCCTTGCGCACCACCACCGAATTGGCCAACCATGTTGGATGGAGCACCCCTCTCACCAAGCCTACCGCTTCCAACTTCCTGATCTCCTCTGTGATGAATTCCTGCCATTCCAAAGCTTGCTTCCTGACCTTCTGCCTGACGGGTCGCACATGGGGACAGACAACAAGATGGTTCTCAATCACTTCCTTGGGAACGCCGGGGATGTTGGATGCTTGCCATGCAAACATGTTGAAATTCGCTCGCGGGAAAGTGACGAGTGTGCTTCCTATTTGTTGTCAAGGGTGGAGCTTATGGTGAAAGCCCCTCCCGTGCCATCCCCCTTGACAGACACCCTCTTGGTCTCTGGTGGTGCAGCTCTGGTTTTCTTGCTCTTGCCGGTAGAACTCTCTGGCACGTCCTCGATGGTAGCACAACACTCCGAAGAGGTGCGCTTGCCGGAGTGGGTGCGAGAGGTCTTGCCGGTCTTCTTCTTCCCTCCTGGTGCTTCAGCGGCAAGAGCAAGTGGCTTGGCGGCAGCTACAGCAACTGCTTCTCGGTAGAGTTGGTCAGCGCAGATCAGCGCGTCCTTCTTGCCGGAGGGGACGGTGATGATGGTCATCGTCCCAGGCATCTTGTTCGTGTTGTAGGCATAGTGCGATGCCGCCATGAACTTGGCTAGCGCCGGGCAGCCGAGGATCCCGTTGTAGGGCAAGGGGATCTCGGCTACATCAAAGACAATCCTCTCTGTCCTATAGTTCAGCTCGCCTCCAAACATCACAGGCAACGTGACCTTCCCCTTCGGCTGGCTCCTTTCTGGGTTGACCCCTTGAAACGTGCCCATTTCCTCGAGATCTCCATCGGGAATTTGCAGCCTTTTGATCACAACGGGCGAGATCAAGTTCAGACCGGCCCCGCCCTCAACTAGCATCTTGTTCACCTTGAGGTTGTGTATCATTGGTGAGACCAATTGTTGCAAACACCTGACCGCAGTTGTGCGGTCAGGGTGGTCCTAGGCGTCAAAGATGAGGGGAGTGCTGGACCACTTCAGTGGCTTCCGAGCGTCGAGCGAGGGCTCCGCTGCTGTGATCTCACGCGCCCACTTTTTGAGCTGGTGCTACCTTTTGAGCACTGCGTTGGTTTTCCCACGAAGCAGAAAGGGTGGTGCAGTAAAGCAATGTAAGTATTTCCCTCAGTTCTTGGGAACCAAGGTATCAATCCAGTAGGAGACCACGCGCGAGGCACCTTGTACCTACACAAACAAATAAGAACCTCGCAACCAACGTGATAAAGGGGTTGTCAATCCTTTCACGGCCACTTGCAAGAGTGAGATCTGATAGAGATGAGAATAATAAGATAAGTATTTTTGGTATTTTTATGATATAGAATGGAAGTAAAGATTGCAAAATAAAATAGATTGGAAACTTGTATGATGGAAAATAGACCCGGGGGCCATATGTTTCACTAGTGGCTTCTCTCAAGATAGCATAAGTATTTCGGTGGGCGAACAAATTAATGTCGAGCAACTGATAGAAAAGCGAATAATTATGAGAATATCTAGGCATGATCATGTATATAGGCTCAGTAGAAAAAGGCATACCATTAGGATCAGTAGGAGCACTCTTATTAGCAAACAATTTCATAAGTTCATCCATCTTTGCACTCAAAACATTAATCTCTTCAATTGCATGCACTTTTTTACTAGTAGATCTTTCAATGTGCCATTTAGAATAATTAACCATAATATTATTTAGGAGTTTGGTAGCTTCGCCTAAAGTGATTTCCATAAAAGTGCCTCCCGCGGCCGAATCTAAAAGACTTCTAGAAGCAAAGTTCCATCTGGCATAATTTTTTTGTACAATCATCCATAAATTCAAACCATGTGTAGGGAAATTACGTATCATTAATTTCATCCTCTCCCAGGATTGTGCAATATGTTCATGATCAAGTTGCTTAAAATTCATAATATCGTTTCTAAGATAGACGATCTTAGCGGGAGAAAATTATTTAGACAAAAAAGTATCTTTGCATTTATTACATGAATCAATACTATTTTTAGGCAAAGACGAAAACCAAGCTTTAGCACGACCTCTAAGGGAAAATGGAAATAGCTCAAGTTTAACAATATCATTGTCCACATCTTTCTTCTTTTGCATATCACACAAATCAACAAAGATGTTTAGATGGGTAGCGGCATCTTCACTAGGAAGTCCAGAAAACGGATCTTTCATGACAAGATTCAGCAAAACAGTACTAATTTCACAAGATTCAACATCGGTAAAAGGAGAAATCGGAGTGCTAATAAAATCATTATTGTTGGTATTAGCAAAGTCACACAATTTAGTATTATCTTGAGCCATCGTGACAAGCAAGCAACCAAACACACAAACAAACAAGACACAGGCAAAAGAGACAAACGAAAAAAGAGGCGTACGGAAATAGAGGGCGAATAAAATGGCAATGGTGAAGTAGGGGAGAGGAAAATGAGTGGCAAATGGAAAATAATGTAATGCGAAGGATAAGAGTTGTGATGGGTACTTGGTATGTCTTGACTTGGCGTAGATCTCCCCGGCAACGGTGCCTGAAATCCTTCTTGCTAGCTCTTCAGCACTGCGTTGGTTTTCCCTTGAAGAGGAAAGGGTGGTGCAGTAAAGTAGAGTACGTATTTCCCTTAGTATTTGAGAACCAAGGTATCAATCCAGTAGGAGACCACGCGCAAGTCACCTCGTACCTACACAAACAAATAAGAACCTTGCAACCAACGTGATCAAGGGGTTGTCAATCCCTTCACGACCACTTGCAAGAGTGAGATCTGATAGAGATGATAATAATAAGATAAGTATTTTTGGTATTTTTATGATATAGATTGAAAGTAAAGATTGCAAAATAAAATAGATTGGAAACTTTTATGATGGAAAATAGACCTCGAGGCCATAGGTTTCACTAGTGGCTTCTCTCAAGATAGCATAAGTATTATCGTGGGTGAACAAATTACTGTCGAGCAATTGATAGAAAAGCGAATAATTATGAGAATATCTAGGCATGATCATGTATATAGGCATCACGTCCGCGACAAGTAGACCGAAACGATTCTGCATCTACTACTATTACTCCACACATCGACCGCTATACAGCATGCATCTATAGTATCTATTATATACTTAAAACAGAAGTAAAACAAACCATTACGTGCATCCACATAGATTAAATTATTTTGATCGTTTATTTTATCTTTTAACGGCTGAGATTAAAAGATGGAAACGTTACGTAAAAATATGTGTACATGTACAAGTAGTAAAACATGCCATGTGCAAACAACGCACGTAGGTTCCATCCGAACGTCAACTAGCCCACAGAAACAGAAAAAAAATCTTTCAATCAATGGGTCAAGGAATCAAAAATAATAGGAAACCTAAACAAATAAGGACAACGATTGGACCTAACCAGACCTCACATGAGAAACTTCCAAAACAGGAACCATGAAACGAAGAAAGATCGATCTGCTTTCCACAGGGTCACAGCCACCTCAACCCACACACCTCCACCCATATATAAATGAGTACAGCCGGCCGCAGAAGCACAGACCCAAAGAATTAGAAGTCAGCAAAGACGTCACACACGACTAGGCAACTCGACCTCGACACGAAAAGCCACCTCAACCACCTCCGGCCGCTTCACTTGACGTTCGATAAAGTCACACCAAAGCACACTCAATGCATGACGAAGCCATGCCCAGCTACTCCAATCGACATGGAAGAAGGGACGCCAAAGCACTTTTGGCCTGAATCATCAGATAATTTAGTAATTGTTATTAACAGTCTTATTTTCTCTAGATATAATCTTTATAAATATTGTATCAATTGACAAATTGTTCCCTATTAATATTCAACGCAAAAAACTATGGCATGCAACAAGTTGAGCGACTTAAATACAAGGGGACATAACTGGAACATTCAAGTAAAACAAATGTGAATATGGGATTGAGTCAATCCTACCACCGATGAGCTTATTAGCCTAGATATGATACACGTGCAAAGTAACATCACAAATCGACCAAATAATCGGTGCGGAGATCCCAGACAAAGATGACGATCTGGACGGATATGAAACTGTGGAAAATTTCATGATGCACGGGCCTTGCGGAGTGTCAAATACAAAATCACCATGCATGATTGACAACAGACGCACTAAGCACTTCCCAAAAGGATACAATGTCGATACCACAAACGATGAGGATGGCTTTCCAGTATATAGAAGGCGAGATAATGGAGGGAAGATCAAAAAGGGAGGAGCAATGCTCAACGACAGATTTGTCGTACCCTACAATCGAAACCTTTTGGCCAATTCCAAGCTCACATAAATGTTGAGTGGTGCCACAGGCCAAGGTTAATCAAGTACCTACCTATTTAAGAACATCCATAAAGATGACGACCGGGTAACAACCTTGCTAAAGGGAAGAGATGCAGCAAATGACTATGATGACATCAAGAAATACCTAGAGATGAGATACATATCAACAACTGAAGCATGCTGGCAGACATTTCTGTTTGATATACACCATCATGATCCACCAGTCGAGAGACTACCATTCCACATTAAAAATGAGCAAGAACTTATTTTTCCGGACTCGACTGACATAGAGAAGATACTAAGAAGGCCAGGATCCACGAGTACTAAGTTCACTGAGTGGATGGAGGCAAACAAAATACATGAGGCGGGAAAAGAATTAACCTATGCCGAATTACCATCAAAATTAGTATGGAAAAGCGAAACCAAAACCTGAGGAGCGGAAAAGGGGCTTCGCTATTGGAAGAATCTACTATGGACACCCTGCAAGTGGAGATAGAGAAACTAATGAGGCAAGCAAGAAAAACACTAAAGGACTATCCAGACATAGAACTACGAAATGCTACAGAACTTGAACAACTTGGGAACAGAATGATAAACGAAGAACTTAACTACGACATGGAGGCACTAAAGAATGAGCACAAAACCATAATAAGCAATGTCAACCACGGCTAGAAAATGACCTTTGATGCAATAATAGAATCAGCTGAGAAAGGACTTGGAAAACATATATTTGTAGAAGGCTACGGTGGCACAGGCAAAACTTACCTATGGAAAGCAATTACAACGAAGCTACGATCAGAAGGAAAGAAAGTGATTTCGGTAGTATCATCTGGCATTGAAGCTTTGCTCCTATAAGGTGGAAGAACAGCGCACTCAAGATTCCACATTCCAATAAATACCACGGAAGAATCAACATGTGAAATAAAACAAGGATCACATTTGGCTGAACTGGTAAAGAAAACCTCGGTGATATTATGGGACGAGGTTCCTATGACAAACACTGCTTCGATGCACTAGAAAAAAGCCTTAGGGATATTCTAAGGTTCACAAACCAAAATATTGACAAAAGGCCATTTGGTGACATGACAATTGTGCTAGAAGGCGACTTCAGACAAATACTTCAAGTGATAACAAAGGGAAAGAGAGAGCAGATAGTAAATGCCTCGGTTAAAGGTCATACCTATGGAAGTACTTTTAAATATTTTTCTAACTGAAAACATGCGACTAAAGTTTGTCAGAAGATCCAATACAAAAGCAAAATGTGGCCAAATTTGCAGAATGGATCAAATTGTGATAAAAATGATGAAGGAGATGATTGGGTAAGAATACCTAATGACCTACTTCTACTTAAAGGAGAATACCCCAAAGAAGAGATAGTAAAAATCACGTACCCAAACTTGCAGCAAAACTATCGTAACAGTGAATTTGTCGAAGAAAGAGCAATACTGTGTCCAAGGAATGAAATAGTTGAGAGAAGATAAATTACTACATAATGAGCCAAATACAATGTGAAGAGATGACATACCTATACTTGGACACTGTATGCAAGGCAACAATGAATTACAACACAATGGAGAATATGTGTCCAGCAGAGTTCCTCAACAACATGATCTTCCCAGGAATTCCAATCCACGATCTAAAACTGAAGGTAGGTTTGGAGGTGATGCTCCTACGGAACATCAATCAAGCGGCAAGTTTATGCAATGGCACAAGAATGACTATCACACCGCTGGGCAAAAGGTACATTGAGGCACAAATAATCACAGGAACACACGTCAGTGAGAAGGTATACATACCTGAAATTATTATGTCACCAAGCGACTTGAAGTGGCCCTTCGTGTTGAAAAGAAGGCAATATCCTCTATCAGTTTATTTTACAATGACCATAAATAAAAGCCAATGTCAATCCCTAAAGAAGGTGGGCCTATATTTGCCTAAGCAAGTCTTCTGCCATGGGCAACTATATGTGGCATTAACAAGAGTCACATACACAGAAGGATTAAAGGTGTTGATTGACGACACAGAGTGCCCAAGCGAAGATAGCGCAAAGAATATATATAGTATACAAAGAGATCTTCTAATTTTAGAAGATCTCTTCGTAAATCATGACCTTAGTAAGAACATGACAATGCATATTATTATTGCCATACACTACTTTCATGCATACAGATGTTAACAAGTATGTACATGTAGCTTCCTTTCTGTATGACGGCAATCAATCGATACGTATTAATTTAAAAATATATACTCGATTGATTCTTATTATAGCGGATGAGCTTTAAAGACGAAAAGGTTACGTAAGACATAGAGCGTGTACACAGTAGATCATTGACACATCTACAAGGAGTTCTCTTTTTTTCCGAGAGAGGATGTACAGGGAAGTCCAACATGCATACATACACATTTTAGTTAGAAAAGCACACGAACTCCAACTCAAAAAGAAAAGGCACACCAACTTCCGTGAGATAACACACATATAGGGGAGTCCAAACACGCATACAAAGACATTAGTTAGAAAAGGAAACCAACTGGAAAGAGCAAACTACGAGTGGTCTGTTATCAGGAATAAAAAGCACATACGTGGCAGAAAAAATGCAAGAAGGTCTATACCAAATAAAAAACGCCTTATCGGATAATAATGAAAATATATATGAGTCTTCCCCGGACATGTATGCCGTACATGGAAGAGATGTGTCCCTGTCTATCTAGGATTCTAATTGAATGCAAATCTTATTTTTGCAAAAAAAATCAACACTAATTTGCAACTCCCACATGCACGCATGCAAACAGGAAAGCTAGCATACATGTATGCATGCTTATCTCCATACTTGCATGAAAAATAAGAAAATAGACACCTATAATACTATAGCTAACACATCAAAATATCCCATACACTTATCAACCTACCGCGCATTGAATACAGAAGCGATGAGCGTCCAACTAATTGAAATATCAAATCCATAGATTCGTACAGGATCTGCATTAGATGAGTTAAGAAAACATTGTATCTGGTGAACACCCAAAAAAATTGGTTTTAAAATTAATTTTGTAATAAAAAATGTTTGGAAAAGAATCAAAGATATTCTATATGAAGTCCATAAAAAAGAATACAGTAAATTAAAATAAGAGGATAATTTAGCAATTTTCAATGAGTAGTTACATTTTCTTAGATGAGCATGTTACATAGTAATTAATAACCAAAGAATTAGCATGATTGCAACTGTATTGTCGTAATCAAGGAATGCAATTAAAACATGTTTAGGCGAAGGAACCGAGATGATAAGTTAAGAATGAACAATGTTTAGACTTGATCTCATGGCGGCAATTTCTCAAAACAATATAAAAACATAGCCAAACACTGAGAGATGAGATGTGGAAGAGGTAAATCATGACCTTAGTAAGAACATGACAATGCATATTATTTTTGCCATACACTGCTTTCATGCATACAGATGTTAACAAGTGTGTACATGCAACTTCCTTTCTGCATGGGCAGAAGTTTTTTTGAATAATAACCACTCTAATAAACATGATTCTCAGAAATCATATTAGCCGACAAGATTCCATAAGCAAGATAAGAAACTATATGTGTAGCTAATTCAGACACCTTACATTTGTGTGTGCACCATATAACATTGTGTATGTTCACCATATTGCAGTGCCTCTACATGGTAATTAAGACGCAAGAAGCCAACAACAAAACTAGCCGCACCTAAATCGATGAACTTGAAAACTTAACTTGCAACTAGGCGCATGCATGTCTCACATTAAGTTGATGCTTCTGTTACCTAGCTCGGTAAAAGTGCATCTAAACTTCCTTTGTTTTACTGTCAATCAATAATTAAATGCAAGGGTCTCTTGCTAGGTTCAGTTAGACTTAATTCCAGCAGATCCATACGTTTGCTTTACTGTGTTCTCTACTTCAGAATTCAGAGAACAAGTATAAGTGCACTTCTCCGCACAGAAATTTTTGGTATAATTTCTAATTTCACATGAAAAGTTGTTTAGTAATGGAAAGATAAAATCTTATTCTGATTTCTAGATCATTCAACTTAAAAAACTTATATGGTTCAAATAACACTTACATTTGGTAGAAGTCTGCACAGCAGGAGGGCAACAACTAACATCGACTCGCAGAAGATACTCACGTCTTGCAGATATTTCTTCCTCCGCGAACTCCCTCAATGCCTTCGCAGCCCCAACATCCAGAAACTCCGGCTACGACAACTTTGAGTAGCACAGCCCGCGATCTGACTATACATCTCCGTGACCGCGTTGCCAGAGTCGATGAGTTCGCCGAGATCCACACGCTCACCCAGCCACATGTGCCACCACCAAGGAAGAAAAATCATGAGAAAAGAAGCGACATGTTGATCTGGGATAGCATGAGGATTAGTTTCCTGATGGGGCACAACGACGTCGTCCTTCGCCGGCGGCAAATCGGAAGAAATGGCGGATGTGTATGAGGTGCCTGGTGGGGATCGTATGGGAGGAGAGGGGAGTTCTTTTTTTACTAAGAGGGAAAGGAGAGAGAGTTATATGTAGATATCATTTTAATGCTGAGAGTTCTGTGTAAATGACTGGGACTGGGACTACCGGCTGTTTTACTTAGGAAAAAAAAATTACGGAGTGGTAATCATCTTCACTCTAATGGGCTTGCAGAAAAGTACGTTAGGCATGACACATAATACATCTTTTCTTTTTGCGGGAACACATCATACATTGGCTATGCAAGATTG
>NC_041384.1:325103795-325118952 GCF_002162155.2 Triticum dicoccoides | reverse complement strand
CATGAATACGCTGGTGAAAAATGCTCTTAAAAAGATGGAACTTATACTTCCCCCAGAAAATAGATGAAACTTATCCATTGTTATTCAAAGGATCAGATATGATATAAATCTTTATATTTTTCACCTGTAGATAATCACCAAGATTAGTAAGAATCAACAAACATTTTTGAATGATAGGAAAATATATATAAATTACATGCCAAAATTCATGTTGGAAAATAAATAACTTTTAGCATTTCTCGATGTACTATAAACAATTCAAAATGAATGTCATTTAATGCGATAAAAAATAAGAACAAAATGTCAGGCCAAACTAAAATAGGAGTAGATAGAGAAATTGGAAACTACATATGAATAGTGAGGCTCTAAAAAATATTATAAAATTATGTACACTACATGTTCAAATTCATAAATTCAAACAGAAGACATCAACTGCCCCAAATATAAAACATAACAAAAACTAGTCTAGCCGCACAAATGCACGGGTGCACCTGCTAGTTAAGTTCATAAGAATAGAGTAACGCCTTAAGCAAGATGACATGATGTACAGGGATAAACTCATGCAATATGATATAAACCCCATCTTTTTATTCTCGATGGCAACAATACAATACATGTCGTTTCCCTTTCTGTCACTGGGATTGAGCACCGCAAGATTGAACCCAAAGCTAAGCACTTCTCCCATTGCAAGGAAGATCAATCTAGTAGGCCAAACCAAACTGATAATTCAAAGAGACTTGCAAAGATAAACCAATCATACATAAAAAAATTCAGAGAAGATTCAAATATTGTTCATAGATTGACTTGATCATAAACCCACAATTCATCGGATCTCGACAAACACACCGCAAAAGAAGGTTACATCAAATAGATTTCCAAGAGAATCGAGGAGAACTTTGTATTGAGATCCAAAGAGAGAGAAGAAGCCATCTAGGTACTAGCTATAGACCCAAAGGTTTGAGGTAAACTACTCACACATCATTGGAGGGGCCATGGAGTTGATGTAGAGACCCTCCATGATCAATGACCCCTCCAGCGGAGCTCCGGAAAAGGCCCCAAGATGGGATATCTTGGGTACAGAAGGTTGTAGCGGTGGAAATAGGGTTTCGTGGTGCTCCTGGATGTTTGCGGGGTACGTGGATATATATAGGAGCAAGAAGTAGGTCGGTGGAGCAACGAGGGGCCCACGAGGGTGGAGGGCGCGCCCAGGGGGCTGGGCGTGCCCCCCTACCTCGTGGCCACCTCGTTGAATGCTTGACGTCCAGTCCAAGTCTCCTGGATCATGTTTGTTCCAAAAATAATGCTCCTGAAGGTTTCATTCCGTTTGGACTTCGTTTGATATTCCTTTTCTATGAAACACTGAAATAGATAAAAAAGCAATTTGGGTTGGGCCTCTGGTTAATAGGTTAGTCCCAAAAATAAATATAAAAGTGTCAAATAAGGCCCATTAACATCCAAAACAGATAATATAATAGCATGGAACAATAAAAAATTATAGATACGTTGGAGACGTATCAGCTGGCGGTGAGAAGTATGCAGCGAGGCGCCACCATCGACGCACGTGGCCTCCGTAGCCTTCTGGAACTCATGCTCGCCGGACTCATCGTCCTCGTCTTGATCATCGTCTTCCTGCTTCTTTTCACGGCCCCGAGCGGGCCTCTCTTGCTAGTTATCCTTGCCGTGGCGACCTCCTTGGCCGCCACGCTTCTTGCCCGATCCTTCAGCACCATCTTGGCCCTTCTCCTTGTCCGGCCTCTCATACTCGGCTTTTTTCTTTTCAGCAAGTAGCTCGACTTGTTGGCAGTTCTGGAGGTCGTGGCCTTTGGTGCAGTGGATCTTGCAGTAAGGCTTGTCGGAGCCCCCTGGCTTGTCGGCAGACGCCAAGGCCCGGCAAGTGGTGCACCCGGCAATCTCCTTGCTCGGTTCGTCTGCCTTGGCCTTCTTCGCAGCGCCGGTGTCATCGGATCCCTCGACGGCAAGCACGGTCTTGCCCTTGCGCTTCCTGTTGTGACGCCGACCCTTCTTCGTCGGGGCGGCCGTGTCTTTGTTGGTAGAGTTGGTTTCCACGCCAGCGTCTTCGCCGGGGTACTTCCTCCCGTCTTCTGCCCGAGCGCATCTATCGGACAGAACATAAAGTTCGGCCACATCCTTGACCTTGTTCATCGCCAGCTCTTCACGTATCTTGCGGTTGCAAACATTCTGATGGAACGCGCTGATCACGGCGGCAGGGTGAACATTTGGGATATTGTATTGCACTCGGTTGAACCTCTGTATGTACTTGCGCAGGTTTTCACCTTCCTTCTGGGGAATGATATGCGAATCACTCCCCTGGCCGTGAGCTTGGTGGTCCCTAATGAAGGCACCAACGAACTCATGGCATAGGTCCGACCAAGAAGAAATGGAATCCGTCGGCAAGTGCATCAACCAGGACATGACATTGCGTTTCAGGGCCAATGGGAAGTAATTGGCAAGCACTTTATCGTCGCGAGCCCCAGTGGCTTTCATTGCAATGGTGTAGATGCCGTGGAACTCCGACGGGTGGGTCTTGCCATTGTACTTCTCGCCGACATCGGGCTTGAATGTGTGGTGGGACAACCACTGGAACTGCCGCAGATCACGGGTAAAGGCGGGGCAACCCACCTCATAAGGTAGGCCGCTGGAGCCTCCCGGCGCTGGGTGGTCCATGGCCGGTCCCGCCCGCCTATCTGATTGATGGCGTGTATTGCGACGGTGCTCGGTGGTGGTTCGAGCGTCTTCATGGGCTTGCTCCCGAAGAACCTGTTGTTGGTCGTGGTGGGTCCGCGGGTCGGATGACGCAATGGAAACATTATCACAAGAGTCATCACGACAGACCGACATCTGCAGCAGCTGGCGTGGAGGAGGAGAGTGCATCGTGGCCACGGCGCCCCCAGCCCCTCCACCGTTGATGTGCAGCGGTTCGATGGAGCGCCAGCCTTTGTTGGCAACGGCGATGAGGCCCAGATAGTGGCCCTCCCCTTGTCGAGCTTCTCCGCAGCAGGAGGGAAGTCGAGGAGCAGCTGCCCGCGCGCCAAAGCTTCTGCTGGCGTGGGTGGCGGTGAGAGCTATGTGGACCGTGGCACGGTTAGACTCCTAACCATGTTAGAATGAGCTCTATCACGGACCGACGGCTGTGTTCCATTTCCGCCAGCGCTTCGGTGGGCATGCTGGCCTCCTTCGCCCCGCAAATGACGCACAGGACTCTTCCCACACCGGTGTCCAGGGTCACCAGCGTGGTGACGCTGCTCGTCGCGCACGACCTAGGAAGAGCGCGCTGTGGGCGCCGGGGTGGGCGTCTTGGAGGTCGCCGCGCCGCCCGTGGGTGGCACGGCGACGCCCCCGGAGGGCCCCGCGCCGCCTGTGGGGGGCCCAGCTCCGTCTCTAGATTTTGCGACGTGCGGTCCGTCGTCTTGCGCACCAATGATGCCGCTCACCAGGCTCCGACTGCCAGAGCGATCTTGGTGCTCGTGGGCCATGCCTCGGGTCCTGTCCGCGACGGGCCCGCTGCTCGCTCGCACCGATACGGGCCGTCCGGCTCCCGACGAACCGACCGCCGTGACCGCCTTCTTCTTGGGAGCCATGACGATGAAGAACCGCTAGGCTAACTACCAGACCGGATTTTCACAACTGCGATCCACTACCTGGCGCGCCAGAGTTGTCGGTGGAAACAACACCTATGGGGTCACTGGGATCCCTTCTACGGTTAGCTAGCACGAGGTTGTGCAAAGAGCGGGTCTGACAGGAAGCACACGAATCGTTTACCCAGGTTCGGGCCGCGAAGATGCATAATACCCTAGTCCTGCTTTGGTGGATATATTTGAGTGTTCTTGTGTTCTTGATCTAGCTATAGGGTGCAACTTGCCCAAAAGAGCCGAATCCCTCTTCTAGTCGCCTCGGGCCTCCTTTTATAGGAAAAAGGGGTTGCCGCAGTGGCACACAGGAGGTGGAATGGTCTACAGTCGACAAGCCTATCATCTGGGACTGTTGGACAAACGCATTTAATGCGCTGCCGACATGCCCTCCTTGCTTTATGGGGGACGCCAGGGAAGCACGTCCAAGCTGTCACCGCCTCGCCTGGCCTCGACACGCGTCCGAGCTGATGAGGCACCGCGGCGCCACGTTGGCTGGCTGCTAGGCTAGCACGGTGGTGGAGCCTTCACGTACGGTCGCATGCCACCACGCAGGTGCTTTCTGAGACGGTGTAGAGGCCGCCCGTCGCCACGCAGGTGCCTTCCCAGCTGGTTGAGCAAGCAGCTGCTTGGGGACGGTGGTGTCTTGGCTGGCGCGGGCCTGGCAGTGGCCCTGCTGATGCCCTCGGCAAGGGTGCTGTTGTGGCGTTGCAGTCGTCCCCGGCAAGGGTCTTGCCGGGGGTCTTGTGGATTCCCTCGGCTAGGATCCCACCGAGGGTCGCCGTCTTCTGGTCCTCATCTTATCTCATATGTTTATGATTTTGACGAAGATTTGGATGCCACCACAGAGGCACCTCCCGAGCCTTGGTTCCAACGTAGTTGGTTGGATTGGAGCCTGTGGGCTCAAGAGTGGCTTGCTCCGCTGGCATCGGGCAAGTTGCCCTGGCAAGGCTCTTGCCGGGGCTGCGGAGGCTTCCTCGGCAAGGATCTTGCCGAGGGAGTCCACCTCGCCCTCTTGATCTCCCGCGCTGCTGGTCCTGGCGTTGCCTTGGTTGTGTCATACGTCGGCTTCTCTCCGGCTTCCCTCCTCTGCCATGCTAGGTGTGGCCATGGCGCACGGCTCCGACTGCCGATGCACAAGTAAAGGGGTCAAAAGAAGAGCCCCTACTTTTGTACACTTACAATCGTCGTCATCAAACTTCCTCCAACACCAATTTTCCGCCGTGCGTGAGTAATTCCATCGTAGCCTTGCTGGACGGTGATGGGTTGGATGAGATTTGTCATGTAATCGAGTTAGTTTTGTTAGGGTTTGATCCCTAATATCCACTATGTTCTGAGATTGATGTTGCTATGACTTTGCTATGCTTAATGCTTGTCACTAGGGCCCGAGTGCCATGATTTCAGATCTTAACCTATTATGTTTTCATGGATATATATGTGAGTTCTTGATCCTATCTTGCAAGTCTATAGTCACCTACTATGTGTGATGATCCGGCAACCCCGAAGTGACAATAATCGGGACCACTCTCGGTGATGACCGTAGTTTGAGGAGTTCATGTATTCACTATGTGTTAATGCTTTGGTACGGTACTCTATTAAAAGGAGGCCTTAATATCCCTTAGTTTCCAATAGGACCCCGCTACCACGGGAGGGTAGGACAAAACATGTCATGCAAGTTATTTTCCATAAGCACGTATGACTATATTCGGAATACATGCCTACATTACATTGATGAATTGGAGCTAGTTCTCTGTCACCCTATGTTATGACTATTACATGATCGATTGCATCTGGCATAATTCTCCATCACCGATCCAATGCCTACGAGCTTTTCATATATTGTTCTTCTCTTATTTACTTTTCTACTGTTAATGTTACAATCACTATAAAACCAAAAATATTACTTTTGCTACCGTTACCACTACTATCATATTACTTTGCTACTAAATACTTTGCTGCAGATACTGAGTTTCCAGGTGTGCCTAAATTGACAACTCAGCTGCTAATGCTTGAGAATATTCTTTGGCTCCCCTTGTGTCGAATCAATAAATTTGGGTTGAATACTCTACCCTCAAAAACTATTGCGATCCCCTATACTTGTGGGTTATCAAGACTATTTTCTGGCGCCGTTGCCGGGGAGCATAGCTCTATTCTTTGAGTAACTTGGGATTTATATCTGCTTATCACTATGCAGAACTTGAAACATCAAAGAACCAAGATTTTTCCCTTAACTACGAGGGGAGGTAAGGAACTGCCATCTAGCTCTGCACTTGATTCACCTTCTGTTTTGAGTAAACTTGCGACACCTACACATGCTATTGATTCCGATATGTCGCATGTTATTGATGATGCCACTTCTGCTATGCATGATACTTATGATGATACTAATTTTATGCTTGATCATACTGTGCCACTTGGTGAATTTCTTGATGAACAACTTGGTAGGCTAGAGAGAATGAAATTATTGAAACTGATAATATTGATGAAAGTGATGACGAAAATTCTCCCCCTAGATATGAATTGCCTGTTGTTCCTGAGGGTTATGTTATAGATGAAGAAACTGCTAGACACTTTCTTGCCTATAATGATAGAAGTGATGTTAAGAAACTATTAGCTAAGCTGAAAGAAAAATCTCTGAATGCTAAATGAAATATGATCCTGCTTATGCTACTTCACCTATCTTTATTACTGATAAGGATTATGATTTCTCAGTTGATCCTGATATAATTACTTTGGTTGAATCTAATCCTTTCTATGGCTATGAATCTGAAAGTGTTGTGGCACATCTTACGAAATTAAATGATATAGCTACCCTGTTCACTAATGATGAGAAAAGTCGCTACTATTATATCCTTAAATTATTCCTGTTCTCATTAAAGGGTGACGCTAAGATATGGTTTAATTCTCTTGATCCTGGTTGTGTGCGTAGTCCCTAGGATATGATTTACTACTTCTCTGCTAAATATTTCCCCGCTCATAAGAAACAAGCTTCTTTAAGGAAAATATATAATTTTGTGCAAATTGAAGAAGAGAGTCTCCCACAAGCTTGGGGGAGGCTTCTCCAATTACCTAATGCTTTGCCTGATCATCCTCTCAAGAAAAATGAAATACTTGATATATTTTATAATGGACTAACCGATGCTTCCAGAGACCACCTAGATAGTTGTGCTGGTTGTGTTTTCAGGGAAAGAACAGTTGATCAAGCTGAAATTATATTGAATAATATGTTTACTAATGAAAATAATTGGACACTTCCTGGACCAACTCCTAAGCCAAGTCCGAAGAAAACTGGTATTCTATTTCTCAACCCAGAAGATATTCAAGAGGCAAAGAAATCTATGAAAGAAAAAGGTATTAAAGTTGATGATGTTAAGAATTTACCGCCTATTGAAGAAATATATGGTCTGCATTTACCACCTATTGAATAAATACATAGTCTTGATAACCCGACACAGGTAGTAAAGGTAAACTCTCTCTATAGATATGATAAAGCTGAAATCCCTCCTGCTAAGTCTGCTAGCCAATGCTTAGATGAGTTTGATAATTTTATTGTTAAACAAGAAAACTTCAATGCTTATATTGGTAGACAATTGAAACATAATGCTTATATGATTGAACACTTGAGTGATAATATGGCTAGTGTTAATTGTGAACTTAAACTTATTAGTAAACATGCTTCTATGGTTACCACTCAAGTAGTGCTTAAAGCTCAGAATGATTTTCTCAATGAATTAAATAATAAGAAAAATTATAATGTTGTTACAGTTATGACTAGATGTGGTAAAATGACTCAGGAAACTTTGTATCCTGAGGGCCATCCTAAGAGAATTGAGCAAGATTCTTAGAGAAGTAATGTTGACGCACCTGGTCCTTCTAAGAGGAAGAAAAAGAAAGATGATAGACTTTGCATGCTTCTAGTGAACCTGTTGTAGACACACCTGAGAATCCTAATGATATTACCATCTCTGATGCTGAAACACAATCTGGTAATGAACATGAACCTAGTGATAGTGTTAATGATGATGTTCATGTTGATGCTCAACCTAGCAATAATAATGATGTAGAAATTGAACCTGATGTTGATCTTGATAACCCACAATCAAAGAATCAACGTTATGATAAGAGACTTTGTTGCTAGGAAGCACGGTAAAGAAAGAGAACCATGGGTTAAGAAACCCATGCCCTTTCCTCCTAAACCATCCAAGAAAAAGGATGATGAGGATTTTGAGCGCCTTGCTGAGATGATTAGACCTATCTTTTTGCATATGTGTTTGACCGATATGCTTAAAATGAATCCTTATGCTAAGTATATGAAGGATATTGTTACAAATAAGAGAAAGATACTAGAAGATGAAATTTCCACCATGCTTGGTAATTATACTTTTAAGGGTGGAATACCAAAGAAACTTGGAGATCCAGGAGTACCAACTATACCATGCTCCATTAAAAGAAACTATGTTAAAACTGCTTTATGTGATCTTGGAGCTGGTGTTAGTGTTATGCCTCTCTCCTTATATCGTAGACTTGATTTGAATAAGTTGACCCCTACTGAAATATCTTTGCAAATGGCTGGCAAATCAACTGCCATACCTGTCGGTATTTGTGAGGATGTTCCTGTTGTGGTTGCAAACGTTACTATTTTAACGCACTTTGTTGTTCTTGATATTCCCGAGGATGATAGTATGTCTATTATTCTTGGAAGACCCTTTTTGAATGCAGGGGCTGTTATTGATTGCACCAAAGGCAATGTCACTTTTCATGTTAATGGTAATGAGCATACAGTACACTTTCCAAGGAAACAACCTCAAGTCCACATTATCAATTCTATTGGAAAAATGTCAACAATCACTATTGGAGGTTTTGAATTCCCACTTCCTAGTGTCAAAAAGAAATATGATATTCTTATTGTTGGGGACGTGCATATCCTCGTTGAGGTAACCTAGTGTTATTCGAAAATTCTCCGGTTTCATGCAATTCGGAATGAGTTTGTTAACAAGACATGATCAACCTTATTAGTGGATTCCTTTTGAAGAACATGAGATGGGTGAATTTATAAAACACAACTCTCTATACCCTCTTTTTACTTTCTGTTATTTATATTAAATAAAGCAAAAGTAGTAATTTCTGTCAGTTTTCTGAATTATCCGTGCAATAAAAAATACCTCGAAAATGAAAGTTCTCCAAATGCCCTGAAAATTTAATATGATTTTTTCTGGAATATTTGAGAATATCTCACACTGAGAACACATCAGGGGGAGCCAACACCTAGCCACGACGGTCCAGGGCGCTCCCTACCCCCTGGTCGCGCCCCTGGCTCGTGGGCCCCTGGTGGCTCCGCTCCACTTATTCCAGCCACCACACGCTGCTTCTTCCTCCCAAAAAATCACTAGCCAGCTCAAACCCGAGTTCTTGCTCATCTTGCTGCCATTTTCGATCTCCTTGCTCAAAGCTCCATTCACAAAACTGCTTTGGGGGATTGTTCTTTGGTATGTGACTCCTCCAATGGTCCAATTAGTTTTTGTTCTAGTGCTTTATTTATTGCAAATTGTTGCTGCTTATGTGACCCTATTCTTGAGCTTGCATGTCAAATTTATGTGGTCAAAAGTAGTCTTAATGCATGATATAGTCTCTAGGCACTTGTGGGAGTAGTTGCTATCAATTTTGTTGAGTTTGGTTCACTTTTATTTTGAGTTGCTAAAAATTTCAGAAATTTTCAGAAAAAGATGAAGAGATTTTTTGAGGGGCTCATCGAGCCGAAGCTCGAAGGAGAAGCAAAGTGAAGAGAACAAGAAGCCCAAGTATAATCTCCCTCGTACTGTGGAGGTTCAGCCATGTGAATGGCCCTGTGATGAGTTCTTGAAAGAGGCCGGGATTCATGAAGATTTTTCTCATTTGGCTGAGAATGCAGGCCTCACCGCCTTCCTCCATGACCAGCGTGAACAGTATCTCTTACTCACCAATATCTTTGTGCAAAATTTTCATTTCCATGCTAGGAGATCACCACCTTCGGTGGAATTTTATTTATATGATGTACATAAGGAGATGTCACTTTATGATTTTTGCCGGGTCTGTTTGATACCCTTTGAGGGCAGTATAGAGGAACCACACCATAATGATGTCGAGGGATTTATAGATATGATTGTTGTGGAGGAAAAGAGGAAAGTTTCCGATGTGAGAATCACTAGCATACATTTTCCTGTTCTACGTTACTTTGCAATATTTGCTAGTAGATGCTTAATTGGTCGCGGGAACTGTGGAAACCTTAGTGCCCCGGATATTGTTATTTTGCACCATGCCTTGTTTCAGGATACTACTTTCAGTTTAGGCGCTATTGTTGCTAAACGGTTAAATCTGAACCGTAATAAGGGCCCCGTCTTAGGAGGCATCTTTGCCTCACGCCTTGCTTCATAGTTTGACATATCTATTAGGCATTATGAGAAAGAGGAAAAGTTGCTGCCCAATATTTTTCTAGATTATAAGAGCATGATAGCGCATGATTTTATTCTTAAGAATAAGAAAAAGATGCTTAACTATAGACTGATTTTTGGTAAGAATAACGTTGAGACTATTACCTTTCCTGCTCCCTCTTTGTTGAACATATTTTCAGGAAAGTACCTTGTTTTGCCGAAGGATGTTTATGCATACTGGAGCGTGACACCTGCTCCAGAGCCTGAGTCGGAACCACCCCTGGACCCTTATCGACAGTCAATTTACCAGTGGGATCCGGAGGAGATCGCCAACCAGTGGCACCCAGAGGACACTCCTCCTTACACCGAAGAGGGCCACTTTGATCCATGGGCATAGACCAACTTAGGACAAAAGCCTGGGCTTGGGGGAGGATGTATCTCTTGCCGACATTACATTTATGTTCACACACTCATGACAGTTGTCGGTGCTCATACTCTTTCATTGTATCATCCATGCTAGTTTATTTTCACTTTCTCGCTTTCTTCTTGTGTGTTTGAAAAACCTTAAGAAAAACCAAAAAAAATAGTTGTAGCTTTTAGTTAGTTTACTTTGAATGCCTAGAGTAGTAATAATTAAAAAGATTTCCCGTTCTTCTTTTTCTTGTTGGGAGCTTTCCCGTGTAAATAGTTTTGTTTCTTTTCTTTTTCCTTGGGGTCGAGAGGAGAAGACCATAATGAAAATATTGAGTGGCTCGTATATGCATTATTGTTGATATAACAAAGAGCCCATATTACCTTGTCTTCCCTCTTGAATTGAATGCTTGCAGATTCCAGCTTACTCCAATGCACGTACACTATTATTATTATCCACACTATTCGGTCGTGCAAGTGAAAGGCAATAATGATGATTATATGATGAACTTATTGAGATGAGAAAAGCTGGTATGAACTCGACCTCTCTGTTTTTGTAAATATGATTAGTTCATCGTTCCTGATTCAGCCTATTATCAAAGAAACATATTTGCAATGACAAATAGATATTATAGTTGCTTATGCCATGCTTAATTAGCTAGGAGTTTATAATGGTTTACCTTGCATGCCAACATGCTATTAAAATGGTTGTGATGTGGTATCATAGGGTGGTATCCTACTTTGAACGATTCGAGTGGCTTGACTTGGCACATGTTCACGCATGTAGTTGTAACAACATCCACATAGCCTCTACGATATTTATGTTCATGGTGCATTATATCCTACTCATGCTTGCATTTGGTGTCGATTAATTTTGATGCATGTTCATGACTGTTGTCGCTCTCTAGGTGGTCGCTTCCCAGTCTTTTTCTATCATTCACTTGTACTAAGCAGGAATACTGCTTGTGCATCCAAGTCCATAAACCCCAAAGTTGTTCCATATGAGTCCACCATACCTACCTCTATACGGTATCTACCTGCCGTTCCAAGTAAACTTATATGTGCCAAACTCTAAACCTTCAAATAAACATTCTGTTTTGTATGCTCTAATAGCTTATGTATCAACTAGGGTTGTTTGTATCCTCCATGCCAAGCGGGTAATTTTCAAGAGGAGTGGACTCCGCTCCTCATTCACGAAAAAATGGCTGGTCACCGGGATGCCCAGTCCCATGCTTTAAGCAAATCAAATCAAAATAATTGCAAACAAAACTCCCCCAGGATTGCTGTTAGTTGGAGGCACCCGTTGTTTCAGGCAAGCCATGGATTGATGCTTGTTGGTTGTGGAGGAGTATAAACTCTACCATTCTGCTTGGGAACCGCCTATAATGTGTGTAGCATTGAAGAAATCGAGATCTCTCGGTTGTTATGTTGACAATGAAAGTATACCGCTCAAAATATTATTTATATCTATTTCAAAACCGAGCTTTGGCACCTGTACAAATCCCTGCTTCCCTCTACCACTACTAGGAAAAGGGCTATAGATAGGATTGATACTAATGGCGCACCATGGAAGCAGTGCGCCACTACTATATACTAATGGCGCACCGGTTGGTGATGCGCCATTAGTGTGGAAGACACTAATGGCGCACCAGAAACAGGGTGCGCCACTAGTATTAAATTATTATTTTTCCATTTTTCCATACATACTAATGGCGCATCAGGTCGAAGTGCGCCATTACTAGTTCTAAGTAGTAATGGCGCACCAAGCAGACAGTGCGCCATTACTGTAATTTTTTTTATTCTTTTTTTTTGCAAAACTACTAATGGCGCATCGTTTCACAGTGCACCATTACTAGTTTAAACTAGTAATGGCGCACTATTACCCGGTGCGCCATTAGTATATATATTTATTTTTTTTACTTTTTTGCAAAACTACTAATGGCGCACCACCTACAGGTGCGCCATTAGTAACCAGGGTTACTAATGGCGCATTTGCTGGTGGTGCGCCATTAGTAACCTGGGACCCCAACAAGATATTTTGGACAGCCCCACACCTACCCACTCATTTTCCCCACTTCATTCCCTCCACCTCCTTCTCCAAGCTTTCGGCCATCTCCTCCTCCTCACCTCATTTCCACCATAGATTCGTCAAAATTAAGTGGTGAAATTACCTTTTTTGATAGGTAAGTAAGGGGAAAGCTATCTTCATGATGTAGATCTACTTTTTTTCTCCCTAGCTCGCTCCAACAACGTGCACATGCACTTTTTGTGGCCTAGCTAGATATATGTATGTTTGTGATGTTGCATGTGTTTGTGGTGTTGCATATATGTTTGTGTTTGAAGGTACCAGTATTTGAAATGCGATAGTTGCCAATATTTTGCCAGAATGTTTTGATTCTTTTCCGTTTCGGCGAGAATTTTGGCACTATGCATTCTTTTGGTCCTATTTTTAGGGAAGGTCATGCCAGAAAATTTCTTGGTTCTAAAATATCGTTTTGCTCTACCCCGCAGGCGACCATGGTCCGCACGATGACTGAAGGCATCGTGAATAGGTTTTTGAGCTCCGCGAAGGCCGAGATGCTTCAAAAGAACGAGACGGAGATAAGATGTCCGTGTCGAAGATGCAAGCTGAAGAGCCTTATTGCGGACCCGGATTCCGGGCAGGTGCGGGACCGCCTGCTCTTGCGTGGTTTCATGGATGGCTATCGGTGGCAAGGTGATGAAGATAACTATGAAGTCGTCCATGGGGGCCGGGCAAGAAATGAGGAAGGGCAACAAGACAAGTACCACCGCGGCGAGGGCGGGCGAGAAGACGAAGAATCTCTAGGACATGATCACGACGGTGATGCTGTACACAGTCATCATGTAGAAGATGTCGTACATGATGATGAGGAAGATCAAGACGAAGGGCATGATCATGAAGATGAAGATGCCGGAGCAGACGACGATGGAGGCTGGGTGCAGGACCCTCATATTCAAGAGCTGCTTCTCAAGCAGACAGATAACGCAAGAGCTGCCGCCCGAGAGAAAGCCAAGCTGGATCAACTGGAGATAGATGCGGTTACTCCATTGTATGAAGGATGCAGGCCCGAGGATACCCGCCTGAAAGTAACGCTCATGGCTCTGGAGATGAAGGTAAAACACAAAATGACCGATGCATGCTTCGACGAGAACATGTCATTCTGGAACGAACGTCTTCCCAAGGGGAACAAGTGCCCGACCAGTTTCGAGGAGGCGAAGAAAATCGTGTGTCCTTTGGATTTACCACACGTGAAATATCATGTGTGCATGAACAATTGTATCATTTATCAGGACGAGCTCGCGGAGTCTACCATATGTCCGGTGTGCGGCGTCACTCGATACAAGAAGAGGAAGAAAGCTCCTCGAAAATCGGTGTGGTACTTTCCGATCACTCCTCGTCGGCTTTCTGACCGAAGAGTGCATCTCCTACTGCACGAATTATCTAGGCATCGAGAACCCCGTTGGTCTGCCCGTCAATAGGCACCTCGGCAGGCTCGCTGGATGGGGTCACCGTGAGGGTCGCCGCGAAATGCATGTCGACTTCGAGGGTCGACTCGCCGACTTTGAAAGAGCAAACCTAGTCGCGCTACAACACATAGACGTGGTCGATCCTTGGGTGGTAGAGCACAAAACCTTTATTGAGAAGACGTACAATGACCGTGGCCAACAGAGGACGGACGGAGATATACTCAAAGAGCACAACTCATGTTTCACGCGTTGGTTCAAGCAGAAGCTTCTGTAGTACCTTTTACATGAAGATTCTTCCGCGGAAGAACAACTCATATTCGCCTTGTCACAGGGCGCCGAGCACAACCTGATGACCTATGAGGCGTACGATATCAACGGCTACACATTCTACACCAAGGACAAGGACATGAAGAGCGATGGTTATCAGAACTTCGGGGTAACGATGGAATCCTACACCGGTAACGACAAGGACAGATACTACAGAAGGATCAAGGAGATCTGGGAGCTGAGCTACGCTGGAGAGAAGGTCCCGATGTTCCGTGTCAGATGGGCCAAGAGCGTCCTAAAAGAAGACCGGTATTTCACCACCATGGTTATACCCGAAGCCAAATCCAAGACCGCGGGCGCAAACGTCACTGCGAAAAATGAGCCATGGGTACTGGCTTCCCAAGTGGACCAATGCTTCTTCATTACCGACCCGTCAAAGCCCAGTCGTGTTGTCGTGAGGAGAGGCAAAAGGAAGATCATCGGAATGGATGGAGTAGCCAATGAGCAAGACTTCGACAAGTACGGCGACCCGAAGATCGAACATGACGACGACGATGAAGTAGCAGCACACACCACAAGAAGAAGCAGGACCACCCTACCTAAAGGACGTCCGTTCGACAGAAGAACTCCATTTGCGAAAAAGAAGGGCAAGAAGATTGTGAACAGATAGCTAGCTAAGATCGATTGTATTTAAATCGTAGTCTTCATTTCTCGATTGTATTTCATGGGCACTTTTTGATATCATGAATATTTTTAAATTTCATGGGCACTTTTTGAATTCATGAGGACACTTGATCTCGATCCCCCTCCATCTCGATCTCGATTCCCCCTCCATCTCGATCTCGATCCCCCTCCATCTCGATCCCACCCGCACCCTCCCCCGCTAGCTCCACCGCCGCCGATGACCCACCGCAACCCTCCCCCGCTCCACCGCCG